>NC_029789.2:112110491-112113018 GCF_000816755.2 Arachis ipaensis
GATTGGGTAATATTATTTAAATCAATGCTAATTTTTATATTACTGATATTCCTTTTGCATTGACATGAATTTACATTGTCTTTCATTAACCACCTTTTTTCCCATGGTTGCAAATTTTGCACCACTGGTATGCCATGGCTTCTATTGTTTTCTCCCTTACATGTTGAAGCTCCCATGTAAATGAGACCCTTATCATTTGGCATTAACCCACCCATACTTCTTTTATTTTCTTATCTCTATTTCTGGGTTACTCTTCTTCCCTTTTTCTTTCAGGATGGCCACCTGAAAGGGAAGCGGAAGACATTTTACATGGGGAGACAGACAAGTCCATCTGCACAATCCTTAGAGAAAAGCAACAGTTGAAACAACCCATCCACCTGTAAATCTCAGCATGCACCGAGGACGGTGCAATCTTTAAGTGTGGGGAGGTCGATACCGATCTCCGTGGGTTAGTACTTTCTTTTCAACACCAATAATCTTATTTACTTTATTTGTTCATTGTTGCATCTGCATATTTGATTGCATATTTATTTGATTTTGTGCATTTAGTTACTACTTGGTTAAAATAATAAATCTCTTTTTAAGATCCTATTTTTGAAAAAAATTCACTAATTTAAATAAAAAAAATTTTAAAATTTTTATGTTAAAACTTGTTTGAAGTTGTATTTGGAACGTGGTTTTTGAGTCAAAGAACACACAACCTGTGAGACTTTGAGCTTATTTACATGGTTACATTATTTAACCATAAATATTTTATTCCTGTGTGTTCCCTTCTCTATGATTGTAATCTATTTTTTTTGTTCCATTCTATATGTCCAATATTTAGTGTGCTTACATGCTTGCATATGATTGAGGCCATTGTTTGATTTTAGCTCACTTATCCCAAAATTAGCCTACCTTTTACATCACCCTTGTTAGCCCCCTTGAGCTTTTAATCCCCTTCTGTTATATAACCACATCACTAGCCTTAAGCGGAAAACAAATTAATTATCCCAATTGAATCTTTGGTTAGCTTAAGATAGAGATTGTGTAGCAAATAAGTGTGGGGAAATTTTGGGAACATGGGTTGATAAGGGAATGTAACATGTTTCTAATTTATTTGAATATTAGAAATTTGGGAACCTACTCATGAAAAACCAAAATAGAAAAATAATAGAAAAATCCATGTGCATTGATAAGTTATGTTTATTTCTCTACAAAAAAAAAGAAGAAAATATATATATATATATATAATATAAACAAATAAATAAGGGGACAAAATTACCCCAATGTTAAGTTAATAAAAGATCATGCACATGTGATAAATTAAAAAGAAAAATTTGGTACATGAGTATGGGAATCATACAAAAGTGGGAATTATGGGTAGCTAGGTATGATTTTAAAGTTATATAGAGTGTATGTATGTTAGGTGAGAGCTTGGCTAGTCAAAGATTCAATTTATAGCTCACTTAGCCATATATATACCTTTACCCTTACCTTAGCCCCATTACAACCTTGAAAAAGACCTCATGATGTTTGCATTGGTACACTAAATTTTTGTTGATTGGTTAGATGAAAAACAAGGTTTAGAAAGCATGACTAGAGAAGAGTAGAGTGAATAACCCTATACACTTGAGAGATTAGAGTGATATACACTTCCAGAGAGGGTTCAACGCTTAAATTCTATGTTCCCTGCTTTCATGAGCTGTCTTCTTACTAGTTCACTTGCTTTTTATTGTATGATTTAAATTAGTGAAAATTGGTTTGTATTTGTCTTGGAGAACTTATTTACTCTTAACCAAGTAAGTCAAAGCATTTAGCATGTAGTTGCATTCATAGGTTGCATTTCATACCATTCACCATTCCTTTTCACTCTTTTAGTTCTCTTGAGCTTAGCATGAGCTGGAAAGTACCCCATTTCATGTTCTTGATACTCCCACCCACCAGGAGCATAGTAAAGTGAATCATTCTGTGGTGGTGGAGAGTTTCCCATGAAATATGATTGACTAAAATATGATGGATGCTCCTTTCTTTCCTGCAAAAAGCTCTGTCTCAAACAATAATCACCAAAAGAAATTGGAATCTCCATTGTCACAGATGAGGAAATTCCCAGTGAGGCAATATCACAAACAGTTAGTTAGCAAAAGAAAATAAAGAAACAAAAGAAAACAAAGACAACAGAAAAGTGTCTAATCTAGTAAATCAATCAACCGGTAGTTTGTTAATCACAATTAATCCCCGGCAACGGCGCCATAAACTTGATGCACGGAAAACTTGTCTCATAACAAATCTCCCTTCGGCAAGTGTACCGAATTGTCGTCAAGTAATAACTCACAAAAGAGTGAGGTCGAATCCCACAGAGATTAACGGATTAAGCAATCAATGGTTAATTAATTATCCTAGTTAGACAAATCAAATTGGAGTGATAAGCAAAAAGGAAATGTAAATTGGCAGAAAAGTAAAGAAAGCAATAAAGTGCAGAAAAGTAAAATGGCAAGAAAAGTAAATGTAAGAACTAAAAATAAAATGAACATTGGGATCAAGAGAT
>NC_029789.2:112113139-112137156 GCF_000816755.2 Arachis ipaensis
TGTCCGAGGCTTCGATTTGATATATAATATGATATAGTTCCCCTGACGCTAGGTGACGCGACCGCGTGATCCATGCGGCCGCATCGCAGTGACGAAAATCCAGCGTGGCAAAATTCGAAACCAGCAAATTCTGGACTGTTTCTGACCCAGTTTGTGGCCCAGAAAATACAGATTAGAGGCTATAAAATGGGGGACTACATCCATTCAAAAAAAGGGCTCTCATAATTCATAATTTTAGGAGTAGATGTAGTTTTTAGAGAGAGAGGTTCTCTCCTCTCTCTTAGGATTAGGATCAGCATGAGAAAGTATTTCTAGCATGATCTCTTCATTCCTCTTTCAAGGTTCAGAAGAGATCCAAGTTTGAATAGCCTCTTTTCCAAGATACTACCCAATTGGTTGAAGATCGAAAGCTTTCAAGTAAAATCAAGAGGAAAGAAAGAAGAAGAAGAATAAGAACTACACTTAATCCATTGAATCACAATAGAGCTCTCTAACCCAATGTAAAGAGTTAGTTGATCATTGCTCTACAAAAATAGAAAAGAAAGAAGTGCAGAAAAGCAAAGATGAAGATTCAAACTGAAATTGAAAATTCAACATTCATAAAATAAAAATTACAACTAAAAGAAAGAGAAGGAAAAGTGTGTGAGGGGAGGGAGTCCGAAGACCCCTCTTCAATCCCTATTCTAGAATCTCAGTCCCCCCCCTTTCCAAGATGTTTTCAATGTAAAGACTAAGAACTTTATATATGCTCTCCTAACTTACAAAATAAAATTAAAAGCAAATTACAATTAAATGAAAATTCCTATTCTAGATGCTTCTTGTGGTCTTGATTGGTTGACAATTGTGGGCTTGCCTGCTTGAGCTGACTGTTTTTATGATATTCTTTACTGGCAAAAATCCTAACGTCATTGTGTGTTCTGAAAGTGGTATGACTCTTGTGGGTAGTGGATTGAGTTTTGTGGATGGTGAAATGAATTGTATGGATTTGGGATAGACTTTTGTGCTGAGGCATACTCAAATGATGAAGAATTTAGGCATGTAAAACTTGGAGGTGAGGTTGTATAATTGAGAGGGGATGGCTCTTGATGAATGGGGAATGAATGAGTGAAATCTCTTTGATTATGATCTTTCCAGCCACAACTTGAGTAGCGGGGCATAAAATATGCCTCTTGTTTGTGCTCCAATTTCATGCCCACTATAGATTATTATATATCGTTGGAAAGCTCTGAATGTCAGCTTTCTAACGCAACTAGAATCATCTCAATTGGACCTCTGTAGCTCAAGTTATGCTCCTTTGAAGTGGACATGGTCGCTGGCATAGTTGCCAGCGTTACTGGAAAACTTGAGTGCCAATAACGCTAGCGATCAGGGCTTCATTATTGCCAGTTTCTGGAGCTCAAACTTATTGTCCACCCCCATACTATTATATATTGTTGGAAAGCCCTGGATGTCTACTTTTCAATGCCTTTGGAAGCGCATCATTTGGAGCTCTACAACTCAAGTTACACTTCTTGGAAGGTGAAGAGGTCAGTTGGCCTTAATATAGGTTGATACCATGTTCATCATTGCACTTTCGGGGCGGGTTTTCTCCCTAAAATTTAGTGTCAACCATGTAGTGCCATATATTCTTGGAAAGCTCTGGAATCCTACTTTCCAATGCCACTGGAATCACCTCATTTGGAGTTTTGTGGCTCAAGTTATGCGTGTTTAAAGAAGGCATGGTCAGGCTGCCAGGTGGGACTTTTGCCCACGTTAACTACCACGTTAACTAAGTTAACGTGGGAGTTAACGTGGCTCATAGTGGCTTGTGTGGGCTCATTCCAACGTTAGTGACAATGTTGGGTGTCACTAACGTTGGCGATCACCTCCCTTCTTCACGTTAGCTTCCACGTTAACTAGGTTAACGTGGGAGTTAACGTGGCTTATTGGGGCTTGTGTGGGTTCCTTCCAACGTTAGTGACAATGTTTGGTGTCACTAACGTTGTCGACCACCTTGTTTCTTCACGTTAGCTTCCACGTTAACTAGGTTAACGTGGGAGTTAACCTAGCTTATTGTGACTTGGCCAACGTTAGTGATAAAGTTGAATGTCACTAACGTTGGCTTCCCCTTTACTTCTTAACGTTAGAGGCCACGTTAACTAAGTTAACGTGGCAACTAACGTGGCCACTTATGAGCTTGGTCCAACGTTAGTGATAATGTTAAGTGTCACTAACGTTGGCTCCATTTCCTTTCTTCAAAGTTAATGCCACTAACTTTTCTCACTAACGTTGGGACTTTCCTTCCTTCCACGTTAGTGCCCACATTAGTGTAACTAACGTAGCCACTAACGTGGCTCTTCTCTCCTTCTTTTGGCCTGAAATCAATCAAACAAAGTGCATCAAAGTCTTGCTCTTAATCATGGGATCATGCATCATCCAATTTATCATATAAGTCATGCAAAATTCTCATGAAATTATGTAAAGTGCACAATGTATGCTTGAATCAAGATGTAAGTGAATATCTATCCAAAACTAGCTTATTTCCTAAGAAAATGCATGAAACTACCTTAAAAACAGTAAAGAAAAGGTCAGTGAAACTGGCCAAAATGCCCTGGCATCACCATTCAACTCAAACCTTTTTGAAAACATCTGATCAATAAAATAGCACACTTTTCTACAACTCGTTGGGAGACGACCTGGGACTCATACTCCCAGTATTTTGATTTTAATTTCTGTGACACCCTTCTAAATTGATAAGCGGATTTCTGGTTGGTTGAGACTATACTTGCAACACATATTTTACAATCACTCTTAACTCGCCAATTTCCGCTCGCATCAGTGGATCAAGCTAAGGTAGAGGTAATTGAAAAATTACCACCACCTGCCAATGTTAAGGAAATCAGAAGCTTTCTGGGGCACGCAGGATTCTATAGGAGGTTTATAAAGGATTTTTCAAAAATTGCAAAACCTCTGAGCAACTTGCTAGCTGCTGACACGCCATTTGTGTTTGACACAGAGTGCCTGCAGGCGTTTGAAACCCTGAAAGCTAAGCTGGTCACAGCACCAGTTATTTCTGCACCAGACTGGACATTACCATTCAAATTAATGTGTGATGCCAGTGATCATGCCATTGGTGCAGTATTGGGGCAGAGGCATGACAAGCTTCTGCATGTCATTTATTATGCTAGCCGCGTTTTAAATGATGCCCAAAAAATTACATAACCACAGAAAAAGAATTGCTTGCAGTGGTTTATGCCATTGACAAGTTTAGATCATACTTAGTAGGATCAAAAGTGATTGTGTATACTGACCATGCTGCTCTTAAATATCTACTCACAAAGCAGGATTCAAAACCCAGGCTCATAAGATGGGTGTTGCTTCTGCAAGAGTTTGATATAGAAATAAGAGACAGAAAAGGGACAGAGAACCAAGTGGCTGATCATCTGTCCCGGATAGAGCCAGTAGAAGGGATGTCTTTCCCCTCTATTGAGATCTTTGAAACCTTTCCGGATGAGCAACTGTTTGCCATCCAGGAAACACCATGGTTTGTAGACATTGCAAACTATAAAGCTGCAAGATTCATACCCAAGGAGTACAGCAAGCAACAAAAGAAAAAATTAATTACTGATGCAAAGTCCTACCTGTGGGATGAACCATATCTCTTTAAGAGATGTGCAGATGGAATAATCCGTAGGTGTGTGCCTAGAGAAGAAGCACAGAAGATCCTATGGCATTGTCATGGATCACAATATGGAGGACATTTGGGAGGTGAGCGAACAGCCACAAAAGTTCTCCAATGTGGCTTCTACTGGCCCACTCTCTATAAAGACTCCTGAGAGTTTGTGCGTAACTATGACAGCTGCCAGAGAGCTGGTAATCTGCCTCACAGTTACACCATGCCTCAGCAAGGAATCTTAGAGATTGAGTTGTTTGACGTATAGGGTATTGACTTCATGGGGCCTTTCCCACCATCATACTCAAACACTTATATTCTGGTGGCAGTCGACTATGTATCCAAATGGGTAGAGGCCATTGCCACACCCACTAATGATACTAAGACAGTGTTGAAGTTCCTCCAGAAATAAATCTTCAGCAGGTTTGGTGTCCCTAGAGCACTAATTAGTGATGGGGGCACTCACTTCTGCAACAAACAGCTTTACTCTGCTATGGTCCGATATGGAATTAGCCACAAGGTGGCAACTCCATATCATCCACAGACAAATGGGTAAAAGCTCAGCAAGGTCCAGCTAAAGACAATAAAAAAGCGCTTATTGGGAGGCAACCTAATGTTATTTAACTATATCTATTTAGTTTGCATTGCTATTTTATATTTTTTGTAGGTTGATGATCATGTGAAGTCACAAAAACTACTAAAAAATCAAAAACAGAATGAAAAACAGCATTAAAAATAGCTCACCCTGGAGGAAGAGCTTACTGGCGTTTAAACACCAGTAAGAAGCAACAAACTGGCGTTTAACGCCAGAAAGAAGCATCAAGCTGGCGTTAAACGCCAGAAACAAGCACCAGACTGGCGTTTAACGCCAGAACAGAGCATGGAGTTGGCGTTTAACGCCAGAAACAAGCAGCAGTCTGGCGTTAAACGCCAGGATTGCACTCTAAGGGCGTTTTTGCATGCCTAAATGGAGCAGGGATGTTAAGTCCTTGACCCCTTTGGATCTGTGGCTCCACAGGATCCCCACCTACCCCACCTCTTCTTCTCTCTTCTTCACACCTTTCCATAACACTCTTCCCTAAAATAACCTCCACCAATCACTTCCATTACTCCTCCAAAATCATCATACAACCCACCTACACCCACCCACTCAAATTCAAACCATCACTCCTTCCTTTTCACACATTATAACCACCTTAAACCCCCAGTGGCCGAACTATTCACACACCTCCATCTCCTCTATTTTCTTCTTCTTCTACTACCTTCTTCCTTCTTTTGCACGAGGATGAGCATACCTTTTAAGTTTGGTGTGGTAAAAGCATTGCTTTTTGTTTTTCCATAACCATCAATGGTACCTAAGGCCGGAGAAATCTCTAGAAAAGGGAAAGGGAAGACAAAGGAATCCACCTCCGAGTCATAGGAGATGGAGAGATTCATTTCAAGGATCCATAGCTCAATAGTAGAGCATTTGACTGCACAACAAGAGAGCGCACTCATGGACCTCAACAAGAGCATGAGGAATTCCCTCACCAAGAAATCCTTGAGATACCTCAAAGGATACATTTTCCTCCACACAACTATTGGGAGCAACTAAGGATAGGAGCACCAAAATCACTAGGGATGGAGCAACAAAGACAAGGAAGAGACATAGAGGAGCTCAAGAGCACCATTGGTTCTTCAAGAAGAGGAAGACGCCACCCTCACTAAAGTGGACTCGTTCCTTAATCTCCTTGTTCTTATTTTCCTTTTTTTTGTTTCTGAGCCTTATGTTTTATTTATGTTTGTGTCTTTACTACATGATCATTAGTGTTTAAGTGTCTATGTCTTAAAGCTATGAATGTCCTATGAATCCATCACCTCTCTTAAATGAAAACTGTTCAAAAAACAAAAGAACAAGAAGTACATGGTTTCGAATTCATCCTTGAAACTAGTTTAACTATTTTGATGTGGTGACAATACTTTTTGTTTTCTGAATAAATGCTTGAACAGTGCATATGTCTTTTGAAATTGTTGTTTATGAATGTTAAATATGTTGGCTCTTGAAAGAATGATGAAAAAGGAGACATGTTGTTTGATAATCTGAAAAATCATAAAATTGATTCTTGAAGCAAGAAAAAGCAGTGAATACAAAAGCTTGCAAAAAAAAAAGAAAAAAAAGAAAAGAAAAATGGCAAAAAAAAGAGAGAAAGAGAAAGAAAAAGCAAGCAGAAAAAGCCAAAAGCTCTTTAAACCAAAAGGCAAGAGCAAAGAGCCAATAGCCCTTAAAACCAAAAGGCAAGGGTAATAAAAACGATCCAAGGCTTTGAGCATCAGTGGATAAGAGGGCCTAAAGGAATAAAATCATGGCCTAAGCGGCTAAACCAAGCTGTCCCTAACCATGTGCTTATGGCGTGAAGGTGTCAAGTGAAAACTTGAGACTGAGCGGTTAAAGTCAAGGTCCAAAGCAAAAAAAGAGTTTGCTTAAGAACCATGGACACCTCTAATTGGGGACTTTAGCAAAGCTGAGTCACAATCTGAAAAGGTTCACCCAGTTATGTGTCTATGGCATTTATGTATCCGGTGGTAATACTGGAAAATAAAGTGCTTAGGGCCACGGCCAAGACTCATAAAGTAGCTGTGTTCAAGAATCAACATACTGAACTAGGAGAATCAATAACACTATCTGAATTCTAAGTTCCTATAGATGCCAATCATTCTGAACTTCAATGGATAAAGTGAGATGCCAAAACTATTCAAGAGGCAAAAAGCTACTAGTCCCGCTCATCTGATTGGAGCTAAGTTTCATTGATATTTTGGAATTTATAGTATATTCTCTTCTTTTTATCCTATTTGATTTTCAGTTGCTTGGGGACAAGCAACAATTTAAGTTTGGTGTTGTGATGAGCGGATAATTTTTATACGCTTTTTGGCATTGTTTTTACATAGTTTTTAGTATGATTTGATTAGTTTTTAGTATATTTGGTGCACGAAATTGTGATTTCAGGCAACGGCGCAAAAAACTCTATACGCACGTCTTAATAAATCATTTTTCATTCACAACTTCGATACAACTAACCAGCAAGTGCACTGGGTCGTCCAAGTAATAAACCTTACGTGAGTAAGGGTCGATCCCACGGAGATTGTTGGTATGAAGCAAGCTATGGTCATCTTGTAGATCTCAGTCAGGCGGATATCAAATGGTTATGGAGTTTTTGAAAATAATAATAAATAAACAGAGAATAAAGATAGAAATACTTATGTATATCATTGGTGAGAATTTCAGATAAAGGTATAGAGATACTTTCGTTCCTCTGAACTTCTGCTTTCCTGCTGTCTTCATCCAATCAGTCCTACTCATTTCCATGGCTGGCTTTATGTAAGGACATCACCATTGTCAATGGCTACTTTTCATCCTCTCTGTGAAAATGGTCCGATGCGCTGTCACTGCATGGCTAATCATCTGGAGGCATCACCGTGGTCAATGGCTGCATCCTATCCTCTTGTGAAAATTGTCCAAATGCTCTGTCACAGCACGGCTAATCATCTGAGGTTCTCGATCATACTGGAATAGGATTCACCCTCCTTTTGGGTCTGTCACTACGCCCAGCACTCGCGAGTTTGAAGTTCGTCACAGTCATTCAATCCCAGAGTCCTACTCAGAATACCACAGACAAGGTTTAGACTTTCCAGACTCTTATGAATGCCGCCATCAATCTAGCTTATACCACGAAGATTCTGACTAAGAGATCCAAGAGATACTCATTCAATCGAAGGTAGAACGGAAGTGGTTGTCAGGCACGCGTTCATAGGGAATGATGATGATTGTCACGTTCATCACATTCATGTTGAAGTGCGAATGAATATCTTAGAAGTGAAATAAGTTGAATTGAATATAAAACAGTAGTACTTTGCATTATATCATGAGGAACAGCAAAGCTCCACACCTTAATCTATGGAGTGCAAAAACTCTACCGTTGAAAATAAGTAATTGATGCATAAATCCACTTCCGGGGCCCACTTGGTGTGTGCTTAGGCTGAGCTTGAATGTTACACGTACAGAGGCTCTTTCTGGAGTTGAACGCCAGGTTGTAACGTGTTTCTGGCGTTCAACTCTGGTTCGTGACGTGTTTCTTGCGTTTAACTCCACACTGCAGCGTAGAACTGGCGTTCAACGCCCTTTTGCGTCATCTAAACTCGGCCAAAGTATGGACTATTATATATTGCTGGAAAGCCCTGGATATCCACTTTCCAATGCAATTGGAAGCGCGCCATTTTGAGTTCTGTAGCTCCAGAAAATTCACTTTGAGTGCAGGGAGGTCAGAATCCAGCAGCATCAGCAGTCCTTCTTCAACCTCTGAATCTGATTTTTGCTCAAGTCCCTCAATTTCAGCCAGAAAAAACCTGAAATCACAGAAAAATACACAAACTCATATTAAAGTCCAGAAATGTGAATTTAACATAAAAACTAATGAAAATATCCCTAAAAGTAACTAGATCCTACTAAAAATATACTAAAAACAACGCCAAAAAGCGTATAAATTATCCGCTCATCAATATTTTTATTATTTTTTAAATAAAAATCACATTTCTGGACTTTACTATGAGTTTGTGTGTTTTTTTTGTGATTTCAGGTATTTTCTAGCTGAAATTGAGGGACCTGAGCAAAAATCTGATTCAGAGGCTGAAAAAGGACTGCAGATGTTGTTGGATTCTGTCCTCCCTACACTCAAAGTGGATTTTCTGGAGCTACAGGAGTCCAAATGGCACGCTCTCAATTGCGTTGGAAATTAGACATCCAGGGATTTCCAGCAATATATAATAGTCCATACTTTGCCCGAGTTTAGACGACGCAAACTGGCGTTCAACGCCAGTTCTCTGCCCTATTCTGGTGTTAAACGCCAGAAACAGGTTACAAGTTAGAGTTAAATGCCCAAAACAGGTTTTAACCTGACGTTTAACTCCAAAAATAGCTTAGGCACGTGTAAAGCTCAAGTCTCAGCCCCAGCACACACCAAGTGGGCCCCGGAAGTGGATTTCTGCATTATCTATCATAGTTTACTCATTTTCTGTAAACCTAGGTTACTAATTTAGTATTTAAACAACTTTTAGAGATCTATTCTGTACCTCATGACATTTTTAGATCTGAACTTTGTACTCTTTGACGGCATGAGTCTCTAAACTCCATTGTTGGGGGTGAGGAACTCTGCTGTGTCTCGATGAATTAATGCAACTATTTCCGTTTTCTATTCAAACACACTTGTTTCTATCTAAGATGTTCATTTGCACTTCAATATGATGGATGTTATGATCCGTGACACTCATCACCATTCTCAACCTATGAACGCGTACCTAACAACCACTTCCGTTCTACCTTCGATTGAATGAGTATCTCTTGGATTCCTTAATCAGAATCTTCGTGGTATAAGCTAGAATCCATTGGCATCATTCTTGAGAATCCGGAAAGTCTAAACCTTGTCTGTGGTATTCTGAGTAGGATTGAGGGATTGAATGACTGTGACGAGCTTCAAACTCACAAGGGTTGGGCGTAGTGACAGACGCAAAAGGATCAATGGATCCTATTCCAGCATGAGTGAGAACCGACAGATGATTAGCCATGCGGTGACAGCGCACCTAGACCATTTTCACTGAGAGGACGGAGGGTAGCTAGTGCACGAAATTGTGATCCCTGGTAATGGCTCCAAAGACTTGGTGCTCTAATCTTAATTCATAATTTGTCACAACTTCGATACAACTAACCAGCAAGTGCACTGGGTCGTCCAAGTAATAAAACCTTACGTGAGTAAGGGTCGATCCCACGGAGATTGTTGGTATGAAGCAAGCTATGGTCATCTTGTAAATCTCAGTCAGGCGGATATCAAATGGTTATGGAATTTTCAAATAATAATAATAAATAAACAGAAAATAAAGATAGAAATACTTATGTAATTCATTGGTGAGAATTTCAGATAAGCGTATAAAGATGCTTTCGTTCCTCTGAACCTCTGCTTTCCTGTTGTCTTCATCCAACCAGTCCTACTCCTTTCCATGGCAAGCTTTCTGTAAGGCATCACCGTTGTCAATGGCTACATCCCATCCTCTCTGTGAAAAAGGTCCAAATGCTTTGTCACGGCACGGATAATCATCTGGAGGTTCTCGATCATACTGGAATAGGATTCACCCTCCTTTTGCGTCTGTCACTACGCCCAGCACTCGCGAGTTTGAAGTTCGTCACAGCCATCCCTTCCCAGATCCTACTCGGAATACCACAGACAAGGTTTAGACTTTTCGGATCTCAGGAACGGCCATCCATGGGTTCTAACTTATACCACGAAGATTCTAATATCTCAGACTCGGTCCTCTGTATTAGACATCTAAGAGATACTCATTCTAGCTTGTTTGCATGTAGAACGGAAGTGTTTGTCAGGCACGCGTTCATAAGTGAGAATGATGATGAGCGTCACATAATCATCACATTCATCGTGTTCTTGGGTGCGAATGGATATCTTAGAAGCGGAATAAGTTGATTTGAATAGAAAAACAGTAGTACTTTGCATTAAATCATGAGGAACAGCAGAGCTCCACACCTTAATCTATGGAGTGCAGAAACTCTAACGTTGAAAATACATAAGTGATAATGAAGTTCATTGGTCTCGGCCCCAGAGGGGAACCGGAGTAACCAAGACTTGATCAAAGGATCAAAAGATAATCCAAAGATGTAAATACAATAGTAAAAAGTCCTATTTATACTAAACTAGTTACTAGGGTTTACAGAATTGAGTAAATGATGTAGAAATCCACTTTCGGGGCCCACTTGGTATGTGCTTGGGCTGAGCTTGAAGTTTACGCGTGGAGAGGTCATTCCTGGAGTTGAACGCCAGTTTGTAACGTGTTTCTGGCGTTGAACTCCACTTTGCAACTTGTTTCTGGCGCTGGACGCCAGACTGTAGCATGAAACTGGCGTTGAACACCAGTTTACATCATCAATCCTTATTCAAAGTATGGACTACTATATATTTCTGGAAATTCCTAGATGTCTATTTTCCAACGCAATTAGAAGCGCGCCATTTGGAGTTCTGTAGCTCCAGAAAATCCACTTTGAGTGCAGGGAGGTCAGAATCCATCAGCATATGCAGTCCTTCTTCAACCTCTGAATCTGATTTTTGCTCAGGTCCCTCAATTTCAGCCAGAAAATACCTGAAATCACAGAAAAACACACAAACTCATAGTAAAGTCCAGAAATGTGATTTTTAATTAAAAACTAATAAAAATATCCCTAAAAGTAACTAGATCCTACTAAAAACATACTAAAAACAATGCCAAAAAGCGTATAAATTATCCGCTCATCAGTAGCCATTGACAACGGTGATCCACCAACACACAGCTTGCCATAGGAGGAACCTTGCGTGCGTGAAGAAGAAGACAGGGGAAAAGTAGAGATTCAGAAGACAAAGCATCTCCAAAACTCCAACATATTCTCCATTACTGCATAACAAGTATTTAATACATGCTCTTTTATTCTTCGCAATCCAAACTGATAATTATAATTGATATCCTGACTAAGAATTACAAGATAACCATATATTGCTTCAAGCCAACAATCTCTATGGGATTCGACCCTTACTCACGTAAGGTATTACTTGGACGACCCAGTGCACTTGCTGGTTAGTGGTACGAGTTGTGAAAAGTGTGATTTACAATTCGTGCACCAGATATTTTTGTCAAACTTTTAAATATTTCGAGAGTTAATTGGTCTTTTGCGTCTTTTAAGGGTGTTTTTGTCAGTACCAAAAACTTTCGAATACTAATTTGGTAGTTAACTTTAATAAATAAAGTTAATAACTAACAAAAGAATAAAAAAAATAAAATGAGAAACACTAATTATTAATTTTTATAATACTAATCACTTTTTATTTAATAAAAAATAAATAAAATAACTTTTAACCCGATGGGCTGACCCGCCTCGCCAAAACTTACAGGTTACGTGGTGCAGGATTGGCAGATTCTTTTAACAACTTTGGACGAATAAGTTCTTATCCAATTTTACTATACCTTGTATCAGTCTCCATCCAATTCGGGGCTACTAGCATAGCACAAAACGGACAACTCACTCACTTAACGATTCATATAGGCATTCTCTATTAGCCTTTAACGTTGGACTCAACGAAAGAATCGCGTTGACCCAATGCAAAAGTTGCAAAGATGGGAACCGATTTGAGATTTTCAATTTGTCAGGAATCATTTTGTCCATCGGGGTAAAGGTCAGAGACTAGAGTGGATATTTACTCTTTATTTTTTTTAAACATAATCACATCTAAAAATTATAAAGGTGACATGAAATTTTTCTTTCATTACTAGGAGTTTTGTTAAACTTTTTTCTTTAATAATTTACATGATTTATTACAAAATAAGTTAAAAAAGACAATATAAATAAATACAACTCAACCAAATAATAAAATTTATATTATAGGCTAAAAATGTTTTGTTCAAACAACATAAGTCTAGATACACTATATTATCCACTACATATAGTAAAGTCCCAAAACCAAACAAAATATACAAAAGACATAAAAAAAATACATCTAAATAACTACTACATATATGACCTAGAATATATTTTAAGGTAACATTCTTCACATCATGTTGTCTTGAGAAATAAACATTTTAGTAAGGTTTAACTATTAATTTGGTATCCGAAAGATTTAATTGTTGACAAAAGAGGATATTGACAAAATAATTGCTAAATGATTTGAAAATATGAGAAATAGAACTAACAAATATTATGTTTTTTGTAAGTAAAAAAACTTTCATATTTAAAAAACGGCTTATCCATTAGATCTAAATTTTTGTGACAATATTTGAATAAATATTTAGAAAGTGTACAAAAAATTTGAAACAAAAATTTTTCTTTTTATTTTTCGAAAAAATGTTATCATTCACAATATTTTTTTTTTTAAAAAAAATCACTTGACAAAAAATTACTAAATTTTAAGGATGAAAATATCATATTTTTGTAATAATGATTAAGCATCTTTTAGTATTTGTTTTGTTAGCGATGCGAACTTTCGTGTACCATTTTAGTAGTTTACTCTTTTAGTAAAAGAGATTTATAAACTTCATAATAATATGTATAAATCATATAGATAAATTGAGTGAGGATAAAAATTACACAGATATCATAAACTAAATTTAGTTACATGCATGCTCGTTTGACCTAATATATAAATCGAATCAATTAACTTTGATTTATACTTTTTTAATGTAAATTGAATAAATTAAATTTGATTTAGTACAGGTTGGTAGCACATGGTAAATCGAACAAGTAAACTCGATTTACCCTTGATACAACCCATAGTAAATTGAAACTATTGAATTTGATTTATAAGAAAGAAATGCAAGGTAAATCGAATCAAATAGATTCGAATTAGTAGGAAACCTCTCTATATAAATCAAAATCAGTTGATTCGATTTAGTGTTATCATACTCTATATAAGAATTCAAATTAGTTTGATACGATTTAAAACCACATTTCACTCCTCCCACCATACCCCACACAAGAGAGAAATCTCAAGTTTCCAAATGACAAGGTTCAAAATTACGGACATGGTGGACGATCTGAATCGTATCTACCGATTGGATAGAGTTTCTCACATTGTTGGTAGCATCAATGAAGAGGTTAGTAAATGAATTTTTTTCAACAAGTTAGATTATAAATCTTAGCAATACTTAATGAGATAGAGTGGCATCAGGTGGTTAGGGTGCTACCAGAGCCAGGTGGAGTACAACATCGACCTCATGTAGCACTCGACATAAATTTTTTGATGTTGAAGGAAGGTAGGGGTGGTGATCATTAGTTTCCTATTACGTTATAGTCTTTGCAATTCCATTGGACTCACAGGGCCCAGCATGTACTTCAGTTTGATGCTGTTCTGGATTTAGGACCACCACAGTTATAATTAGAATGGTGGTATGAGCATGGGCGGAGGTTCTTGTCACCAAAGCTCTTCCTCGGTGAGCCTAGAGTAGTTGCAATCTCGGCCGAGGCGACACAGAGAGATCCAGGACAGGCACCTCCCATGGAGCAGGTGCCTGATGTTCCAAACATGTGTCGTGTTGAGCGAAAATATCGTGTTGAGATACGAGTGAGTGATCATAAGTAGAGGTAGGTCAAGGATGAGCTTGCTGTGCTAGAGGGGAGGGGTTGACCCCTTAGACGAGGTAGAGGTCAAGGCCAACATAGAGGTAGAGGTGGAGGTAAAGGTAGAGGTTGTCGTGGAGGTCAAGGTGGAGGCAGAGATGGTGGAAGTGGAGATGATGGTGGGGGTAGAGATAATAGTGGAGGCAGAGATGGCGGTAGTGGTGCTAATGGTGGAAGCAGAGTTGATAGTGGTAGAGGATATGATTTTGGTGGAGCTGATTATGGTAGAGGAGATGGTTTTGGTGGAGCTGATGGTGGTGGAGGTGGGGATTATTTTGTTGGAGGGTCTAGTAGTTATATAGACGGCAAGGGGAGGCAGACATACACGAGCTCGAGTCAGCTGTTTCCAGACTTGGTTAGTGCTGCAGCTATTGAGTTGCACTTTGTAAGGTCATAGTTTCTTAATGAGATATGCATGATGTAACACTCTTACTATCAGAATGTCACGCTTCCAGGTGCGCCACTCTGATAGCGGGGGTATTACAATGACTCTCATATATTAAATAATAAGGTATGAGCTTTTACGCATAAATCTATCGATGGTTTTACTAAAAATTTAAAACTTTTTTAACAAGAACAAACAACATATATTCACTTACTTAATATTAATAATACATTATAGTATTATATAAAAAAGCAATTACAAAATCTACCCCTCTGAATAAAACTCTAACTAACAAGGCAATGGGAAATAAATTCTAACAACTCAACTCGTAAATATAATCTTCTATGCTCCTATAACTCCGCACTAAACATTCGCACCTGTAGCTGAAAGGGGTAGAAATAGGGGGTAAGAACTTGGAAGTTTTTAGTAGGGTTAGGGTATATAGTTATGTTCATTTTATTACCATAGCCAACAAAGAGCAATAGAATACATTTAGACTTAACAAATAAAGAACACAAAAATCAAACAATCATATAGCACACCCACAATCACAGGAAACACACTCACAAACAAATATGCACAAACAAGTATGATGCATGTCTGTCCTATGGCTAATGAGCTCATTTGTCGGTTATATAACCAAACCCGACATGTTCGGTAGCTAACCCGGGCACTGTCTCTCTGTTTCACATTAATACCATTAGAGGGAATACGTGCCCTGTCACCATTAGAGGGATTATGTGCTCTATCACCATTATAGGGATTATGTGCCCTGTCACCATTAGAGGGAATAGGTGCCCTGTCACCCTTACAACTAGAGAGAAAACACAGACATACTTGTCATCAATCATCCTCGACTATGTCTCATTTATCATATTCATTCAATTTCATAATTAAACTCAGTTTTCATCAGTTTTCTTCCTCATCTCTTTCCCGAAACAAGTGGACAACACCACTATATCTTACCCGGGGTCACATATCTCATTCATTTACAAATCATCATTTCCATAATCATATCTCATTCATTCTCATATTCCTCCAGCTAACTTCAAAACTGTTTTCGAATTTAAACTATTTTCAAAAGACAAAGGAAAACTATTTATTAGTTAAACCCCTCGGCAAGGCCTCTAGACTTTAGGGGAGCGACAACCAATATCATTTCAAAACCAAATCATTTAAACTTAAACATAATTCATTCTTTTCGATAAATAAATATCAAATAAAACAATTCTTTCGATTCAAATTAACCAAAGTAAAACTCCTCAGAATTCTTCTAAAAATTTCAACAGCACCTCCCCTAAAATCCGGACTTTGCCACCCTTCTTGGGTTCCACCAAACCGTTTCTCAAACTCTTTTCTTGATAAATCAAATTCAAACATAATACTCTTCTCGATAAAAATAAAAAACATAATCATTTCTTTAATATAAAGCTATTGAAAATTCATTTTGACCCCCAAACTTTTTAGAAATTATACTTTAATCACTAAACTTCTAAAAATTCTATTTTAACTCACAAACTTTCTTTTATTTAACTTCTAGCCTCAAAACTCTTTCTTAATTTTATTTTGGCCACAAAATAGTCAAAATATGAGGGTTTTGTGTTTTTCAAAGAAGCAAATCAAACTCATCAAAAGTTCATCAAAATTCCTTGATTTTTAACTAGTTTTTCAACGGTTTCGGTAATTGATTTTTCACAGCTTTTTAATTTAATCTCCCAGCCATCAAACCTCATCAAATTTATCTTGAAATACCACATCACAATAGCCCCAAAATAATCAAAACACCCCAGCTAGCTATTCATACATAGCCGAACCAAAATCTCAAGCAAACAACAACAATTCAACAAAAATTCAACATAAACTTAATCAAATTGTGTGTTGGATATTTTGGTGAGCTCTTTGTTATGACGGCTTATGCTTGAACTTATCCTTGTACTTCCACCAATGCTTGGACTTCAAGTATGCTCTAAAATTACAGTCAATAGGCAACAAGCTTTGATGAAATTGCCAACAAGCTAAGAGCTCCCAAAATTGTTGACCCTCACTTTGTATTTCGGGATCCCAAACCTTATTTTTGCACCCGTCTTTTAGTTGATTACTATGATTCCATCCAGGTGACAAACTTTGGAATTCTCCCTTAAATGCCAAACCTCCTCCTAGATCCATTCAATTGAGCATTGTGCCGATCTTGGAACTCCAACCTTGAGGTTTCAACCTTAGTGAGCCTTGCTTCATGTTACCAACCACTACCCATCTCTTTCTTACTCTTCAACCCACGAAGAACTCTAAGTTGATCATCTATTTCAAACACATATTCGAGCAGGCTAATAAAGCGAAAGGATAGGATGTTTACCCACTCAAATTGTGTGTTGGATGTTGATGATTTAGATAGAGAAGCTTCCAACAGTTTTGGCAATGTGATTTCCACTCTCTTTTGCTCTTCTTGTATAATCTCCACCTCTTGACAAGCTTCTTCAAGTTTGATTCCTTATTCACCAACTTCTTCCATACATTCCTCATTGCTCAAGTTATGTTTTGGAAATTGTGCACGGTTCTCCTCAACATCAATTTTACACTGCAATGAAAAAGGTTCAACAATCTCAAATAGCACATTAGTTCCTCTTTAGACTCGTCCCCAAAGATTTCTTGAACTTCTTAAGCTCTAGCTTGTTTTCTTTGTCTCCAAAGAGTTCTCTCAATCTCAACGTCATACAGAAGAGGTTCTTTATCCTTGTTTCTCTCTATAAACAACTAAAAGTAAGAAAAATTGGGATTCTCAATGTTACAGTGAAGAAAACCCCGATGAAGCACACAAAGATGAAAGAAAATGACTAAAATAAATAGGAACTAAAGTGGCAAAAATTAAGGGAAAAAAACAAAAATAAAACAAAGAAAAGGTCTAATTTAGGTAATTAATCAACTGGTAGTTGTTAGTAACAGTTTCCCGGAAACAGTGCTAAAAATTTTGTAGAACCTATGCACAATTACTCAAGAGGGGGGGTGAATTGAGTATTGCAACAACAATGAATCTTTTTGCGGAAGTTAAAGACAATATAAAAAAGTGTTATTGTACTAGTATTTTTCCAAGAAGAGTAATTTGTTCCGCTAAAAAGAGGAGGTCTAGCGGTTGAGTTACCTTCACTAGTGTTGTTGTTGTTAAAGCTTGTGCTTGCCATGATCTTTTCCCTTAAACGGTTAAGTCTTTCAAAGGGTTAAATTTAACCAAAAATCCGGTTCAACATTCAAGAACCAAGCATATTGAGATTAGACATCACTTCATAAGAGACCATGTTGAAAAGGGTGATGTGGTTATTGAATTTGTCGAAACTAGTAAACAACTAGCGGACATCTTCACTAAACCTTTATGTAAAGAAAGTTTTTTTAACATCCGAAATGAACTTGGTATCTTGGATTCTAATCTAATATGATTTGTTTGAATTCATTGTATTTATATTGCTATTTTTGTATCTCTTACTAACTTAAGCATTGGAGATATCCAATTAGCCATTGTTTTGTAGGTTTATGAATGAGTGATTAATCTTGAGGTAGATTGAAGTATTTGAAGATTATAAACAATAGAGGATCAACAAATTGAAGATTTTTTTTTTAACATCAAGTCACTTTTTATTGCTTTATGTTTATTTGATTATATGAATTGTTAAACTAACTCCTAGTAAGCTAAGGATTTCTATTATGGTTTAAATACTTTGATATTTCCTTCATAATTTTGTTTAATGATTAATGCTTGTATGCTTATTTGGTGAATAACTCAAAATAGGCTTGGTACCCCTATTTTAAGTTAATGTGCATGCCTTGATATATTTCACTTCTTTAGGGGGAATTATGCATGCTTGTTATATATATAAAAAGAGGAAATCAAATTCTTTTTGAAAGGGGGAATATCTCATCCTTGAAATTAATAGAGAAATTGAACTTAAAAAAATTCCTTATTTTATGCATGCTTCTATGACACATTTCAAACTCCTTTCTTTTTGATAATGTCAAAAAGGGGAAGAGAAGTTTGAGGATATTTGAAATCTTGAACTTTTGAAAAAGAAGAAGTTTGAGGATTTGAAAAGAAGAAATAAGTTTGCGAAACAATGATTTCAAAAAGACTTCCGCTAAGCAAAAAATTTTTTATATCTAAATCGTTTTCTTTGATAAACGCCCATTTGGTGCAGAATTTTCAAACCACAACTTACTGACAAGTGCATTGGGTCATACCAAATAATAAACTCAGGTGAGTGAGTGTCGATCTCATGATTATTAATGGACTAAGCAAGCAATTGTTGATTAATTATTCTAGTTAGACAAGTTAAAATGAGAGTTTTGAGTATCAATTAGCATAAAAGACTGTGAGTTAAGAAATGCAAACAGTGAATGGTTTGAAAAATAGTATGAGAATAGAGTTAAGGCTTGAAGATGTTTAAATTTCTAGATTAGCATTCAAAGTCAACTACCTTGATTATGTAAAGATTGAGTTTATGGAAAACCCTAGGTGATTGAATTCCTGTTCCTAGGCAATTCAATCTCTTCAAACCCAACCAACCGTTAATCCCTTGATCAATCAATTTTATTAGAGGGTTAAGTTAAAATTCTGATTTATAAGCCACACAAACCCTAAGAACCCAAAAATTATGCGATTATATATCATGTATCATATCAAATCCAGACAATTAAGGAGTTGTGAGAAAGGGTTTCAAGCTTTAATTTTAGTGATGTAACTTTTTCAGGATTCAAAAGAATTCAATTTAGATCAGAGTTATTTCCCAATACACACTAATCCGTAAGGTAAAGAACAAAATCAATTCTTAAATATAAATCAGTTCAAATCCCTACCTATGGCGGAGGAGACCTCAAGTAACATAACCAGGCCAACCCAGAAGCCAATCACACCCATGGGAAGCACGAAAGAAGCACTGGCTAAGACTTTCATGGAGATGGGGCATACAGGGCAAGTGTACTAGCATATGAGTTTCAAGCTTTTGAATTAAGCTTTGTCAAACCCTAAGCTGCTACTTAGAAAGGGGGCGTAGCGGGTAAGGCAAAATAAAAGGTGTCCGCCTAGACTACTGCCAAGGATAGGAAATCTACTCTATCTATTGATGCGGGAAAGGTTGTTGAGAAGGGGACATGTGATCAATTTGTTCTCCTTTCTAACCGATCCTGCATTAATCAAGAGTATAAAGACAAATAATTATTAATTCATCAAAGTAAACATAACTCCTAACCTTAATAGTGGAGGTTTAGCTCATGGTGCAGAGAAAAACATAGGAGTAAAAAAACTGTAAATTACGGAATAAGGAATCGGAAAAGAGAAGCTCTCGCAAGGGCGAATCTCTTTCCTATTTATAGTCCTAATTGAAATTGATTTAAAACTTAAATTAAAACCTAACAAATATTTTATATTGATTTATTTGATTTGAAAATAAAATAGAAGGCCTTCCGTGATGTGTTGTACGCGTGTGGTCCCCACTCCGATTTACACTCTCTACGCTAAATGCCGATGATCTGGCATTTAGCACCACCATTCCAGAATAGTTTGCATGCAAATCAATGGTCCCGATGCTAAATGCAAGTGAGGTGGTGTTTAGTGCCACTAGGCCAGAAATCTTGCACGCTTTACGAGGTCCTCGGCGCTAAACGCTGAGTCGTGGTATTTAATGCCACCTGTTTAGAGAAGAATTGGTCTTGTTGAGCCTGCGCAGTCGTGCGCACATGCAATAGATGCATACACATGAAGTTTCTTGGTGTGCTAGTGATGCGTACGAATGCATGATCTATACGCATGAGCCTCCTTTGCTTCTTTATGAATTTTCACCAAATCTTCATCTGAATGCTACCTGAAATCAACAAACAGCCACAAAAACTCAAAGTAGTATCTATTAGGGTATAATTCACTAAAATCCTCTAACAAATCCACAAAATACCCTATAAATTACATAGAAAAGACACTAATGATGTTCACGAATCATTGGTGCAGAATCATCTTTAATAATTGAGCTTGTTTCATGCTCAACTTCTCCTAATTCTTCAACCACTTCTTTCGATTCATTGATCTCAACTTCCTCCACTTGTTACAACTCATGCTTCAACTCCTCTTCTTCCTCTTGAGATTCCAAGCTCTCTTCCACTCTACATGCTTCAATTGAAGTTGGTTCTTCGGATTCACTCGTGGAAGTTCTTGGATTATTGCAAGTGCGTAATGAAGCTAAGCGAGATAGAGCTTTGGCTAAGGTAGCCATGATATTTCCTTGTCTCTTTTGGGTTTCTTCTTGCTCTTGGAGGAACACTTTGAGTGCTTCTTCCATTGAGGGTTATAGAGAAAAAGAGGGTTCATCAATGGGGAGAAGGTCTTCATATATGGAAAGTAGTTCATATTGGTAAGAGTGTTAAGGTGGTGTGTATGAATGTAATTGTTCAAGAGGTTCATGAGAGTATTGGTGTTGGAATGGTGGTGGTTCTAAGTATGGCTCATAAGGTTGCTCATAAGGCACATAAGGTTGGTGGTATGGTGGATATGAGTTATGATTATATAGAGGTGTTTGGTGGTAGAATAGGGCTTGAGAGTATTGTGATTGAGGGCAATGTTGAGGATAGAGTTCATATGCATATGGTGGTAGAGGTTCATTACCGTAGTAAGGCCCACTATATCCATTAGATTAGTATGTACTATAGGGAGGATTATGCTTATAGTAGTACGGAGGAGGTTGTTACCATGAAGGTTGTCCATGTGCATGTGGGTCCTCCCTTAATTGATTTTCATCCTATAATGCGAACCATCATTAAGGTTACCATTTCTTCCAACAATAGTTACAACCAGACTCCAAGTTAAAAGGGTGAGAATTTATAGAAAAGAGAGAAAATAAAAACAAAAGATATCAAGAAACAAATAAAAACACACTTCTAACTACTAACAAAAATTAATAATTGACCAAAAAGCAAACTATTTACGTATTCACAGTAGCCAATAACAAGCACACATTGCAATTCCACGACAATGGCACCAAAAACTTGATGAGGGCCAAATGTCGGTTTAGAATTTCTCAAAAAGAATTGCTTCATCAATAGTATAGTTCCAAACTAACAAATGACCCTAATCAAAGTTTAAATGATTGTACAATTCAAATCAATAAAAAACGAGAGTTTTAAATTCTGGGTTGTTCTTCCACGAAATCGTAGTGAGTTGTGCGTATCATTGGCTATGAGAAAAGAAAATTTTGATGTCAATTGACAAGAATTTAAAAGACAAGAAAGTAAAGAAAAGGGAATTCAAATGGCAAAAAAGGTCTTGGCAAGGGTTGGGAGTAAGGTTTTCTATCCTAGTCATTGACCACAAACATGACAATTTTGAAGAGTTAATTCCACTTAGTCAACCCTAACATCGAGGGTAAGTCAAATAGGCATAATTGATCTTAATCCACAAATCCTAACTAACTCACTAATTAGCTTAGTAAAAAACTAGCATTAGTAGAAACAAAATCAATTAACAACCCTAAATCACCAATCAATATTGGACATCAATGACTCAAGGTCACTTAAATCATCAATCCCAAGCCAAGAGTGTGAAAAACTACTCAATAACTAAAAGAGGTATTTTATCAAACATTTGAAAGGCATAAAAAAATGGTAATTTGCAATAATTAATAAAAAAATATAACTAACCAAAACAAGAAATCAATAACAATAATTCAAATAAGGAACAATTAATATGAAAAACATCAATTGCATTAAAGAAAATTGGAAATTAAACAAGAGAGTTTATAAACTAAAATTGACAAAATAAAGGAACTAAAAAGTAAAACTAGACAAATTAGGATGCTAGAACATGAAAATATAAAGAAAACTAAACTAAAATAATGATCAAAACCTAAAACTAAGAAGAAATTAAACTATGGAACCCTAAATTCTAGAGAGAAGTTGGAGCTTCTCTATCTAGAATTCTATGCTAAAACATGATAAAAACCTAAACTAACACTACTCTAACACTCCTTGCTTGATCCTCCCTTGGTCCATGCTTCAAATGCTTAAAAATGAGTTGGATTGGGCCCAAAATTGGCCTGAAATCGCGATCTACATGTTCACTTAAGTGAATCACGTGCAAGAAGTTGTGCGTACGCATCTGCCATGCGTACGCACAACCTGCACAACTTGCAGATGATGCGTACTTGCAAGGGATGCGTACACGCAACTGGGCAGATTTTCAAAACTCATTTTCTTCATAAATTCTCCACTTTTGCATATTTTTTCTTCATTTCTTCAATCTATTCTTCCCTTAAAAATCTTGAATCACTCAAACAAATATATCAAGACATTAAATGGGAGAAAAGTGAATTAAAATTGGTAATTTTAAGTATAAAAAATATGTTTTTCACAATTAAGCACAATTAGAGAGAGATTCACAAAAACATGCAATTTTAATGAATAAATGCAAGGTAAGTTAATAAAATCCACTCTTTTCAAACAAAAAATAATCGTAAAATATGAATTTATCATCATCCCATGTGGTTTACTGGTACAATCTGTATGGATCTATTTGGCCTTTTTGGATTCCTTGTGGAAGTGAATGTTTATTTGGACCATGCTTTTGGGCCATGGTACGAATAATTCTCCTGCTTGTGACTGAGTTTATGAAAGTCGGACTTCTAGCATAAAAGGTTGTCATGTTGTTGCCATTTTTCTTATTTGTTAAGTTGTATAGATGCAAAACTTCTTACTCTGATAGGTCGGGTAGTAATTTCGGAGAACTCGACATAATTTGATGAGACTGTTGCTTTATCTTTTCATAACTGTTCATGCACCTTTTTAGTTTTCTTGGTAATTGTGCACAGCATTTAAAACATGATAAAATTATCTTTTTTCCCTCGCTCACATATATATTTGGTCTCTTTCTTCTTTTTTTTCTTTTCGTTTCATTTGGCAAAAACTTTCCCTCTTCCTATTTATTAGAAGCTCTTCCTTTTCGTCACCCTATCGTGTTCTCTTCTTTTGCTTTTAGGTTCCCCTTTTTCTTCATTTCTATTAGTGCTTCCATGGTTTTTGAGCATTCTTTGTGTGTTTCTTGCCACTTCAATTTTAAGGTTGGTATTTTGTATCGTCAAATTGTAATCATGTCCCGAGCTAGGTTTTATTTTTTCAAAATTACAGTAGTTTATTAGGCATGTTCAGTTCTCAGCACGGAAATTACCAGAACATTATTCTTTTTTGGCGATGATGAAAATTTATTATGTTAATTAGATAATTAAGCATACAAAGTAGCATTATTAGATCTTAGTGAGCAAGAAAAGAATAGGACAATTAAAGAAATAACTTACCTTTTATTTTAAAAAAAATTAGGTAGAATTCACCTAATTAAAATACAGAAAAGAAAAATAGGCGATTTAAAAATAAAACATTTTTCTTATTATTGCCGCAATACTTGATTTGAACTGATTATTAAAAAGAGGGTCACTCTAGTGTACAGATACAATTTTATTCAGATTTATAGATTTACATAGTTGAAGGACACGTGTAGCAGATGTTTAGAAATCCCGATAAGCTTGTCTGAATTCTTGTAAAGCCTTGTTGAAGAGTGCAAGCCAAGTCGCTTTACATATCCTCCTACTTTTCTAATCGACCGACAAGTAACGTGATTTTTTAGCATGAATTGTTGTTCATATCATGTGGATTACTTTTTTTTTATTCTTTTCATCTAAAATATTATTTTAATATATAAATCCGGTAAAAGAATGATGCGAGATCTGATTCCCACAGTCATGGCCATAAATTATTATTATTATTATTGTTATTATTATTATTATAAAATA
>NC_029789.2:112137760-112194834 GCF_000816755.2 Arachis ipaensis
TATACTAAATATAATATTTAAAAATTAAAAGATTATCTAATTCTTTTATGAAATAATAATTAAAAAATATATTAAAATATTTCTTCTATTTTAATTTAACTATTTCTTTTTTGTTATAAAAATTCTTTAAGACATAGAAAATAAGGAGTTGAATCTATAGTATTCTTTTAAATTTGATCAATTAATTCTTAAATAAAAAAATGAAACTTAGCTTTTCTATCTTCACTCTATAAAATTAATTATGCATGAGACAATTTTATTTTATCTTTTAAAAAAAAATAAAAACAAAATAAAAAAGAGAAGAAGACACAACTATATATCCTTATTCAACTATTTTCTTGTGCCATGTAGCCTACATGTAGTCTCCACCACAACAGTGGTAAAATTTTCAATATCTTTTCAAATATTATAAACACTCATTTTCAAGGATCCAATATAATCTTATCAGAGACAAACCAAACTTCTAACCAATCTTAATTTGGTTAGGTACACTCTCTAGACTTATAATACACTAAGTGCTCACCCAACTTAACAAGAGATACATCATAGATACAAGATTTAAAACAGAAATATAATAAAAAAAAGAAATTAGACATAAACTTTGGCTTTTCTCTTTAAGTATCTCTCTTTGCTCTTTTTTTTCTATAATTTTTCTTAATGTCTCACTTAAATGCCTTTTGTAACACCCTCACTATCAAAAGTCACGCTTCCGGCTACGCTACTCTGATAGCAAGAAGTATTACGACTACTTTACATACTAAATATTAAAATAGGAGCCTATGACTCGACACTGTATCGCTGATTTCTTTGAAAAACCAGAAATAAATACTTTATCTTAAGAAAAATACAAACCGGCATAGATTCATATACAAGAATCCTTACATAATAATTCAATATATTATACATATAAAACATACAATTTCTATCCCTCTTACAAACTTGTAATAATAAAGATGAGGGAAGAAAATAATATAATTAATACAACAGCATATAAACCAAACGCATTATAACTCTTCTTAATGCTTCTTCATCTGGTTCCTGAAAAGGTAAAGCTGTAGGGGGTGAGAACCTAACCACACGGTCTCACCACGGTGTTACAAAGTTGTCATAAAAAGATATTTAATAAGAAAACTATTTTCAAGCTCAGTGATTATCATTACCTTATGAATCTTTTAAAACCAATAGGAAATCGTTAAAAACTTTTTCAAAGAAATAATGTTTAATCTTGTAGAAGTCCGAAACCTTTCTTTTTTTATAAGAAAATCTCAATCAGAAACCAGCCACGCAATCAAACAACACAGTCATTAATTCAGCACCAAAGTTCATTCTCAAATAATGTTTAAGAACTAAATCTTTTTAAACAATTACTTCAAACAAAACTTTCAATTTTATAAAATTTCGTCAACATCTCCTCTAAAACTCAGATTCTGCCACCCTTTTTGGGTCCTAACCAAACCAAACCAAACACCTGTTAATTAGTCAAATCACTTCCAATAACCGTTATCACAACAACAGCACTCAACCCAAGAAAATTACAAAATCCAGAATTCAATCAACCAATCCTATAAATCACAATTTAAACCGACTTCAACCAACAGCATCAATCAATAGTTAAGAATTCTCGGTCTTCTTAAACAGTTTCAAACCAAACCATCCCTCAAACACTTAAAGTCTATTATAAAATTATTCAATATTATAAAATTAAGTAAAATTTTTAATTTAATTATCAAAACTTAATTTAATTACTTTTAATACAATAATTTCTAAAAATAAAGTCTTTAATGAATTAATAAATTAAAATTAACTCATAATACTATTTTTCGAAAATTCTGGGTCTTACACCTTCTTTATTGAAGTGAAATAAATAAAAAAAATAAATCTTACAAACAAAATATTCAATGATAAACTATGATGGAGATGATGTTGAACAATTCTAAAATTATAGAATGAACCAAATTCAACACTCTCATATATCTATCTTAGCAGAATATTTCTTTGATATATCTTAGCAGAATATTTCTTTGATATAAAAATATTTTCCAAAATATTAAGCAAAAACAATAGAAAAACTCTCAATGAAACTCAAATTTTCATAAGAATAACATACAATACTTTTAGATTATCAACCTATTAAAATTATGTTTGTCATTATCAAAATTATTATTATTATTTACGAAACTCAACAAGTTATACATAAATAAGTATTAAGATAATTATTAAATTTTATTATAAAAAATGACACTTAATTTGCAAAAAAAAAAATAATAATAACTAATATGAAATGAAGAGAATACTAAATACAAGTGGTGAAGTTTTACACTGATTCACTATAAATAATATATGAGTGTATAATTTTAAATTCTATTAACTCATTAATTTGAGATTTATCATAAAGGTGCACTGATCAACCTACTGTTATGACTTCTCTTTTACTATTTTAGATAAAATTATTGACATTTTAGGTTAGGTGAATAACTGATTTAATATCTTATTTAATTTTTTGTGTATATTAATATGTACAATATAAATAAAATAATTTTGGACTTAATACGTTAAATGTTAGTATATTAATACAAACAAATATTAATACATTTAAAAAAAATAAAATAAAGAGTGCAGCACTTTGTGAAATTAACTTCTTGTTAAAAATAAAAACAAAAAACAAAAAATTAAATAAATGATAATACACTTTAAATCTAAAAGTTTAAAACTTAAACCTTACAAAATCATAATAATTATAACCCTAAACTTAAATTCAAATCCTATACTCTCAAATCTTAAACTATATAAGCTAACCCTTACCCCCTTAAATCATAAAATTTCATACTCTTAAAGTTAATTTAGTTTATTTTAGAGATATAAATTAATTAGTTAATTTTATTTTTAAAAATTTTCCCCACACAAAGAAGTAACAAAACATGGGATTGAATTGCAAGGATTGCCGAAAATATCTCATCCTACTAAATGCTTTCAACCATCTTCAATATAAATTAAAAGAGAATTGGACTATAACTAAATATACTATACTTATTGCACTATAATCAGAAAATAAAATGGACAATTTGATACTTTGTTGATATGTTCCACCCAATTGTCATGGATTTTGATCCTCTAAATTTTAAATTTTATTTTAGAGAATAAAATATAATTTTCTATTATTTATTTTATAGGTGGGATCAAGAGAAAATATAAAAGAAAAAATATTTAAAGATAAGAAATCATACTTTATCCTCTAAAATAAAAATTCAAACTTTAGAGAATCCAAATTCAAACTATCATACTTTTAACTAAATGTGTTTTTAATAAAATATTTATTTCATAGTATGACTTTTTTCTAAATTTTTGTGATAATAAATATTTTATTCAATAAATATATTTCATTAGTTAATATTTCAATTATATTACACAATATAAATAAACTGATTATTGATTTATTACAAAATAATTGTTTCAATAAACTCAAAATATATACATTAAAAAATTATTAATTATTATGTATTAAATCAGTTGTGAATAGATTTTTTTAATATATCAGAATAAAAATTATTGATTGATCTCAACTTAATATGGTTATTTAAACGGTGAACAATTTTTTTATAATATTAAAATATATAAAATCGTGTATTCCTTATTAAAAGGCTTGGTTATAAGGCTTTACTATCTCACATATGACTCCATCACAAGTATCACTAGCCATTGTTAGGACAAGCTCTGCCAAGCTTAGTCAAGCTGCTCCCTACACAAGGAAAGAAGAGCTAGGTGTCGAATAACCATTCCACAAATGAGAATATCTTTATCTCTTTATGAAATAACATCTGTATGCTATAATCTACCTTAAAAAGAATATTGTACATTAAAGATATACACATCTCAAAGTTAAATAAAAATCTATTCTTCCCATATACCCAATCTGGATTGTTATACTCTGACCAAGAATGAAAATTAATCATTTTTTTTATTAATGTTTCATTGTAAATAAAAATCTCCATAGACTATATTGTGAAATAGTGAATTCATTACGTTACGTTGTTACATTGTATCTTTAGTTTGCTGAAATTTCTAGTGGAACGCCAATGGCAGGCTCTATAAACTTTGCATCTGGTAACTCTCTTGATAAAAGATCCTGCATTGGTAAACATTTCAAGACAAATCATTCACAGAAGATAAAGCCAAATCAAAAGTGTTACATAACCATTGTAATTAGCCAATTACAACTACCTCTAGAGAAACTTTAATGATACATTCTATACATAAGACCAATACCATCCCAAATCATTTGTAATGAACCGAGTCATTATGCCGTTGTTCTTACAGCAATACTTTCATTGTCATTGTACATGAGAAAATCTAAGGGTATTACTATGGTAAAGAGGACAATTGGATGAAAAGTGAAAATTGTTTGTTTTACAATAGAAAAAATATTAAAAAATAAAAACATCATGTGCAATGCAGACTCCCTTTAATAATTTAGTACAATCTTCACTTTTCACCAAAGAAATTCTTAAAATCTAATCTTTCTGTTTCATTTCATTTGCTGAATTTAATTTTGATACACTCTCAATGTCAAGTAATTTTACACATGCATCCAATTACGTAACGTCATATTAGTAAAAATAACTACCTTACATATTAATAGAGTGAAAGGTCATCCAAAAGAACAGATGTGATTGCATGACTTTACACTGTGTATCAAAACTAAACTCATCATTTGCTACCGATTGTATTAAGATACGATGATCCAATGATATATAAAAGGTAATAGCGACATCCAAAATAAAGGTAGTAACCTTTAGTAATAAAAAGTGGTATTTTGAATTGAATTTTAACTCCAAAAGAAACACCAAACTATTGTAAGAGGTTTAAGCCTCTATAATAGGGTCTATCATGTTCACTAGCTTTTTTATTTAAATAAAAAAATTCCCTATTTTAGAATTTAAATAAGAATAAGAAATTTACCAATTTGCGCATTTAGTGTCATTTTTGCTGCTAAAATGATACATTCCATTTTCGGTTTTTCAGTCTACGAAAATGGAGAAGGGAAAATGAATAAAAAAAATTCCCTCCCATTTTCGGTTTTTCATTTTCGATTCTGATGCCTGCAAAAATGAATCGAAAAATTCCCTCCCATTTTTGGTTTTGATGGCTGCGAAAATGAACAAAAAATTCCCTTCAATTTTCTTTTTGGTGGCTGTGAAAATGGGAGGGAATTTTTTGTGCTTCATTTTCGTTGTCTATGCATGCAAAAATGGGGAGGCAAATTCTTTCACATATTCCCTGGGCAGCCACCAAAAACCTTTTCCAAGATAAATTGGTAAATAAAGAATTTTTCTTTTTTGAAAAAAGGGCCATGTCCCTATCCTGATTTTAACACCAACCATAATGATCAACCACAAGGCCACTTCTTTTCCAAGTAGTTTCCTCCTCCGTGGTCTCCAATATGTTATTGCTACTTACGTAAAGGAAGCAAATTCTTTTACATGCAAAACAAAAATGATACATTGAGCAAATTGTCAACAGAAACTGAAAGAAACCTAACCTTAAATGATTCTATTGTTCCTTCAGACTGAACTAAGCTTGCTAGTACTCCTTTGCTATCTAGGTCTCCATTTTTCATTGGCACAATGAACCTATTAAACAAACGGAAAAGAATCGAAGTTGTGTAAATCGAAATAGGAAAATCCAATTGAACTTTCCAAGAACAAAAATTGATCAGAACTCAAATATATCATTCCAAAAGAAACCAAACTACGCAGCTAAAGGAATTCTTGGATGATATTGTTAATTAATGAGTAACTACAAAAGTACAAATTGACTTAATCACTTGGATGATTACTTACTTGTACAAATTGACATTCAATTCAATTTATTTATTTAGTAAATTCTGGTTCTATTCCTACTAACCAAAGTTACAATTTTGGTGATGTATTCTCTTGACCTCTCCGTGGTTATCTCTTTAAATACGAAAATTTTACCTGGCTTGCAGCAGCTTAGCAAGTTTCACAGCATCTTCTTGTCCTGAAACCAGGGTGAAATTCGGCAAAAGCTGCTTTATCACCGGCGTGATCACGATATCTACCTTTTCCTTCTCAACCAGATTTTGATTGTACACACAGTGAGGTTCATAGTAAAGAGACAATTGCCCCTGTGGAGATCTAACAATATACCTACATAACACATGGAGCAGAAAATGTTAAATTCTGTTAAAATTTGAACGAAAAGAAAGGGGAAAATAAGCTTAATGGTAACTAGTGGATCAATAGGCTCTAACAGGCCTATTAATCCACATTTTTTATTTGCTTTAATGAAATACAAAACTACTACATGCACACCAACAATCAGCCACTATGTATTCATATATAAATACATGTATTGTTTAACTCATTTTCAATGTATATTTTGGATTTCAACATATATTTTATAGGGATGGCTGATTTGGTATCTGATTTTTTGTGTATAGCTAGCATGGTTGAATTAAAAAGTATAAATGAAAAAATAAATTATTAAAATTTAGTGTTAAAACTATTGGTAGTTATTCTATACTATCTTCTTTGGTAGTAGAGAAGTAGAAAATTAGAGTAGTTATCTCTCAATGCCAGTGAAGGGGCACAATGGGACAAAAGCAATTGTAAATTGTAAGGTAGTTATTCTATCCGAATTCCGTTATTAGTAGGGACAACACCACATTTTTCTTGTATATACAACCAAATACATAAAAGCAAAAGCAACAACATAAAAACGTAAAAGAAGAAAAAATGCTCGAAAAATTTACAGTATTTACCCGTTCTCAGGGCGTTGCCAAGGAGGTCCAAGAACTGGTCCTGCTGTAGCCTTAATGCAGATGTTGGAACCATTCTTTGATTCAATAACAGAGCTCTCTCCAGGTTCAACATATGTAACCTGAAAATAGTTAAATTACATGGAAAGTTTAGTGGCAATGACTTGTCAACACTCAACTAAACATATGACATAAGGCTTTGTATATACTAATGGGTACAATTACGTTCTTAATATAGAAAGGATACAACGATAAGCATAATCGAACGCATTACAATAAACTACATGTATTTAACAGTTTAAAAGAATATATAACTGAATGCACCAAGACACTATTTTCTGTGTCATAATGCTAAAACTAGATTAGGGTACAAGTGTATATTCATGTATAGAAGTTTGGGACGACAAATTCAGCAAGTATTTTAAGCATTGCGATTATCTTTTCCTGTCGAGAACAATGCTAGAGAGCAGAAAAAGATTGAGACAATTTTCGTGGTTTGTTGTTCTGCGACGCCGAGCTATATGTTCCCAATACACACAATGTAGAGAAGAATCACTGATAAAACCTATACTTTACATGGGTTGCCACATAAAATCGGAAATTGGTATTTCCCGGCCATCCAATATGGGACTCATGCTTTAGGCATCAGTATGATAAAATTTGTATCTTTACTTCCCTCTTTCTTGTCACCGTTTGCACATTTTATGATATGGATCAAGATCCTCTAAAGTGAGGAAGTTAGTAAAGTGGTAAAGTGAGGAACACATTTCATGGAAGTTACAAAATCAATGATGATTAACCATTCACCTTAACATTTTACCAACTTCCTCACTTTAGAGGATCCAAATTCTTATGATATAATGTTATCATGTTACATGCTCCTTTTTTCCTATGAATGATCCCAGAGCAGCACACTTTGTGGTGTGTTTCATATAAAAAAGAGACATAAAAAGGGAAAATCCTCATTCCATACTGACTATTTAGAGAAAGGATGCATGCATTGTCATCATCTGCTATTTACAGTCTTTAATCATCACACTAAAACATTTTTGGACAAGTTTAAGAAATGTCCTCTGTCAAAGAACTTCCCTCCCTCCTTATACATGCAAGTATTTTACTCAGGAAACACGTATATACATACGAACCCCACGAAAAAATAATGTTAGGACTCACTACACCCATTGTAGCTGCTCTACCTCAAAGCCACTACGACTTCCTAATCCTACCTTCAATTATTTTTAACTGAATAGCATAGCATTTACTCTTCATTTTAATTTTGATTTTTGAAAATCATGCTTCTTATTGAGTAGTACAATCTTGTTCTACAAAGAACTATGAGAAAAATGGGAAAAAAATATATTTTTCTACTATAAGCCAAAGATCCTGAACAGTCTCAGGATGCCAAAAGGTCAAAGAAGCACTTTTTTGCTAGTCATGTGAGTACCCAGAATAATATTCATTTGTTGTTTCAATAGATGTTGCTACTCATTTTCAGGAACTTATAAATTCACAGGAGATGACCACCATTCCAAGTATACCAATATAGACAGGTACTTGTGAAGTCCCAAAGCTAAACAGAAAAGGGGCGGAAATTGGGACAAAATTGACAAAATTTGTGAAAATTTGACTATCAAAATTATAATATGGAAGTGTACAAAAGGTCTTTTAAAAGATATGCATTCCTCTGCTGAAGAAGGTATTCACAACATGAAGGAAATAAAAGAGGGAAATTGTTTAAATTTTAGAAAATAAGGAAGATAGAAACAGAAAGATATTTATTTAAAGGTGTAAGGTTCTAAATTCCAGTGCTTCCTCCTCATTCCGAAGACGGAATGCTAAGCAACATTGATATAAAGATGTTTTACATTGCAGTACCTCAGAGCACAACAAATGGCTATAACAGTAAAGGTTCTCTTTCAAACCAATTTAAACCACCTCAGTATAATCATATAATTTACCAAGTGATATCATATCAATAAAAAGCTTCAAACCTGGTTTTATTTCCAACCAACCCATCTATATAGATTAGATATGCCAAGATGAAGCAACGGAAAGGTTTAAATTCAAACATACATGGTACAGTTTTAACTGAATGGAATACTTACTTACATTGTTGAACAGAGGATCAAGCAAAGTTTTGGCGTTAGGAGTTGCTATAACTCTAACATTTGGGAATTTCTGAGAGAAAGGGTTCAAGGTCTTCAAATGGCAATGATCATCAAGGCTTTGTGTAATGAGTAGGCAATCGATTTCAGGAAGATCACTGAGCTGCACTACAAAATTACATACACCAGTGAGAAGGAAGAAAAAGAAAGCACCATAACAAATGGGGAAGCAGTAAGTATTAAGTAACTATCATCCATCAAAAGATACCTGGAACTTCTTTAACACTTTCTTAGCAGCATCATATAGCCAAGGAATTCCAAAATCCAAGTTACCAACCAAAATTGGATCAACCAATATGTTAGCCCCACCAACATTCCACAGCCAACTATTTCCCTGAGAGCCAAACATCACCCATGTCAAAAGAGAGAGAGAGAGGGGAGGGGGGTATGTAAGTGTAGATATAATGCGCGAAATACCATGCTGAGTGCAAACTCACACCCAGGAATAGATCTTCTCAATTTTTTCTCCTACATGGTGTTGTCAAGTGTGATCTCTTACCATACAAGATTCTTCTCTCACATATTTTCTCTTAGTCTCACGTAAAGTGTATCGTAAGAGATCATATTTGATAACACCACTTGAGAGCCATGCCCTTCACACCCCCCATCTACCATTGGATGGGATGTGAGTTGAAATGCACTTCTGCACTTAGAGCACGTCTAATTCATGCTCTAAAAAAATATTCAAAGCCACTTGTTTAAATTTATAAAGTTTAATACAAGTTACAGCAAAAGAGTAAAGACTAAATAAATCAAAGTGAAAGTGATTGTAGATACTCTTGGAGCACATAATAAGAATGCTATGTTGTATGCAATAGGATCATGAAAGTAAACATCACTGATTTTTTAGTTAACAATGTTAACTTTTTCAGCTAGAATTATTAGTAGTGTTTCCAAAAAAATATTATAATATTCCCGGGCATATAAAAATTAACTAACATAGGAATGTTGATTCTCATATTTTGTAACATTCCAGCAATTTTTAATATTAATCTGTATGCCAAACATCATCAAATAGGATTTTTGGGAAAGCTATGCTAAAAAAATAGCATTCAAACGAAAGTGAAAAAATAATAAATAAATAAAACTTAAGGCAATTGAAGGGAAAGAACCATAAAACCAACCTCCAAATATGTCAGTTTGAAGACCTCAGTCGCAGAAAAACTCGCCCCAACGGCGCTCCCCTCTGAAACAACAGCAGAAACAGTCCCACTCCACCTGCTAAAAAAACCAAATTTATAATTCCTAATCTGAACTAAACAGAAACATTGAAATCATGGAAAAATGCTGTTTACAACTTTCTAATGCAAAACTATAATTAGAGAGACCCACAAAGCTATAATTACCTGAAAGAAGTTGAGGTCTTGAATGACCTAGAGGTAGAGGATCCAATATTTGGTACAAAACGATTGGATGAGAAAACGGGGTACAAGAAGGGTGGTCTTGTTCTTGAGGATTGTTGATAAAACGGTTTATTAAGAGTGAGTGAATTGCAGTGAAGCGTGGCCATGGTGGTTGATGATGGTCTTGAGAGCTTTTGAGAGTTCGTTGCCACTGTGAACCGCTTCTTATGTACATTCGTGTTTCGTCACGTGATGACATATGAACGTGAATGTGCCACATGTCGAACTATGACTCAAACATCACGGTGGTGGTGAATTCTGCTTTTTCTCCGAGGCTTTTCTATTAAATATAAATATAAATTATAAAAGAAATAATTAAATAAAGAAAGAAAAAAGTGGGAAAAGAAAACTTATCCTATCTATCGATGAAATTATTGTGAAGCGTGTGGAGTGAGTGATAGACATGGCAGTTTCAGCTTCTCTAATTCCGGTATCATCCACCACCACGACTTCGCTCGCATTCGGCACCAGAAAGCCACCCGCATTTCCGTCTCTTGCTTGTCCATTCAAGGTGGCCACCTGTTCTCTTCATTACCGCTCTCTCTGTTTCCTTTCACTCCATGCTCATGTATTTCATGGCTTCAACTTGCAGGGATCCCTCAAGAAGTTGAACTCGACACCATGCGGCTACACGGCAACGCTCAGGGTGCAGCTCAGAAGACCCCTCTCGGTGGTAGTGAACAAGGCGGCTTCTGCCCCTGCCCCTGCGGCGGGGGCTTCGAGCGTGCGGTTCAGGCTTGACAACCTGGGCCCGCAACCGGGTTCGAGGAAGAAGGCGAAGAGAAAGGGAAGAGGCATATCGGCAGGGCAAGGCGCAAGCTGTGGTTTTGGGATGAGGGGTCAGAAGTCACGGTCTGGCCCCGGCGTCAGGAAGGGTTTCGAGGGTGGTCAGATGCCCCTTTACCGTCGAATCCCCAAACTTCGAGGAATTGCTGGCGGTATGCTATTATGTTTAAAATATAAAAGCTTTATGTTTTATTTCTACAGAATAGGGGCTTCTAGATTGGATTTCATTAGATTATGACCTGAACCTCAGAGAGATGTTCAAGGCAATTTTGTCATTTCTGCAATGCAATTATTGCAACTTAGATGAGGGCTACAAGAAACAGTAAATTATGATTGCCATGTATAGCTTAATCGGTTTTTTTCATTGCATCTATTGCATGGTGAGCTTTGATCCAACATGGTAACTAAACAATAGAGAACATTATTAATGTATCACTACTAGATAGAGTGTAATGCTAGATTGTTCACTTCTGTTGGTAGACCAATAATCTGGTGGTTGGTCTTCGCCTAACAAGGAAGGTTATTTCGGGTGATGTGCTGCATGGAGTTTTTTCTTTCTAGCTGAAAATAAAATCCCAGTTAAGAGAACTGCTATATACTGGTTTCATATGCACTGTTTATGTCTAGCTGTGTGGTTCTACCTTCATGGCTCATAACCTTTTGTGGAGTTGGCCATACTGCGCCTGGTTCCTACAACCGGATCATGATTTAATCAGCGCTATCATGATGTTATAGTATCTAATAAGGAAAGCAAGTATTCTTGCAACAGATAATTTGCATGTGCATGTATCTCTTCCGGAACCATTTTTTGATGCCCCTTTTCTCCCTTCTCTTCTCTTTTGATAAGGTATGCGTGCTGGGCTACCAAAATATGTCCATGTAAATCTGAGGGACATAGAGGATGCTAGATTTAAGGATGGTGAAGAGGTGTCTCTTGAAACTCTAAAGGAGAAGGGTGTGATTAATCCATCAGGAAGAGAAAGGAAACTTCCTTTGAAGGTACAGATCATGTATTGATTCAATTGCAAAATCATTGATTCAGGGTTAACGATTGGGGGTTGTAGCCTGTTTAGTTTCATAATAATATAAATGAAACCATTGCATCTGTGACAACTAGCCGTAATGGATTAAGATAACAAGATATTTTGCTGTTTCTACTTTCTTGTTGAAGGTGGATGTTGATTACTGAAAGTTCCTCTTACTATTGCCACTAAAATATTAAAACTTTACTTATGTTCACTCTTTTAGAAATGACAATCTATCATTTTTTTTAAATTTCAAATTATTTTTACCAACAATTATTATTATTGTACGTAATATAAATACACTAAAATTAATTAATACAAAATGAAATATTTCATTAAATTCAAAATATTTATACACAAATTTCTCTTGAAAAGTAATAAAGCATAATACAAATTTAAACAACACAAATATTACAAAAAAAAAAGAATTTAAAAGTAAATCTACATTATATATTTAGAAAACAAAATGGACTTTGTCCCAACATGTTTAGACCAAAATGCCAAAGTGTGTACTCCATTTGCCTGACCAAGTCTTTTATTGGTGTGGTGCCAAAGACAAGATCCTGGTTCAACAGAATAGCTGCCTCTGCTACAATAATAACCATATATCATTAACACAAGTAAGTAAAATCATCAAAGGATCACTAGTCAGAACATTAAGACATGCTAAACCAAGTATCTGATAACAAAACAAACTTAGTGAGATTTTAGAACATTAAGACATGCTGAAACACTAGTCAGTGATATCAGTTAAACCTATCAACAGTTCAGTGCAGTTAGAAATCACACCAGAACTATCTCCCAAGAAAAATGACCAGCATTTTGAGCAGCTATTCCTCTCTCAAAGCTTTGAATGGCATACAAGTCCTAACAGATATACATAGAAAAAAAGAATAGCAAGATGAATACTTGATTCAACTAAGGTTTTCAATGAGTTGAAATAATATATTCCAAGGGATAGAGTAATGTTATTTGGCAAGGTAAAAAAGTGCTTACATGAGCTCAAGGACAAGTGCAGATGCTCCGCCTCCGCCATTGCAGATGCCAGCAACGCCATATCTCCCATTCTTCTGTCTCAATACCTAAAACAGCCGAACCCAAGTTGGTTCATATACATGCGAAAGTATGTAAGGGTGAAGGAATAAGATGCTTAGAGTAACCAAGATAGCAATTTACCCCTATTAATGTAACTAGGATTCGAGCCCCGCTGCAACCCAGTGGATGGCCTAATGATACAGCTCCACCATGTACATTAAGTTTGTCCTGCATTTAATAAGAAATGCATAAATTATATACAATATTTAGTCATGTAATGGGGCAGAATGAAGGAATCAAATTGGAGAAGCAGCCATGCTAGCCAAAAGAAAATGTCAGATTAATGTGCAAAGAACTAGTTTAGTCACATGAACACTCACAGGACTAAGACGAAGAAGCTTCTGATTTGCAAGAGACAACCTGTATAGAAGAAATTAGAAGAACAAAAGATAAAGGAAATAAGAATGAATGAGTAAAGGGTGCTGTATTCCTTATAGAAAAAGCTTCATTTATTTCATAATAATCAATTTGAGAAGCCTCTAGACCAGCATTTGATATAGCTTTTGGTATTGCAAGGGCAGGAGCAGTTGTAAATAATTCAGGTTCCTGTAAGAATCATTTTGATTCAGCTCTACATGATCATATTTATCAAGATCAAAACAGTTTAGAATAATCAGTCACAAGACCTGAGCCGCATCCGCGAATCCTCTTATCTTTGCTATTACATGCAATCCGAGCTCACGTGCTTTCTCTTCACTCACTAGCACTATCGCAGCAGCTCCATCATTAGTCAAATCCATAAACCAGTTCATTATCAATAAAAGGGCATGCACTTGACAACCTTGTGATTGCTTTATCACAGTTTTCTAGAATGGTATGATTAAAACTAATCGAATTTCTTGCAATGATGCATGGAACCATTCCCATGAATTCACATAAGAATAAAGAATGCACTCTAGATTTTAGAGACAGACCTTATGCTAGAAGCATTGCCAGCAGTCACAGTACCACCATTCGGCTTGAAGTTTGCTCTAAGCTTCTTTAACTTTGCAGCATCAAACTAGCCACAAGAACAATAATATAGATATCAATCAAAATGCACAAGTCTCCACCATAATCCAATGCCAAGCAAGTCAGAAAGACCATAAATCAAGTAAACTGCGAATCATAAAAAGTCAGAAGAACTTCTGAACTAAATAACAGAAGTAATCACACCAACATTAACCATTGTATGATACCATATTAACAGAGCTTAATTTTAGGGTGTTCAGAAGAACCTTAACCTTGGCGGTACCAAAAGGCTAGATGCTGAGATAACACTGAAAACACAAATAACAAGAACGTTAAATCAATAATTGCACCATTAACATCCTTTAAACACAAGAATAATAATCCCTTATAAGTTACTAGTACTATATTAATTCAAATAAATAATAAATGGTAGGGGGTTCCACATAGTACATAAGAAATGATAAAGAGTGCTCTAACACTAATGATCATTGTCATTATGCGAATAATAAAGGTGCATGAGCTAATAAAGATATAAGTAGTAATATAATATATCCATGAAAAAAAGATATAATAATAATATAATCGGCAGTAACTGAAAGTACACTTGTGGATAATTAAAGAATTCTCTACTAGGCCTTTAGGTTAGAGTATTTAATTTATTATTTTAATATGATGTATTGTAATTGTTTGACAAGTATCCTAATGCATTATGAGAAAATTATAATAGTAATTGAAAACTTAATTTTAGGGTATTGCACTAGTGCCTTTGTTGCTTATTTGTCTTCTTCTTCCAATCAACTCTCTAGACAAGTTTTCATCATCTTGTCGTATATAGGTGGCTACTTAACGCTCAGTAACCCGAATCAACTAAATTTGAGAAAATTGAATGAGAATTCTAAATTTTCTACTATTATAAAAACCACATGAAAGTTATATTAATGCTAAATTGTTCTGTCAAAAGACTATGGATGAAATACCACTTTTGTTTTAGCCAGGGATGCAACCTACAGCAATCGACCTCATCCTCTCTTACAGAATCCACAACAATCAACTTTTCTCTATTTGATAAAAAAGATATAGTTGTTCTACGTGATTCACATCACATTTTATATCAACATTTCATATTGATAAACCCAGTAACCGAAATGAAGACCAGAATTCAATAAAAGGGAATATAAATCTAGAATATTTGTGGGAGCAGGACATAAAAAGTTAAGCATAGGAAATAGAGTTACCTGAACCATTTCAGGGGGGCCCTCATCCTTTGCAAGCACCCACTTTGTAAGATATATAGACACAAGGAAGCTGAGAATACAAATAGAGATGACAAAGACAATGATGGGAGATGTACTGGCTCCCATGTAAAAGATAGCCCCAAATCCGAGGAGCAAAAGAATGAATAGAACACGGACATTTATTCCCAGGAGAATACGAAATATCTGCAGAAAGATGGGAGTGAGAAAATGGTTGAAATTAGATGATGAAGGAAGCAGTGGTAGTGGAGTTAATTTACCACTGGGGTGTAAGGTTTGGTGCGCATGTTGGGGAAAGTTCTTGGCCTGTCGTGGTAAGGCCCCAAAGAACCAGCCTCCTTGTCGTCATCGATCATCATGCCGTGGCTGGAATTGACCCTGCGCAGCGCGCGATAAGGATTGTACTCACCACCAGATTGGGGCAAGTCACCCCCTGACCCCAGTCGCTGAATTTTGAATTCCCTTTTTTAATCCCACACTCACTCTCCACAAACTCTTACTCAGAATGCAATGCAATGCACTTGCTTCTTGGATTCCTCCCTTGTTCGCTTCACTATTTCATAAAATAAAATAAAAAAGTAAATAATAAACGCTAAATGGATATATCGTGAACCATTTGATTGCCATTCTAATTACAAGAAATTAGATAGAATATGCAGTAGATCTGAAGTGATCGGCAACACGATCTATGCCTAAGGGAGTGAGTGAAACCATTAATCGTAACTGAAATAGAAATTGGAAAAGATCTAATACTTACGGGTGTCAAGAGTGGTGAATCCCAATTGACCTTCAGCTTCCTTCCTTCCAGTTCACAGCAAAACAGGAAGGAACCTCTCCTTTATTTCTCTTCTCTTTTTCCCTTCTTTGTCTGTGTCTAATCACTGTTACTAACTGAGCACGAGCAGTAATAATTATTAATACTAAAATCGTCGGTTTTGTTAACAGGACAAGATATTGAACAACTCAACTAAACTCAACAGAAGAGAGCCTGCGTTTTCAAGTGTCACTCACCACTCAGCACCGAACAGAGCTAATTATAAGATAACTTGCAAAACAGTATTGTAGTAGCATGATTTCTGTCAAGATTAAGGTAACTCTTCATCTCTCACATAGATGATAATGCATCGAACATAAACCTAAACCATCAAACTATTAGCCACTGATATTTAAAAAGTACTCACAAGATCAGCCGATCAGGGATTCCATGAAGGCCTGAAGTTTAAGTTTCTTACTTTCTTTTCAAAATAATCAAGCAACTGGAGCAAAGCTATAGGAAGGTATATGAGGAAATTAAAGTTCAACATTAAGGCATATGGAGCTATCAAATCAATAATAGCAGGTGCAAGTATGCATTCTATTCGTTTATGATACAATGAAGGACATTCTTTACATTTAAGAAGGGGGTAATTCCATCACAGATTGCTCTTCTCAATACAGATGTCAAAACAAATGTGAACTGTGTACTAAAATTTAAAAACATCAAAACCTTTCTTTGATTAAAATTTAAAAACACATTATCAATATAATGATGGTGCATGGCATTCCCACGATGATGATATTCTTATGACAAATCGATAAAGGAACTCATTTACACATGTTTTAGTCAAAGATGAAAACTAGACAGTACAATGATGACAATCTTAGAACTACACAAAGCAAACAAGAAGCAGTCTAAGAATGTAAATTTTAGCTTCCAAATCATTGAACCACAATCCATTGGAAAAGAGCAATACTTACAAGCAATTGATAGTACTCAGCCTCCCGCAATAGTTCATTATATTCAGAGTCCTCCAGAATGGGAACCACACCATCTCTCAACCAATTAAGAATGTGATGGAAGTGCTTACCATCCATGTCAACAAAGACATATCCCTGCAACCAGTCATTGCAATTTTCACCAAATCAATAAACAAAGCCAAACGTGCATAATTGAGGAAACCATATACAAGTATAAACAAAGAAACAAAGAAAGACAGAATTTGACATTGCCTTATCAGAATCTAGGAAGAGAGTATGGCGACCACTGAACATAGTAGCCAGCATTGGATGAGGCTCCCGCTGAGTCAACGTATCAGTTGTGGTGCAGAATTTCTTGCCCCCTGCAAAAAATTTTCACGAACAAGGACCAAAATACATAATTATGACAGATATTCATCTTTCCTCAACCAAGAATTGAACGGTCCAAACTCCAAAATAATAAATTCGCAATTACATAAAATCCCTAATTCTAGAGAATTGGGGAAAAAAAGATTGGAATGAATGAGAGGATAAGAAACATACCGATGTGAGGCGAACGACAGAAGGCGAATGGGATTCGGAGTCCTTCATTGTAAGCAGAGAAAGAAAGAGAAGGAAGAGTATTGCAGTCGCAGGACTCACACCAAAACTACGAGCTCAAGCTTCCATGGCACAACACTGACACTATTTTTTGGTTTTCCGATTTGGATCAAAGGAATCAGGAATTTACAACGCAGATCTGAGGTGGAGGAATAGAGATGCGGTTTGAATGAGTGTAGGACGATGGACAGCGGCTGTCAGCGGTGGCAAGGCCTATGGCGGTGATGGTCGATGATGGAGGGAAGTGAGTTCCTTTAAGGTAGTGACGGAGGGAAGTGAGTCTTCTGAAGAACCAAACCCCAACACAGGAACAGTTTTTTTTTCTTTTTCTTTTTCAATGAATTTAGTAAGGTTTTGAGAACCGAACTGGTCATCGAACCGTTTTAGTTACTGGTTTATTAGTTTATTAGTTCAATTGGTCCAATTGTGATTCAATCGAAAAAATCGTTTTAAAATAAAAAATATAAAATAATAAATAAATTATAAATAAACATTTTAAAATATAATTATAGTTTAATATATATCTTAAACTATCTTCTAAATTTAAAACACTACATGAAATGTCATCGACCAAAGCCATATGATCTTATTAAAATATACTATAAAACTAAAATTAAACATAGAATTACAAGTCATTATCTAGATTTTCAATGATACAAAAAATTAAACAATTTTGATTCCAATAAATCAGAATAGAAATTGAAACTCTATATTGGCTGACTTGTGTTTCATAACCCTCTGGAAGTTTGATAATGAAAGAATGAACATTGGCTACTCTTGTAGCTTCTTCAATCTCAACTTGGTCAACATCAGATCTTTCTAAGAGCATGTTTTCTCTAATTGTTATCGCAAACAAAGCCAGTTCTTGACTCACTAGTCCTATTTGCTGCCTCAACCATTTTAGCTTCAAACTCTTAACATCATTCCCATCTAGCAAAACTTGTCTTACATACAATTTCTTCAATTAATTACTGCACATAACATACTATACCATATCATATGGCTTTTGATTAATATGCATAACTTCAGTTCCAAATTTTTTAACAAGCAAATAAACTACATACTAAACAAGAATGCAACTTTACTTAGCCATCACTCAAATTGAGAAATTGTAACTTTTAAGTTTACCTGATAGAATCTCTCTATGAGGGACACAATCATGCTCTTTTCAGAGCCGCTGCTGAGTAATCCTCAGTGCAGATGAGTAACCTTGCAATGCTCTATTCTCCCTAACAAATGCCAACAGCCCAACACCACTCTGATTTGAACAATAGTCTGCAAAAAAAAAAAAAGCCTCAACATCATCAACAACAATCACAACACCACCCCAGATGAAAAAAAAAGAAGCTCCCAAGATTAATACTTTGGTGTATTATTGACCTGTTCAACAATGTTGCCTGCTGGAGAAAGAACTTCTTGCCTTTTAGTAGAGAGCTTGGCCAAAGTGGTGTGTGAATGGCTCCAATGACAGCTATAGAGTAACAAATCCATTTTTAGCAATAATTTCAACAACACAAAATCAATTATTTGATTTCCATTCACAATTTCACATTCAGAAATTAAAAAAAGCAGCAACAGAGTATCAAATTCATTTTTAGCAATAATTTCAACAACACAAAATTAATTATTTGATTTTCCTTCATAATTTCACATTCAGAAATTAAAAAAAGCAGCAACAGAATAACATAAATCAATTATTCAACATTATTATTACAAAAAAAATTAATACCTAAGCTAGAAGCTGGATCCTGGAAGGCTGGAACAGGGCAGAGCTGGCGAGGGTATGGAAGTGGTTGGGGACAGTGGCTGGGAAGATAGTGGCCGACGTGGTGGTGTGGAACAGAGTTGCCACCGGCAGGAAGTGACTGCGCGACGGAGGCAAGAGGCGAGACCGGCGATAGTTGATTCGATTTTCGAAGCTCAAACGGTGGTGGCTGGACAGACGTTGCGCCGTTGCCTTCGAAGCTCGAAGTTGGGACGGCGGCGGTGGCTGGACTGCTGCTTCGCGTTGTGGAGGCTAGAGACTAGAAGGAAGAGGGGTTATGGAACTTAGGGTTGCCATCCCTGCACAGCGAAACACAGCGTTTTTGTTAGATTCAAAAACAGGTCGAGTCACGGTTCGGTTCGACCGGCCGGTTCAACGATCCAACCGCGGTTTACAAATTTGTCGGTTTTGTCTTCTGTCTGAATCATAATTGATAGCGGTTTGTAGTTCGAACGGTTTTCAGAACCTTGCAATTTAGTTTAGGAAAATAGGAAAATGTTTACTGGCAATAATAACAATGGTCGTTATTAATTTAAAAAAATAAATATAAAAGTAAAAAAAATAATAATTTAGTGGCAATAATAATAAATTAATAATTGCCATTATAACATATATTAATAATGGCAAATTTGTAATGGCTACAAAAATATAAGTTAAATAAAGGAAATAATAGCTATTGTATTATTACCGCTAAAAGTTTGTCGCTAAAAATAAATTTTGTTGTAATGAATCATGATCCGGTTGTAGGAACCAGGCGCAGTATGGCCAACTCCACAAAAGGTTATGAGCCATGAAGGTAGAACCACACAACTAGACATAAACAGTGCATATGAAACCAGTATATAGCAGTTCTCTTAAGTCTTAACTAGGATTTTATTTTCAGCTAGAAAGAAAAACTCCATGCAGCACATCACTGGAAATAACCTTCCTTGTTAGGCGAAGACCAACCACCAGATTATTGGTCTACCAACAGAAGTGAACAATCTAGCATTACACACTATCTAGTAGTGATACATTAATACTTTTCTCTATTGTTTGGATGGAAGTCATTCTCATCAAATTTCAAATATGAAAAATTCCTAGGCTTTCAACTTTTAAGAGAAACTTAATAGGTTATTTTAAAAGCGGTAAATGACACCATAATGAGGAAAAAAAGTGAGGGAAAAACGTTGTACAAAAGCAACAAACTAATTGAACACCAAAATTTTCAACTTGAGGTTATTTTATAGAGAGCATAGGAAAAAGAAAGGGAAAAGTAGAAGAGGGAAGGCTTCTAGTTTTGGAAGGAATAAGGACCATAACGTTGTAATTTAAAGTTGTATTTGGCAACAGTAAGAAAAGCAGTGTTCCTGACGCATGGATTCTACTAGGTTTGGAAATTGGAATGAATTTTGCATCACTGAACAAGGAAACTTGCACCTAAGAGGAACTTTCAGTAATCAACATCTACATTCAACAAGAAAGTAGTGTTAGTGTTGCAAGTGTGAGGAGTGTTGAAGTTAGTCCCACATAAAAGAAAGCAAGGAAGAGTGAGAGTTTATAAGATGAGAGATTCATTAACTTGATACTTTAAGGTTTTGAGTTAGATGTGATGACATCAAAGAAAGCAAGGAAGAGTGGGAGTTTATAAAATGAGAGACCCATTAACTTGATACCTTAAGGTTGTCGAGAGCTCCCCACACAATGATTTCATTTATATTATTATGAAACTAAACAGGCTACAACCCCCAACCGTTAACCCTGAATCAATGATTTAAAAAAAAAACTTACATTTTCTTTTTTAAAATTGCTTTATACTTTTCAAAACTAAATCGGTGATGGCTGGACAAAATTTAATGAGGTATACAACATTGAATTACTGAATTTGCATAATAATACATTACAATGCAAAATGAACAAAGAATTACTGCCTTTATGTAGAAAAATAACTAAATGAAGCAGCACATAGATACTAAAGAACGTGAAACATGTGGTGGTTCCTATGAAACTACTTTTCACCGTACAAGATTTCTACATGTGATGCACATGAATGTTTCAACTTCATGCGGAAGCTGGTTCAGATGCAGCTGCAGCAGCTCGCTTCTTGGCGAAGTATTCTTCAGCACGCGCAAGGTTTTTAGCAACAGATGGCTTAACCCATTTCTTACGGCCAGGAAGCACAGTGAGGGAACAACCAGCACTCTCTAGTTTCTCCTTTGCGGATGTTGAAAAAGCACGGGCTTTAAATGTCAACTTCTTACTAAGCTCTCCTTCACCTAAAATCTGAAACAAAAGCACAAGTTTGCAACACATTATTTTCTTTCTTCTTTCGTAATCTCTATCTCAGATACTTTGTACAGGTTGTTGATCTATCAAAAGTCAAAACAAGATTCTGGACCAGAAGAAGTTAAATTCACTGCATCATTAACTCGAAGCAAAGGCTTTCTTAAATACACTTGTTGCAAAGGTGTGCTTCTTGGAAAACCAGAAAAGCATTTGCATATTACAGATATGAATACGCTAGAATTTAATCAACAAATGCATGGTGCTCCATGTGCTATAGTTTCAGTCCCTAAACACTAGCCAATATGCTTTCAGAAGAATAGAAGTTAATTACTAGAGTTATTTCAAATGGCTTCTTCAAAATATTATTGAAAGCAATGTCAATGTGAAAATACAGTTGGTTCACCCAAATTTTGTTGCCTTCTGTAGAAAATGATCCTTTAATAATTCACTGTGCAGTGACAGAAATGTCATTAGATCTCATTATTTCAATATCAATCTTTTTCAAGTGTTTGGTCTCCTATCAAAGATCGATTTGGATAGGGGAAGGATATTTCATATTTAGAGTTTCAGGTCATTGACATGTCCACTAAAATGTCATTTAAAATTTGACTTTATAGACAAATCCATTAAACATGAGTCTGATCCAAGAACATCTGGAAATTTCAAGGAAATTTACTCTAAGCATGAAAATGGTATAGTTCTTTTATGGTAGATTGTGCTAAGAAAATGTGGCATCCTCATTTGCTGTTCAAGATCATATATATCCTAATACCCTAACTCATTACAAAAATAATCATCAAGAAGGGAAAGTAAGAGAAAAATATGCCACATGATTTATATGCAATTGAATCAATACATGATCTGTACCTTCAAAGGAAGTTTCTTTTCTCTTCCTGATGGATTAATCACACCCTTCTCCTTTAGAGTTTCAAGAGACACCTCTTCACCATCCTTAAATCTAGCATCCTCTATGTCCCTCAGATTTACATGGACATATTTTCGTAGCCCAACACGCATACCTTATCAAAAGAGAAGAGAAGGGAGAAAAGCGGCATCAAAAAAATGGTTCCGGAAGAGATACATGCACATGCAAATTATCTTTTGCAAGAATACTTGCTTTCCTTATTAGATACTATAACATTATGATAGCGCTGATTAAATCATGATCCGGTTGTAAGAACCAGGCGCAGTATGGCCAACTCCACAAAAGGTTATGAGCCATGAAGGTAGAACCACACAGCTAGACATAAACAGTGCATATGAAATTAGTATATAGCAGTTCTCTTAAGTCTTAACTAGAATTTTATTTTCAGCTAGAAAGAAAAACTCCATGCAGCACATCACCGGAAATAACCTTCTTTGTTAGGCGAAGACCAACCACCAGATTATTGGTCTACCAACAGAAGTGAACAATCTAGCATTACACTCTATCTAGTAGTGAACAATCTAGCATTACACTCTACCAATGAATTTGCCTTGTGAGTACATGTGAGTATACAGCAAATTCATTGGTTCAATATCAAATTCTTAAATAAAATTTAAATCTATGCTTAATCCGTCATACTCGAATGTACTAAAACATATGTAAGAAATAAATAAAAATTCTAAATTCTTAAAAAAATAAGTTTAAAAAATAATTTGACAGTCAAAATAATTGTAAAATGTTATTTAATTAAATATTGGTTCTTCCTTACTAATTAAATATTGTAAATTTAACTATTTAGTTTTATTAATGAAACTTTGTTTTTTAAAATATATTGTTAGGATTTTTCTAACAGCTATATTTATTAAAACTTTTAATTGAAATCAATTTAATTTTTGTATACTAGTCAAAATAATTTTAAATTATAGTGCTACTAATAAGGTTTATTAAATCTAATAGTTACAGTTAAATCGTAGCATTGTAGTTGACATCAAATTGTGTTCAAGCTTTTTCAAAATCTTTATGCTCATCACTATTTAATTTGTTGAACATTAATAATTTTTCTCATAAACCGTGACAGCCTACATAGGTTTATGAATTTAAAAAATCCTTCATAAATAGGTAACAATGGTTAGCTCCTACAGATTACATAATAACAAAAAAGGACATGCAGGTAAGGAATTTTCAATTGTTGCAATCACGTAAAGCTTTCCCCCTTTTATTTATTTGAGTACATTGCCCTACTCTTTATATTAGAAATACATACATAAGAATCTAATGAATAAATTTATCATTATTTTTGTCCAAAAAATATAAAAAAATTATGGTATAATAGTAATAATAATTTTTTTGGATGGAGGACTGTTATGTCTGACGGAGGAAAACGTTGAGAATTGATCGGTATATTAATTTTCTTTGGGGACTAAAATGTCCGTTTTTAAAATCTTTGGGACTGATCTGGGTAATTACTTTGCCGAAAAATGAATTAAGACTTTGTCTGTCGAAGTAAAACCTTAGAGATTGATCTGTGTATTAATTTTTTTTAAAGATTAAAATGTCCACTTTTAATTACGATTTTAAATGAGTTTATCGATTTTACGAAATTTGTACTAAGTCTGACGATTTTACGATTTAAATCTTGTTAAGATTTTACGTTTTACGTTTTTTATTTACTTGTTCGATTTCACGTAAAATCTCGATTTTCTCTACCTACTGTTAATTTATTCTCCCTTTTTCTTTTCTCCGGGTCGGTTTATTTGTTTTTGGGCTGGGCACAGTATCGTATTCTCACTTGCAGTTGTTTTATTCCTGAATCTCAACTCTCGTGCAGTGATTTGGGCTTTTGATGTTTTTGGGCTATTCCTCCTATTTTATTTTTCAATAAGATCCAGTAGTTGGTCCTGATATATTGGGCTTTTAAACGTAAGAGAAACCATTCAACGTAAAAAAAAGTTAAACTAAAAGAAAAACAAATAGATGAAACATGTATTGGACGCAAGAAAAACAAAATCATACGAAAACAATCAGTTATTTTTATAAAATATATAATAAAAATAAAATAAATTAAATAATTCATATATTTATATAAATATATAATGACTGATATTTTGTATCTATATAATATTTTTAAATAAGTCATGTTAATCACTAATTGGATTTGGATGTATTTAACGTCATCCATCCTAATCTTTGTTGTATTATGTTTTTGAAAGCACTATTTGACTACACTAGAGAGCACTAGTTATTAAGTTATTATTTAAGAGTTTAAGCATATATATTGGCTTAGAAAATACGTGTTAGCAGGCAAGAATAGCACATAGATAAAACCTGGGAGATAAGATGAGGCAGGTAACAAACTAGCATACTTAAGCGAGAGCTCTTAGTAGTTAGTAGGTACTGGCATCATAAATTGAGTATAAATATAGAATAGGAGAAGAATGACACCTCTTATTAGGTTGGTGTTGGTGAGTGTGCCCTCGGGGCCCGAGTGTGATTACCCTATGTCCATACCTAGCTTACTTAGAACATACCATTTCAGGATATTTTTCCAAGTTCATCATACTAGTTAATCCACCCCAAATATATCATGTCATTTTTATTTAGCTTCGCATCGTAGGGCGTGGTAAATTAAATGTCACCCAACACCATCATGACATATGCGTTCTCTTAAGAGGTACACACTATGCTTGTTTAGCCCACTGTAGTTCTTTGTTTCAGCAAATTGAGGTTACTGTAGTTGCAATTCTTAGCTTGGAGTCCATTTCTAACTTCATTTACAACCACCACCCAACAAAATTAACCACTTTGCTATTCTGGATTTCTCAACTTATATTGTAAGTAGATAGATTCCCTATAAATTTTGTTGATGTATGTCACCTTTTTCTTATTTCTTATTTTTGCATTCATATTCTTATATTTAGATATTCGTAAGGCTAAATTTTTTTTATTATAAATTATAAATGCGTGTAAATTAGGACTGGTAATTGGTAGGGTAGAGTAGGGTTTAACTCTATTTGCGAGTTGAAAATTTTATTAAAACTCTATTTTACTTTATCTGTAGGTCGAGAATCTCTCAACACTAATTATACCTGCATCCTAAAGTTCTAAACCCTACCCTACTCTATTCTACTGGCTGAAATATCAATTTTTTTCAAAACAAATATAAAATTCAATCATTCCAAATTTTATACATATTAATAAAATAAAAAATAAAAAATTAATGCTTTAGATTACTAAATTAACTAATTAGTCTAGTGGTTGTTCATATAAGGACTAATTTGATGAAAATGACTCATGTCTGAACTTTTAAGGACTATTTTTATTATAAAAATTTTTTTTACATGTCAAGTGCATTGACCTGCAATGTGGCGTGCCATGTGTCATTGACCTGACACGTCAACCAATCATCTTATGACACATGGCACTTAACGTGACACGTCATCATCCAACTGACGGAATGACTAATTTGACTTACATTTTATCTTTAAGGGACTAATATAACTAAAAAAAATTATTTGAGGACTAATTTAAAGAATGAGTGATCTTTTCGGGATGAATTTGAGTATTAACTGAGTATTCTTAGATTATTATAATTTAGTGGAACCAAAGACAATAGAAATTATTTAAAAAAATGATTATTGAAGATCATATCCGAGTCCTATGATTGTTCTGATATGCATGCCGAAAAAGTTGAAAATGATTTTATATAGGGGGGTTTAATTATATTTGTTCCCGGTTGGGAATGAAGGCAAGCTACGATAGAGAAGAAGAGATAGGAAGTGGTAACATTATGGTGAAAACTATGGAGCTAGATATATATTAGGAGGAGAAGCTACTTTTATAAGAATGAAAAAATGGCTATATGCAAAGGGAAACTGCAACCGAAATTTCGAAGTAATAACTAAACAGCTATTCGATCACAGAAAGTTAGATGGAGGCTGAGCCCCCAATGAAGTGGCAATGAGGGAGGCACAGTACTCATTGCGGAAGACTAGTGAGTAGTGAACAATATAATAACCTAACTCTTTGACCTCCATTTTTGGGGGTCAATATATAATAAGACCAATCAATCACTACTATTGATCCATATGGTAATGGGCACATAGGGGATAAAGACAATTATCTGATTCTTCTTCTCACCATATACCAGCTTTCATTTCGTTTCGTCTCGTAACTAATTACTTCCAAGCTCATCAATTATTTTCTTACCATAATACTCTTCTCTCTTCACCTTTTCCTCCAAACATCCCATTCCTTCTTGTGTTCTTTTCTTTATGTTAGTCCCAACTCCCAACCAAAGTCACACCAGATCGAATCACTCCATATTCATTCATGTGAAAATAATAACTAATAACTACTAGTTATTAAATGATTCCACATGTTTTATTAAACTGTTTAATATATAATTATATATACATCTTAGCTATTATCGTCATTTTACCAAAATAAAAATAAAAATTATTAAAAACTAATACTTTTTATTAATATAAGTTAGCATTTTGCATCATTACTTTATTTTTATACTAATAGGATTTAAGATTTAGAATAATTTAAGTTGGCCAAAATATTAATCAAATGAAAAAAATTTAGCGACCAACAAAATTTATTATTTTTTGTTAATACTTTTAACTATCGGTCTAATACTTTTTGTTTAACAGTCTAATAACATATTTTTAATTTATACTTTTAAACATTGTTGGTTAATTACTAATCTAAAATAATAAATTTTATTAGTCAGCGTTCCTCTAAAAATAATATCCTTAATGCTTAGACATCAAATTTTGGAAAAATTACTATTATTCTTTAAAAATTAAAAATATTGTACATAATACTTTAATTTCCCTTGGAATTTAAGTTATTATTATCGAATAACTTTAAATTACAACATTAAATTACTGCCTTCGAAAAGATTAATATGGACATACATAACAAAACAAAATGTACATATATACAATAATAATAGTTAAACCCAAACTTTTTATTCCAGGTATAGGACTAATTTTATTTCTAGTACTAATTTATTTTTTTAAGTTTTCTTCTTTGAGAATGCTAGTTGTAATTTGGAACTTTTTTTAATTATATTTCTTGCTATTACTATTGACCCAAATAATCCTACACTTAGAACCGCTTGTTCGTACCAACAAATACCCAGAAACATAAATACTAACTACTTCTTCAATAATGATAACTAATTTTTTTTGTATGTGTTAAAAGTGAACACCAACATATATTTACAAGATGAATTATTAAACAAAAATGTTACATGCACATAAAACAATAATGATAACTTATTTTTTATATATATTTTGTATAAATATTGATGCTTAGATAAAATAAAACTTTATTAGCTTGAATTCAAAATTTTAGGTTCCAATGGTTATTGTATCATTTAACATTAAAGAGAAAGTAAAACTAGAACAATGTGATTAGGAAAATAAATTATGTTTGAAGAAAAGCATCAACATCCATCTATAGATGCTTTTCGAAAATAGATAATGAGTGGTAACTTGAAATTGTCTTTTAACTAGTCAAAGAGTTAGAGAGTTTATAATAATTATGGAACATGGTTGAAATTCCATTAATACATATAAAAATTTTCACCTGCACAGCTCCTATTGTTAGCTGGTTTTACTAGGTGGTAGGCTACATTGCCATTTGCATACCAAAACAAAAGAGGTTTGTTTGTTACTAATATGTCAGGTCCTTTTCTTTAAAATTTCATTCATTGTTTCAATGATTCATTTATTCTTTTAACTTAATTTGCAAAAAGATGTTTATCAAATAGTCTTGTTCCTGAACTCGTAACTAAAAGCATGGGAGTTATTTGCAAATAAATACACATCGTTGTCTATTATTTTTTCAGCAATTATTATTGCTTAGAAGTTATTACTCAATGTTACTATTTAATCAGGTACCAAGATTAACCGTACATATGAATATAAGTTTAAATTTGGTTGAATTAAGATTGGAAATGGATACTTATTTTCTTCAATAATTGGTATCAGAACATTCAAACCAAACTCAACTACCATGACTCAAAAAGCAATAAACTTAAACAATAAACATGAAGTAAATAAGAACTTCACACAAAAAATAACTACAGACCCAATTAAAACTAAAACAATAGCATTAACTATTAAACTAAGAATATTAGACTGCTGAATGCTGACTAAAAATATCAACCATCATAAATTAAATTGTTTATCCTTGAGACTTTCTCAAACTAAAAACCCAAGACTTCGTATACTTGTTTATATAAGCAGGATATTGTGGACACATGATTGTTGGGAGTATTACAAGTTAGCACCTGTTATTAGAGTTATTTTGCTTAGCAGATAAAAATCATGTAGTATTGTGCTTATATATTGTATGGTCAGGAAAATGGATGAAGATTAATTACATAAGTTACATTGGTTTGTGTCACAAGATTGGAATGTATGATTGTGGGGCACGGATTCGGTGTGCCGAAATTCTTTGGCACACCAGTGCACATGATACTTATGTTTGGCTGACCGGTGCGCCATTTGATGTTGGCCGTCGGATCTCTCTGCTTTTTCAATCCAATGGTAGAGATTATTCTCTCTCTCCTCCTATGATTGGTTAGTGGTTTAGGTGTGTCAGAGGGGTTAGTTTGTAAAATTCACTTTGTAGCTGGTTATTTTTGTTACAATAAAAAATTATTTGGGTTTATGTAGAATTAGTTTATCATGTTTTAAGAACTAAATTAATGGCTGTTAGTGATTCTGTTTAACGCTAAATCATACATGATAGAGGAGGGTTGGGAGGGAAGGAAAAGCGCCATGGACGTCGTTTGACGCATACAAGATAAGCTGCGATGGATACGTATCCGTCACTCACCCGTCAATGGAGTAATGGAGTTGCAAGAAGCTTTCTCCCGCGGAGTCACACTGCAAAGCTGCCTGCTCTCCGAAGTGCGGCCTCTGTCGCGACTCGTTGGTTCGGAGGATGAAGATCTGCATAGTGTCCTCGCCGGAGATGGATTCGATCACCGTCGGATAACAATGAGTGATGTTTCGGCTAGATGTATGGCTTTGCCGGAGACGTCCAACAAGGAAGGATCGAAGCGGCGCGGGGATGGTGGGCGAGAGGATGACGAAGGAGAGGCCGATGGTGTTACGGGTCGGGCGGGTTAGGTTAGAACACAGTTGGTTGAACTTGGGTCAATCGTGATGGGCCTCTGGACTATTTTTTTCCCTGAGATGCACATTTTTTCTGAAACTAATGCTGGGCTCAAGTGTTGGGCTATTAAAAATGTTGGTGCGGTGTCGAAAGAGGCAAAGAAAGGAAACGGTGAAGGGGGTGAAGAGGTGCGGTCTTTGTCGCCAGACATGGCATAATCGAGTTTCCTGCCACTTAAATCCCAGCAGCAGAATGAACACACAAGAGGGTGCATCATACTTTGGTGGTGAGGGCGAAGGTGAAACTGGCACAAGGGAGGACTCGTCTGAGGAGGATGAGGTAAGACTTTGTCAACAAATTTGTTTAGTCGTCCTTTTCAATTAATGTATTGACTGTTCATCGATTCGTAGTTCATGGCTAACTGAATGTATCGTTGTAGTTGGCATGGGATGATGCATCGGATGTTGCCTTGGACGAGGGTTATGATTCACAGGGCACAATTTGGTAACCATTCCTTATTTTTAGTGCGCTCACAGCTCAATCCAGTGGGAACGTGGGTCTTCAAATTAGGCAAAGGTTTGGTGATGCAGCAGGTGTTTTAGAAGATCATGCGTGATATTCTATGTTTGGACAAACAATGGGTAGCTATAGAAAACTGTTTTGGACTGTTATACTTCCAATTTGACTATATCCAGGCCGCTATATGTCGTTATTTTGTAATGCGCTATATTTAAATTGGAAATTATTCTAGAGCATCCATGGTGCTGTATGAATTGAAATTGCAAATTAGTGTAGAGAGCATCCATGGTGCTGTGTGAATTGAAATTGTAAAGTAATCTAAGGAACACTGATATTTTGAAAAGTACTTAGTTAAACCGTCATAAGATTGTATTATGTACAAAAAGAGTTAAGTCTAGCAGTTGCAACACATCAACAATCACAACACATAAAGTTGTTGCCAAATCAGAAAAGGCAATCCAAAATAACATGGTCAGCTTGTTCATAAACTCAGTTGGATTCATTCAATATCAACAAATTGGACCAACAGCTCCACGTCGGGTTGGTCCTGGAGATCTCAAAGACAGCCAGCTTCTCCATAGTTACGTTGCACTTGCGCAAGAAATCCGCCCATCCTCCGCCGATGGTGCCACAATTGCGCCTTCTATTGCCCCCGTATCTGGCGTAGTCCGCCCGGACGGAAATCTCCCCCGCTCTCAGAGTGACCATGACATCATCGCCGACGTCGTCTCCAAAGTGCGGCACATTTGGCTGGGAAAACCAAAAAACGAGAATGAGATGTACTTAAAGGCATGTGTAACATGAATGCAATGTGCATGAAGTCAAGAAAATGAAACGGCAACTATTGATGATGGCATTATGAACAGTTAGCATGCAATTGGGTGCTTGTTTCCCAAAACATTGGATATTGAAAAACAGCATACGAGGCATTACCAACAAATTTGTGTAATTAATTTCAAGTCAACCACGGCTCCTCCAGATAACCAACCATTAACAATTAAGCAACAGCACAACACAGAAGACGTGGACTACTTACAACGGCACATAGGCCAACAAAATAAGGACCAGGAAAACAACAACACTTACTGTGGACCACCTAGGCCGCCACATTACTTTCAATAGAGGGAACAGCAGGGGAACAAAACAGATAATGTGGACCCCAAATACTGCCAACGTAAAAGGTGTATATCTAGTGGAGAGGGAAAGTCATTACCATGAAGTGGACGCGCAACAGCCTTTTTGTGATGTGCATAATGAAGTAGGGGTGCTCGGACTGAAATGTCTGCTCCACCTCAACTGCAGCTGCGCTCCTGGGGACATTGATGCACCCCGTTCGACGGCGGGGCTTTTGAGGAGCGCGTGGACGGTTCCTTGGCACTTGGGGGGTGTGAGGTCGTCGGAGTCATCACCGGACATAGCATACGTCCTCTCCACACCCGGTGACTGAAAAATGCGAACGTTGAAGTCGTCTCTGCCCCTGTGCTTGAACAGCAGAAGGTTAAATGGTTGTAGCTTGTAATCATGATAAAACCTTTGTCATCCCCTCTTGAGAGTGATCTCTTTCCACCCCTTGGGGCTGCATGCAATCTTGTAAGTATGGTCTGACCCGTCGGCGACCGTGATGTAGATATGGTTGCTACCCTTAAGGAGGAGACCATTGGGTAATGGTAGACGCTGCAGATATGGGCATACCAAGACACAGCGTAAGAGATAGAAGAAAATGCAGAGAGCAGAGTCAGAAATGAAGGAAAGAACAGAAGAGCAAGTTTTAACCTACCATCGGTCGCGACGGCTCTCCTGCCGCTTTGATAACCCTAACGACGTCACCTTTCGCGTGTTCTTCGGCCATTTTCTCGTCCAGGCACCAACAGAGAAGAAGGGGATATTCTGAGTTAGGAAAACACCAATAGAGTGGACAGCGTGTGAATCGAGCGGATATGAAGGGTGAATCCTGTCTAATTAATTAATTTAGTCAGAGTTCCACCCCTTAGAATTGTGTGCCATCACCCTTCCATGAAGTCTTCTAGAAGCCAAAAGGTTTCGTGCCTGATGGGTCAGATGGGAATGTTTTTTTATTTTTTTTGGTTGTGTTAAGCGAGACTTTGGATTTTAAAACAATTTTGTCCTGGATCCGTCTCCATTAAAAGGCCATAACCAATCGGTATGCACAAAAAAACTCATGGAACCATATATTGTGGGCATAAAGGAGGATATGAGTACGTAGTGGTTAGTGGGCTCAGGTTATTGCGTTGGCCTGGCCCATGAAAGCGTAAATCATCCCCTGGCATTTAGTATTGTCCTTTTCACTACACGAAAAAAAAATCCTCACATGGTCGGAAAAATCCTCACATGGGAAGCTGCTTGGAATACTTTTTTTCCGTAGAAAATGAGTAATTAATGTACTTCGTTTATTTTCGGAAAAATAAACGATTTACGTTTAAACTAGTTCAATCGAAGAAAAAAAAGGAAGAGATAATTATTTAGTTACATAATAGCTTTAATTAACATTTAGCGTTAATATAGTTTTAAGTTTATTTTTCAATTTCAATGCTCAGCTTTAATAATTACGTCTATGATCTCTTCGATTCACGTGCCAAACCCACAGACGGAGCATCAGTTACAGTGGGCGTAAATGAAGGCGTATGTGGCAGGGTACCTGACTTATCCGGCGTATGTTTAGGAAATATTTATTTCAATTTAAATCAATTCAAACTATTACTAATAAGCAAGGAGATGAGAAGATATTGATTGTTAACTGCATCTGGATTAAACGAATTTATACTGGCTATGAAGTATAGAATATTAATCTTCCGAATCAATAGCAATCAAAATGGAAATAACTCAGAAATTTTGTTCTTTTCGTGTGATAATCACTGACGAGGAAGGATAAACCGATTAACAATTGAGGATAAACAGATTTTTAATATCGAACCGATGAAAGTAGATATAATAATCGCTACAGACTTTTAATTAGCATTTCATAAGAACAAAAGGACGACCAAACAAACAAACCAGATGGATCATTCAGAGCTTCAGGCCTCGGCAAAAAACCAAAACAACATAAAGATATCACCCATGTGCACCAGGTCAAATACCTCCGTCACTATGTTCAATCTGCACCGGTTGAACGCCTGCTTGGGGGGCCAAAGATTTCTCCTTAGCCTCGAAAACATTGACGACCCTTTGTGCCAGGTCACGCCATTTTGAGCTTTCCGCCATCATCTCGTTTGCTTTGTCATACATTCGGCGAACGGTCGCTTCACAATGTTGCTGCTCCCTGCGCAACAACTTCTCCTCCCGGCGTCGTGCCTTCTCCTCTTCCTCCAGTTGATCCTCCTTTTTCTTCAACTTGACCATTAAGTTCACCCTCTCGGACCTGGCCTCGAAGAGTTTATCTGAGATTTTTCGAAGCCTAGCCTCCCAAATTTCCTCCCTCCTGACAAGTTTGGCCTCAACGAGGTCACAATCCGCGGACTTCTCATCTGTACGGACGATGTCGATCAGAGTGGACATCGGGTGTTCTGCGAGGTCGACGGGACTAACGGCGTAGTCGGTGACGGTCTCCTTCGACATTTTCTCGATAGTACACAGAGGAGAGAGCAGTGGATGGTGGCAGAAATAAGGAGGGGGATAAGGATAGACGGAGAGGTTAGAGAAGGAGTTACACAGAGAAGAACTGGGAAAGAAGCGATAGGAGGGATAGGGTTTGTCATTAAAGGGCACGTATGCATATATAGTGTAAAGTGGGAAGCTGCTTTGAATACCTTTTTTTTTTGTAGAAAATGTGTAATTAGTGTACTTCGTTTATTTTTGGGAAAATAAACGATTTATATTTAAAGTACTTCGATGGAAGAAAAAAAACAGGAAGAGATAATAATTTAGTTACATAATAGCTTAAATTAACATTTCGCGTTAATATAGTTTTAAGTTTGTTTTTCAATTTCAATGGTCAGCTTTAATAATTACGTCTAGGATCTCTTCGATTCACGTGCCAAACCCACAGACGGAGCATCGGTTACAGTGGGCGTAAATGAATGCGTAGGTGGCACGATACCCGACTTATCTGGTAAGGCGTTTTACAGTATATAATCTCCCTCCCCAGCGTTCCCTCATCGCATCTGGTCTTCCATGCTAACAACGCAAGATAATTCCCTATTTATGTATCAACCCCTCAGATGAATTGTTTTATATTGGATGATTTTCATCCCCCATTTTTTGATTGGGACTGTGAACTATCTGATACCGTCACATTTAATTCATAAAAAACAGCCCACAAAACTGGTAAGTCAATGGGGAGTCGCCGAAAAGTGTGTTTTGTGTATGTTTAGGTAATATTTGTTTCAATTTAAATCAATTCAAATTATTACTAATAAGCAAGGAGATGAGAAGATATTGATTGTTAACTGCATCTGGATTAAACGAATTTATACTGGCTACGAAGCATAGAATATTAATCTTCCGAATCAACGGCACTCAAAATGAAAATAACTCAGAAATTTTGTTCTTTTCGTGTGATACTCACTGGCGAGGAAGGATAAACCGATTAACAATTGAAGATAAGCAGATTAATTTTGTAAGCCGACACAGAGTCACCGCATTCAAAGGTGAGTGGCCGAGAGACATGTCTCTTTAGCGCGTTATAATTGTGGGGGTGGGTTGTCTAGTTCCCTGACGGAGCGGCCGCTTGTGTGATTCGATCGCATATGCGGCAAGTAGGCTGTCATTCCGGAAATCCGTCGCGAGTACGTATGGACCAAGTGTAATCATTGTTTGTATTCCGGGTATGTTTAGATTATGTTTTTCCAATGGATTGATGTGTATCGCGGTTTATTTTACTTAGTAGAATGCATAGGGGAAACGAAAATTATATTAAAAACACAGTGCCAATGCAATCAAATCCACGCTACAAATAAGGCTAAACAAATTAATTGAATTAATTATGTTCTCCAGTCGTGAAGACAGAAAAAAAAAAGGGTCAGCTAGCGACTTCGATCGGAAAAAGAAAACCAACAAAACGATCACGGATATCAGCACGATGATCACAACCCCACGCCTCCTCGTCGTCGCGACACTCGCAACCATGTTGTCTTCCATGTCCATAGAGGCTGCAATGGCAACCTCGAGCTCTGCCCTTGTTTCATGCACACTCTGTTGCAAATGACGCAGCTCGTCTAGGAGTTCCTGTCTTGTCTTCTTCAACTCTGTGTTCTCACTTCTAATGCACTCGTTCGTTTCCAGCAACCTGCGAATGACATCGGAATAATGAGCCGGGGGCTCTGGATCGTACCACTGAAAGAACGAGCATTTCCTGCTGGTTCCGTACCCAGAACATCCATAAAACCTTCTGCCTGGATAGTTAGATCTCCAAGCGGTTCTGATTGGCGATGTCACGCCACAGTGACAGCGAGGCGTCGGTGCATCGACGGAGGAGGAGCTTATGGAAGAGGATCCCTGCATTGTGTGTTCAATAGTTCACGGGGAGAGTGAAAGAGTGGATTTTGAAAAATCAGTGCACAACGAGGGTTCATATTTACCTCTCTGCTAATGGAACCATGTCCTTGCATTCCAACGGTCTTCTTGTTGACTGACACCTGTGACGCCAACCTGGCAGGGAACGGTCGATTAAAGCCCCTAGCCACAGGGCGGAGGCATCTTCCCCCATGGAGTTGTTAGCTGACGATTCAAATTTCAAACCATTAACATTAAATATGTGGCCTGTTTTCTCCGTTTGGTATAATCTTTCTCTACGAAAAATGTTACAAAAAAAATAATTCATACGTATATATCTTTCTACTGTTTTGAATCGTTTCGGACTGCTGGCCCAAAGTAACGTTTTAAAAAAAAATAAAAAAGGCTTTCCATGGTCATTATTGCGGGACTCTTCCCAATGCAATCGCCGTAGGTTGATTGAAACTGAAATAAAACAAATTTATTGTCACCTAATCTCTTGTTATTCATTGAAAGACGATGTTACTTAATGAGGTGTTTCATATTTTTTTGTATTTAAGGGGCATTTACGTTTTTTTATGTGACGTGAGTGACAGACCCATCATGATGCACAGCCGCGCGCCAGAGCGATAAGGAAGTGTATATTACACGCATCTCTTAGTTGTTTACTCCATTTTGTTCTGGACGTTCTAAGTCACGACATTTTAAAAAAAAAAGCAGAGAAGGAAAGCAGCTGAGATTATGGCAACTCAGTTGGCGGAGTCGTTGGGTGAAATAGGTGTCCAGGTCTTTTCGGACGATATATTGATGGAGATATTCACCCGGACAGACCCGAAGACGGCGACGAGATGCAGAGCCGCAAACACAACTTGGCGTGTCCGACTGTCGTCCGACAAGTTTAGGAGGGACAACACGATCACAAACATCGGGAAACACCAGAAGGTGTTGCTCCAGATTGGTGACCAGGAGACGCACTGTTCAAGAGTATATTTCTGTCTTGTGGACTGTCTACACGGAGGAAGAGTACCCGCGCCAATGCCAGAACAGCTGGGTCATCGTGGATGGTGGAGTGTCATCGGCTCCGATTGCGGTATGATCTGTGTCCGGTATAGCCGGGCTAGTTTTGATACGGGTCTGTTGGTATGGAACCCATTGTTGTGAGTAGCTCGGCAACTGGATGATCCGACAGACACCCTATGGAAACAGGCCGTTATCGGATACGCATTTGGTTATCGGGCGGGAGTTGAAAATTACTACGTCGTCCAAATTTCAAAGAGGCATCTCAGAAACAGGTTTTTGCACTGCAATGTTTTCAATTCCGCAGATGGATTCTGGAAACACGAGTACATTAACGATTTGCATCTCACTCATCTCGGTGCGAGCTCAGTCTTCCACCTTGGTAAGGCCTTGTGGGTCAACTGGGGAGGACGTGATGCCACGGTTGCAACGCATGTGGTTGTTCTGGATGCATGCAACCTTCTATTGAACAAGATAAGGATAAATCGTAGCTCAATTCAGCACGTGCAGGCGATGCGTGTGCTCGACGGCATCCCACATCTGGTCGGCTGTGAACGATCCCCGCACGGACTATCGACCATATGGTGCAAGATTGACTTGGAGTCAATGTGCGTGGTCCCATTCATCAAGCTAGGAGTTGGTGGTCAGTTGGGTGTTCCATGGAATCCTGTGACGATCATGGGTGATCGTATGATCACAGTACGAGAAAATATTCATAGACGGGTAGCAACAGGTGCTAACGGTACCTCTGTGACGGAGATTTCGTTGGATCAGATTAATTTTGTTAGCCGACGCAGAGTCACCGCATTCAAAGGTGAGTGGCCGAGTAACATTTCCCTTCAGCGTTCTTTAATTGTGGGGGTGGGCTCGCTAATTCCCTGAAAGAGCGGCCGCTTGTGTGAGACGATCACGTATATCTGAATTTTTTTTTAATATTAGGTCTGTATTGGTATAATTCATCAAAGTTCCAAGAAATTGTATTTAACATCTTTGTAACAATTAAAAAAAATCAGCGTTTACATTATTATAAGTTATTGATTCTTATCATTTTGGATTATTAACTTTAACGCGTCATTATTAATTTATTATGTAGAATAAATAATAAGAAGAAAATAGATCGTTCTCCTTGTCTTATTTTTTTTGTCTTGTTTGATATCGTAATTCAGGATTTCTGTTAACTTTTTTTTTGTCCTATTTAAAATTGTTACTCACAATTTCTTTTTATCCTACACCAAAACATCATAATATTAATAAAGTACACCAATAATAAACTAATATAAAAAAAATTTAGCATATTCGTGTAATCTATCAAAATGTCAAATTAAAAAATATAAATCTTCTATTTTTTAAAATAAAAAACTGCATCAACGTTTTGTATTTAATAAATTTAAAAATTATTTTTTCATAGCAAACAGCGGTGACGTTTTATGTCTCTTAAAAAGTATAAAAAAAAATCAACCCCTTGGCCTTACACTTCACGTAATAATAACAATGTTAAATGTTCTCATTAGAATTTTTGTCATTTTACTTATTAAGTTTTTATCCTTTACATGCCACACAATTTAATTACAATAGATTTTAATATCGTATCGCCGTGTGCAGACGCTACTGATCTCATGCAATGGCAGGTCACATTTTGCTATGTTAGGAAGCAATTTGCAAAGGCTTGAACATTGGACGGCACCCGAGGTTGCCTAACGGGTGCAATTTTAAACGCATGTGATGCATCCTGCCTCGATGGAGCTGACCGTCTTCATAGTCCAAGGAAGGTGTCTGCAGACCCAACTTTTTGACCAGGCAAAAGCTAGCCGATTCCATCCTCTTCACAAATCAAGCCATCGCCAAAACACAACCATCCCCACGCACAACCAACGCGGACCAACCCATCGGATGCCGACGACCGATACTGCAACTAACAATGGCCGATCATGGGACACACGTGTATTCAACAACGTGAACGACGACACGGCCCAGGTACGATTGTGGTGTATTGGCCTGTTTTGACTTTTTATTTATTTATTTTTAAGTTATGCTTATGTTGCTCCCGAATCTACTGAGTTAGTTGTATACCACAACGTACTAACAAGCGCCCAATGCCAGGAGGACCAGAGAACACCGAACCCAGACGACAACACTTCAAACGACGCGTTGCTGGAAATAATGAGAGAGGTGCTCGAGAACACAAAGGTTGGTAACACCCGTCTCAATTTCCGCTCTAACTGTTTCGGTAACTCCAACCATCTGACAGATCTGTTACGATTTTCCATGGAAGAACACGCAACGCCGAATGGACAGGGTCGAAGCGGAAATGGTGACGATTCGGTTGTTGGTGGGCGGTCTCAGAGAGCCTATCACCGAGGCGCAAAAGAGACCTGCGAATAAAGTCAACGCAACGTCCGATGGAAATCGGATTGAGAAACAAAGAATACCGGTCGCCGACAGGGAACACATGCACAACCCGATGTCACGCGCCTCCATTCCCAACTGTAGACAGTTGATGCTTCCAGGAGCGATTAGGAAGAGACTGCATCAGTCGTCTAGAAAAAGCAGCGGCGAAGACGTCGACATATCTGTTTACGATGACGACGACGATCAGAAACGGGCCATGTACCCAAAGATGTGCAGGTCAAACACGCACGGCATCGAACATGGGCCAAAGGGTGGCAAGGCCACATTCTTCTTCACTCGATTAAAGGAGAAGGTATACGGGGGTAACCGGGCAACTATATCGCCCCAACGAAGCAACAATGCCGACAACCCGACAGGGCACAATGGACTGCAGCCAACGCAAAACAGAAAAGGTAGTTTTCCCTTTAACACGATGATGTCATCCGACGAGAGCTCATCGAAGCCGGAAAGCGGCCACGGACGGACAGCCGACACCTATAAGCAGATCCCGCGACGACCCCGTCAAACTTGACCAAGAAGGGAACAAACACCACCAACGCATGGCCCATCTCTCAGCACGATATGGACATCTGTAAGTACGTCTACGACCATTATGCCGACCCCACGTAAGTATTCAATCTGAACATCAACGACTGAATCTGCCGTGTGGCGTCATTAGTGCCGGAGGGCCGCAGTTAAATTGGGCTAGCGTGTGTAACATCTTTCATTTGTTGACGGCAGGGAGATCGTTGTACGTGTCGGGTCGCAACATGCAACTCGTTCTGACATGGGATGCCTGTTAGACAGACGGCAACCAACTGCGAAGGCATGTGGCAATCCATCATATCCTCTTCAAATTAATGGATTTTTTTCCGCTGACCCGTGTTTATTATTTCCATTCGAAGTCTGATTTTTTTTTGTGTTGGGTATGATTTGCAGATAATGGAGTTGTTCACGATCATGGTTGCATCGGAGGGAGAAACCGATGGAGATCACCCTCGAGCGGTGTGGTGCTTGCATCCTAATTTTGCGGTACGCCCAAATCCTAATTCGGAAATTTATTTGAATGCATAACTATGATTTAACGTTCTCTGTTTTAACATGAACCATGTATCGTTGACATGCACGGTGACTTGTTTCAACTTCTGAATACTCCCTGAGTAACCAGGCCGATGTAATGGACGGCGTCCACCCTGAAATTTTGGCGCAGCGATACGGCAATGACCACATACACCCGACAGAAGACCTGCGCCTTGTAAGCTACCGACCGATAAGATTATTGTACGCAAGTTCTGAACCTGGGCGGAGTGAATTATGACTCTCTTATCGTATTCGGCTTTTTCCATCAATCGCAGGTTTATATGCCAGTACTGGAAGAAGACTGTGAGAAGCATTGGTTCTTGGCTGTGGTTGACCTGTCGGAGAGGCAGGTCTTCCAATTTGACACGAATGCAACTAAAGAATCAAAGGCAAGAAGGAGACGTGTCATACAATGCATGGTAAGCGACGCACATAGGTTAATTCAGCGTCCTATCCGAATACGCTAATATTTATTATCTTGGCGAATCTGTGCCAGCTGACTGCGCTGGATGGAATCGTTGCAACTGACGGGTCTAAAAACTCACACTCTAAGAGCGCTCCGAGTTTTCCAGTTTGGACATCATGGCCGCACCGGGAGTGCCAAAAAACAGCAGCAGTACAGACTCTGGCTTTTGGGTCATGCAGTGGATGGCAATGGGACGGAGGTTCACCCATGCGGTGTTGCCAATTGTAAGTTAATGCTTGCATACAGGTAGAATGCAATTGCACTGTGTGTCTCTAATAAACACCGCGTTGACCATTGCAGCTGGACGAAGAGAAGATCAGGATCAAAATGGCAATTGCACTGCTAACGGGAAGATGCAACGAGGAAAGTGGTGCATTGCTTGCGAAGGCGGCGGAAGCGGCCAGGACGGGGGAACCGTGTCTAAGAAACGTGTGAAGGGGCCGAATACAACGTTTTTTTCCTTCCACTGCAATTTTTTTGGTTTTTGGATGCATTGATACCGGTTATGTTATGTGACATTGTTGGGTCTCCTCAATGGACAGACAGTATTCGTGGGCTGATTATATCATTGGCCATATATCCTATAACTGTTATTGTATCTTTATGTTGGGCCCTTTATGTTATATCATGTTATTTTCCAGCATGCATATTCGCTGAGGATGATCGGCTGTGTCATCACCACCATGCATCAAGTTTTTCGATTCCTCCGAGCTTCGATCGGAGGTGGAATTGACATCGGCGGAGCCATGAGTTTTGCCTTGGATGAAGAGGAGAGTAGCTTCAATTAGGGTCGGGCATTAGGGGTTGTGTCGCTATGCGAGTTCCGTTTCTGGGTTTTGGGTCGAGTCAGTTTCTCTGGCCCAACACCAAGTCCAAAAAAAATGTTATTTTCCAACATGTCAAAAAAAAAAGTTATCTTCCAAGAAAAAAAATTTAAAAACCGTAAATATACCAAAAAAAAGTAATTATGAACAACTTACCTGCTTCCATCGCCTAGATCAATCCGTCCATCCATCGCCAATGCAAGGCTGCCAATACGAAGTGACTATTCGCTGACCCACGCAATGGAATAAATGATTGAATGATAACATTTAATTAAGGCTATGCTTAAATCTTGAACTCATTCGGTGGTTAGCGCTTTTTTTGAAATCCGGTTATTGCCCTTGGTAATTGCACCAATATTAATGTCCCATTAATGCCCAGTCTAATAAGGTTTAATAGTTATTTATTAAAAAAAACTTAAAAAGGCGGGAGTTGTCTCGCCTATTTAACGTGCGTATGTTTCTCATTTACCAAAAAAAAATGCAAACTTTTCGAAGAAGGGAAGCCATTGTTGGAGACTCAAAAACTTCCGGTAGTAAAGAACCGAAAACTATCAAAGAAATCACAGGCGAGGTATGACAATGTCGACGCTCGCTGATTTCCGCTTCTTCAGATTCATAATCCCCAACACGGAGAATCAATTTGTAAGTTTTCATTTTTTTTGTTCTACTACCATATCCCCAAGGCCCGCATGCAAGCCCACATCAATATCGATTTCTTACTCGTGTAAAGAATGCTAGCGCCCTTCTCCAACGCTGTCCGGGAGAACATGAGCAATCCCGTCGAGATAAGTACCACAAATGGTCAGTCGTGGAGCATCTCCTGGGTTGTCGAGGAGGAGCATCCGCATCGAATCGTCTTCACCGGAGGGTGGCGAGCCTTTTACGAACACTACCATCTTCGAATCGGTAACACAATGCTATTTTCGTATCACCAACCAAAGTTTTTCTATGTGGCCATCCATGACGCAAGATACTGCGAGATCAACTATGGAAGGTAACAAGATTATTCTAGCGGGTTTTCTGTATGCACTCGGCTAAGGCGTTTGTTTTATGCTGTTTTACGTTGTACCAGAAACTTGCGTAACGGAAGTCTTCCAGCAATCCCCGCACATGGCAACTATACAGTCCAGTTCTTCGCAATAATCCCGGTGAACGACCCTGATACACTGGTATAGACGCCAATTTCAATTCCTTTACTACCTGCAATCATCAATCCATCCATGTGTGAGTGTGACACATTGTAAACCTTTTTTTTCCACCATCCGCTACAGATGCTCCCGCTACGCTTCTCGTGGGATTATAGCCGGTCCCTACCGCGACCCCTGACTCTAATAACGCCTACAGGACATCGTCATCGCGTGGGCTGGAATATGGAACCTAATGGAAGGATCGTGCTTCATGGAGGATGAGATGCTGTCCGGAAACACTACGGACTAAGAGATCAGTGGATGGTGCTGTTTCGTTATCACGAAGCTCAAAACACCATGTATGTCATGTTCTTCAACGGCCATACAATGGAAATCAACTACTTGGCCCATGCGGAGCCGGGGACGGACTCCACTTGTATAAGCTATCCGACGGCCCCCAAGTCAATGCACATAGCCGATGGGTTCAGATCGACCAATCCGTTCTTTGTCAGTCCAATCGTGCACCGCCTGGCAACCTGTTTTCTCGTAAGTGTGCCGACAATTATTTTTAACGGCAACTATTTCCGGTACTATTGTTCTATTCAATTATTTCATTGCTCTCACCCTAAAAAATATGTCCTCGTTTCCAGTCGAATGTCCCCCTCTGCCGGGAGTATACGAGGATAGCCCAATTTCGATTACCAACGAGAGGGGCGCTGGACCGTTCAGTATACGCACTATGTCGGGAGGACGAACGGATGTTTTGGAATGGGCTGATGTGCCTTAGCAACAGCATGTCAACTAAGACACGGCCATGTGTGTGTCTTCAAGCGGCTGGCGCCGCAGGACTACTGGCTGCATATATATTGAGAACTCCTGTATCCTAAACCCCCCAGCCACCGCCCCCCAACCCAATCAAAGTAACTCGATCGGTCCATGGTGTTTTCTTGCCTCAGTTTGTCAAATACAATGATGCAAGCTGCATGTCCATATATCTGTATCTTTAATCTACATTATATTTCCAGGCATACAATTCTACCTTGCCCTCATTAACTTATGCTTTAGATGATAAACACGATAATCGTTTCTGTTGTTAATGTGCGCGTAGCATTGCAAATAGACTGATCTCCCATATTAGAAATGTATGTCAATTAGTGCCTGTGAAGTTTGAATGTAATTTGAAGATGTGAATCTTGAATGTAATTCGATTCACTTTACCTACCTTTTGTATGTTTGAATTTTGAATTTTGAAACTTCACACTGACTTGTTAATACCCTAAAAATGAGAATTAGTAGTGGTTGTTTATTGATTTAGAGTTGTTGCCGTGCTTCATTTAGTATTGATTCAGATTTGTTGCCGTGCTTCATTTAGTGCATTTTATTCATCACGTCCGGTGTTTTAAGCGTGTGTTTTAAATTACATCCAGAAGCCATGATCCTTTACAAAGAATTTCAAAACCGCGATTGAACCACATGGATTTTCCAATGAACACACAAGGTAGTACAAGACGTAACCAGTTCCGAATGTCTGCTGCAAAGAGGCGGACGACGAGAGTTTTTTTAGGAGACATCCATCTGAATATCCACTAAACGTTACAACCAAAATATCCACATAAACGTTACATACAAAATATCCACTTACCATACAAAAGCCAACATACCAACGAAAGCCAACATAGCAAAAACTTGTTTTAAGGTCGACGACATATAGACGGTTCTGTACCCAGATGAAATGGAGACAATATTCTGTGTACGGCTATAGCCTACCGGAGAATGTGAAAGGATTCGACCAACCTACCGTTGCAACACACAGTCGTGACGAAGGAAACCCAGCCTGCGTGTCACTATCGGAGCATTAGAACGAAGGAATCTTGGCGGTCGCATACAGATCGCCGGATAGGTTATCATAGAGCTGACTCCAATGTGAAAAACAAATGATTAGAACCATTTAACAGGGCAGAAAACTTAACTAGATCATCTATAAAGCGACTAACCCACCATGTCAGTGTCCATCGAATCCATGTCATCTGCAACTGCGCTGGATGACTCCATTGTGCGGCGGTCTGGAAACGTCGTCCTGTTGTGTCCCACCTCCCGGCACAAACGACATCGCTGGATTTTCTTTCCACCATGAGCACCGTTACCCTTTGTATTGCGCCTGGGTGGATTCCGCGCCGGGCCACTGCCACCCTCGGTAGGTGGCCCCTCGGGTGGAAAACTGGTGTCTCCTGCATCTTCGTTCTCGAAGTGCTTCAGCATCAGCATGGCAATGTCTCTTGCAAACTGGAACTTTTCAGTGTTGTGACATGCAATCTTGCACACTTTCCGGTACCAATCCATCAGGCACCAGTGTTGTGTCAGTTGTACAGAATCCCAAATCACGCCCATCGACTGCACCGCCACAAGCTTTGCATCCTTGGTCCATCTCGGCAATATCAGAGACCTCGGGATCTCATGAACATTGTTAAGAACAAGCATCGCAATTATATGTTCACAGGGGACCCCGAAACATTCCATTCTCATGCATGTGCATCGGACCTCCCTCGTATCAGACGTTGTAACAACACGCCAATCCTTTCCCGGAGTGCCGTATCGAGAGACGGTGTGGATAAAATAGGAACCATTGTCTTCAGAGTTAACCACCCTCATTGCACAGGCCCTGTCAAGAATGGGAACAAACAAATAAAATATTGCACGAGTGTAGTTCTCGGCTGCACTCCGCTCCAGCTGTTTCAGGTTGGTGGTCATAACAGGGTCACCCTTTGCACACTCAAAATCAGCCTCCAGCTCCTTTGCACGCACGAACATCAAGCATCGATGGAAATGACGTAAAAACTCAGTGTAGCTGTATCGAGACTTAATATACCGTGATATCACAGCGTGCAAGCCCTCGCACCTTGATGTTGTTCGAAATCCGGCAAAGAACTTTCCCCGTATGTGTGCTGTGGCCCAACTGTGCCTTCTCTCGTACATGTCCTGTACCCATTTTTTATCGGCGACGCCAAATTTCTCAACCATCTCAAACCACTTTCTCTGGAATGTTCAGACCTCGTAGTCGCCAAGCATGCAATCCCTAAAGTTTGTCTTCTAGCTTGATAGTGAAATGATGAATTTTTTAAAAAGGGTCTTCTTCTGGTGTTGTGTTGTAGTCTTCAATTTCTTCTGGTTCAGCCGTGTTTCATTGGTCTGCTGGCGGTCTGCTCTGCTCATCTCCTCTGCTGAAGGTAAGTCCAGTTAAAAGTAGTATTGAACCTTGATTCTGCTGATGTTGTGACTGAAAATATTAGTTTTTATATCTGTTTGACTATATTTGCATCATCTGTCCCAGCCCCGGCAGACACTACTTCAGCACCACCCACTGCCCCTATTGATAGGCGTATTGGTAAAAGGGGACCTTCGCGTGGGATTGCAACAAATAGGGTTATCAAAACAAAGACAAATGGAAAATTGGAATTGCCGATCTCTTTGGAGAACTTAGCTCCTAATGGCATCCATGCTGATTTGTTTGCATCTGAAGTGGGTATCGTTACAAGACAAAATGCTCCTTTGGATGTAGAGAAATGGAGCCAAGTTGGAGATGATGTCAAGCAAAAAATATGCGACATCGTTTTGGTAATAGATATTTATATTTTCTGTTATTCAGTTTATTATAGAAGTTATTTCTGCTAACTAACTTTGACAAATCATTTGTAGGAAAAGTTTGATATAGCTGATACGCAAGTAATGCGCAATATGATTTTAGCTAAGGCTAACATATGTTATCGAAGTTGGCGCTCAAGATTGCGTGAGCACTATGAGTTGTATCAAATTGATGAGGAGCGCCTTCAAAATCCACCAAACAATGTTCTACCGGAGACATGGGAGACTTTGGTGTCCTACTTTGGAAGTCCTTCTTTTCAGGTTTAAAATTTTTATTGTGACAACCATTGAGGTTTTTTTTATGTTGTTTTGCTATTTTAGGTCAATGCAAATTATTATAGCTGACCTCCTTTTGTCTTTTGTGAGTTTGGTCTTCTATAGGAAAAAAGTTTAAGAAACAAAGATAATAGAAAGCATCATATTGTACCCCATATTGTTGGTCGAAAGACATTTCAAGTTGTTAGACGTGATCGGATAAATAGTCTTAAAGTTTTAATTTGGTCTTCTATTTTTTGCTATGTCATGTTTGCACTTAACTACATGCTATATTTTACACTTCCAAAAAATTTGCAGCGCCATCCTAGAACCGGTGTCGAGCCTGACATTCAAGAATTATGGCAAATTACTCATCAAAAGAGTAATGGAGAATGGGTGAATGAAAAAGCTAAACAAATTGATGTAACATTCTTAAGCTTTTCCTCTTTTTGTTGCATGGAAGTTAAATATTATCTCCATTTTCAAATTACAAATTGGATTGTGTAGGATGACATTAGCACTATGCTTGATGACTCCTATGATTTGGAAAATCCTCTCACTCCAAATGAAGCTTTTCTAATTGTGAGAGGTGACAAAAGTGGTGCAAGTTATGGCATAAAGGCTTCAAAGTCTAAGTTAAGGATTCAAGCACAACTTCAAGAGGCAATGCAAGACCGTGAGGAGCTAACAAAGGAAATAAATGTGCTCAAAGAAAAACTTGAAGAGCAACGAACACGGCAAGAGGAAGAATTAGCTCAAATGAAAGCTCAATTGGAAGCTCAACAAGCTGTTGTCAACTCTCTCATAGCGCGCTTTGACAATGAAACAAACTAGACCCTAAAGGTACTCCTAAAGTTGCTTATGTTTTTAATATATTTTTGTAGATGATTCCCATTTTATATTAGTATACTTTAATTTGTATATGGATCTCTTTATCACATTTTACTTGTGTCATGGTTGAAAAATGACAAATGTCCTATTGATTGCTTTGATAAATTTGGTTGGGTATGGCTGAGACATAAGTTGCATATTGGTTGTGTTTGTTGGAACCGTGAACGGTGGAAATATCCAATTTTTAGGGGAGGTTCTGCCGAATTTTTTATAAACATTTTGGATAAAACTTAGTGGAAAAATGATAGATAGTGTTATATCTTGTTTCTAACTTTTTGGTTTCGGTTTTTCTTATTTACAGGAGTGCTGAAAGGGTGACCATATGCAACCTTGAGGGCTCAAGAATGTTTTGATGCATAGAGACACTAATCTATGTTAGAACTTTTATGTTTTGGTTGAACTTTTATGTTAGAACTTTGATGTTTTGGTTGAACTAATCTATGTACTCACTAGCTAATGTTATTTTGTTTCAAGACAATTTTAGCTAGAAGGATCTTGTTTGACTTATGTATGTTTTTGCATATTAAATAGATGTAAACTAGCTTATTAAAAGCGTTATTATATTAGTTAATTTAAAAACTAATTTACTAAATTATGCACGTAATTTGTAATAAAAATAAAGTTGTTACAAAATAACTTATTCGCTTTCGTAACTGAAGAAAAAAATGTTACCAAATCATGTTACATTTTGTAACAAATTTTTTTGATAGAAAAAAAATTTACTGTCACGAAAAATACCTTCAAGATCAAAATTTGTTACCATTTTTGTAACGGCTTCTGGTTTTTTGTATCAGAAAAAATTGTTACAAAATATGGTATTGAATTGTAACAGTTCCATTTTTCGTTACAAAAACTTTTTGTAACGGGACTTACTGCAATGGACCCTTTTTTTGTTACAAAAAACTTTTGTGTCAAAATATCGACGTTTTGTAACAATATTTTTTGTTACAAATACGCCTTTTTTCTTGTAGTGTGAATTTGGGCTTTCCGATGTTGCTCGTGGCGTTTTGGAGTAGATGCCAAGCGCAGAGTCGATGGTGAGCCTCTGGAAAAACTTGCTCGATCGCAGACTTCATTTGCCTGTCATCGTCGGTTATTATGGACACGGGAGCCTTCCCTTTCATTGAAGTTTGCAACTGTTGAAGCAGCCAGACATAGGTCTCTTCTTTCTCGTCTGCCCCCAGTGCAGTGGCAAAGACAACCGTTTGGTTGTGGTGATTCACACCGGAGAATATTACAAGAGGTGAAAGGTAAACGTTTTTCTTGTACGTTGCATCAAATGCAACCACGTCTCCAAACACCTGGTAATCAATTTGGCTGGTGCCGTCACACCAAAACAAATGTTGCAACACGCCCTCACCATCAACAACTTCCTTGTAGTACAGTGCTGGATCATTTGTCTTGCACTCTCGGAGATACCTTAGGCACGATTCCGCATCTAGGCCACCCTCCCTTCGTTGCTTCGCATTTACATTGTGCATGTCCCTTGTTGTGTACGGGACATTATGATACCCGCCGGCTAGGCTCGCCATAAAATCGTGGATTCGGGAGATGCTAATGCCCCCTTTGCGCATGTCGTTCATCTGCTCGATGTCCGCTTCGCTCATCCTCCGATGGCCTGGGAGCATGGAAGAAAATCGCAACTCAAGAACGTGGTGGTTATGCGCGTCTGAAAAGTACGCAACGTGCCAACGTCCTGATTCATCGTCCATGTGGAGTAGCATCCTTGCAGGGCATCCACAACGTGTCTCAGCCCTCGGCCTCTTTTGCCGGTTAGGCATCGAGTAGAACTTCGGGGATCGGTACCCTTGTCGGTGGCACACGAACTCCTGCCGTATCCTTACTTCGCCACGTTTTTCGCTTCTGGAACGTCTCGCCCCGAAGCCATGGTGCTTTGCATATTGCTGGTAGAACTCAAATGCAATGTCAACATCTGCGAAATTAAATCGGAGAACATCCTCCTCGCTCAAGTTCAAAAAATCAATCCAACCTAACGACTCCACGGAATCAACAGCGTAAAACTCGTCTTCCGCATAATTGTCAGACATTCCTACGGCGCCGTCCAAACTGTCTTCCAAATCAACCGCATCCCCATTGTCGACATCGGCCTCTGCATGATGGTTGTGTTCTGTTTCATCTTCCTGAAAGTCGTACTCGTCCGACTCCATCCCTACAGAGCCTTCGCCCTCAAACGATCCAACTCCGTGCTCTGCTTCGTCAGACATTTCTGGTTCATCGGCGACACGCACGCCCCCAGTGGTATCTTCATCCCGGCAAACCTGTGCCAAACAGCAACAATGCGGTAATTTAGCGAAACACGCAAAATTGGGGGATGTCCTCCAAAGAAAATTGTAGTCCTATGAGGAAGAAAAAGGGGGATATTTGTAAATCAAGTGAATGGTGATAATACAACGGGTACCTTCTTTCGATTGATGGAGACGGCGAAGCCATCAACTGCCGAAGACAACCGACGTCGTCAGAGGTGAGGCTGTTTGTGTGCTTGCATCCGCCTGAACAGACTCGTTAGCACTGAGTGGGGTGGGAGAAGAAGTTAGCTCAGTGTGAAGGTTCCAGTCGTTGTCGGTGGTGGAGATAAGAAGAGACGGTGCGATTGGGTCAGAGGGAAAGGGGAGGAAGAGGGTGCGATTGCGACGGAGGGGAAGGGGGAGGAAGAGGGTGCGATTGCGACGGAGGGGAAAGGGGAGGGAAAGGGGAGGAAGAGAACCTGGGCTGGAGGAGGAACTTAGCGGCAGTAATAGTTGTTAACCAAATGCTGATTGTCCACCTAATTCTGACCATTAAATTAAATGTATTTATTTTAAAAATTCTAAAAGTACCCCTCTAACTTATACGAAATTGTAGAAAAGACCCACCAAAATAATACATTTTTATTCCTACCTCCTTCGGCTGATCGGTGTGCCAAACAAGAAAATGATATTTTGGTGCGCTATGTATAGCCGCGTACCGAATCCGTGCCCATAATTGTAGTGATGCTTTCACTATATATATATAGCCTCAGCCATCTCTCTCTCTTTGAGCATTTCCTCCTTTGAACATTTATAACATAATATATAAATATAATAAAAGATATTGTTTAAACAAATAAATTTATCATCAATAATTAATTGAATCTCTAATTATATGATTAATCACTAAATTGGTTAAAATTAAGTATTTTATCTCTATCTTTTGCAAACCTGTCTCAGATAAATATCTATTTATGTCTTGGTAGTTGGAATGTAAATATTCTTATTAATAGTGGACACTGTACTGCTTGAAGTAAAGAGAGAAGATATAGAGCTTCATTTTAATTCTTTAACACTAGAAATCTTCTACTAAAAAGCTTAAGGCAGCAATTTTGTTTGTTACTTTTAATCAGCTAAAGAATTATGGTGAATATTATAGTGCCTAAGACAATGGTCAGTCATATTTGGGATATTAAGTTTTAAACTAAAGCTATTCAAATTGTTTGATGCTGTTGATGATGATTTATTTTAGGGTTAAGTACTGAAATCGTCCCTAAGGTCTGGGGTGAAAATCAAAATCGTCCCCGACCTTTTTTTGTTATTAAAATCATCCCCAACGTTACAAAACGTTATAAAATCGTCCTTTTTTACTTTAATTTCTTTTTATTGACCAAATTACCCTTAAAATTAATAAAAATAAAATTAAAAAAAAAACCCAACACCCCCCTCCCCCAACCCCCATCCTGTCTCCGTATCTCCCTCTCTTCCTTTTCATCTCCTTCTTCCTATCCCTCTTCGAACCCTCCCTCCCAACCACAACTCCAATTCTTCCTCTCTCTCTTTTCGCCACCGTATCATCTCCGCCCCCACCTCCTTCTCCACCTTTTTAGCTTCTCCCTTTCCATCACCAACCTCAACCCTTCCTCCATTAACGTTGGCCTCACCTTCCTCATCTCCTTCTCCACCTTCTTCTCCCTTTCCATCACCGACCTCAATCCTTACTCCTCGACGACAACCATGTTCTCTGACTCTTCTTCGGCGCCGACTCCTTCTCCGTCGCGCTCTTTCTCTCGCAGCGCCGGCATGCGTTCTTCCTCTCACAGCGCCACGCCTCCGTTCTGCCTCCTGCAGTGTTGCGCCTCCGTTCTGCCTTCTTGCCGTATTGCTCCTTCTAGATTCAGATCTATTCTTCTTCCTGTTATGCTTCTTTGATTCTCTGTTTTGCTTCCTGGAGCTCACCACTTTCCATGGGGATCGATGCGGGTAGGAGGAGTGAGGTCAGTTGGGAGAGGTTGGGAAGGTGGAGAGCAGAGGGTGGTGGGATCGATAGAAGCGTCTTCGAATTTGTCGTCTTCAGCCTCGAATCCCTCTTTTTTTTGTTCTTCAGGAAAAAAAAATTCTTTCTTTTTTTTTATTTTTTTAATTTCTGTTGCTATTGAATTTGGATCTGAAGTTGCAGATGATGATTGCTAAATTGTTGTTAAATTTAAAATTTTTGTTGATTTATTTTGTGGATGTTGTTATTGATTTATTTTGAGACTGTTGTTGTTGCTGAAAGAAAAGTGTTAGAAGTAATGAGTGGGTGATAATAATTTATTTTTCATGTAGTTTTAATTAGATTCAAAATCTGATCAAACTGCATGATTAAACTCTTAAGTACGTACACCCCTCAGCTCAAAATTTAATTTAGCAAGATTCCATGTCTTTGTAATTTTTGTTACCTTGTTTCAAAACATACTACAATTTAATAGAATGAAGCGAATTGTGAAGGTTCTTGAACAATGAAAACGTGCACTTTTGATATATTTTGTTATTATTGCATTGGCCTAAAAAGAGGTTCTGATTTTGTGTCGTTTATCTTGAATATTTCCTTGTCTCCCTTGCAGTACAAATAATGAAGGGGTTTGGTACCCGTTTACATAAAATAATTAATTAAGCAGGTATTAATAATAATGTCAGTTACGTTACGTTGAGTCATCATAAGTGAAAGAACTTTTCAATTAAAATTTTGACTGCTTGAAGTCGAGGACTAAAGGTAGTGGAGGCAACATGATGAAGACAATTTCCTCTACAGGTTTGTAAGTTGCATTGTTAGACTTTCTGCACACACAAGAGATGTTTGTTGGATTTACTGCTTAAAATATTGAAGGACCACATGAAAAGTAATCATATATATACACACAAATACACGTACACTTGCAAGAGATCTTCAGAATTCAGATAGATAGGGCGCGGTCATTGCATGATTCTTTATAAAATAAAATCAAGTCAAATAATTATTGTTATTTGTGTATGTGTATGTGTGTCACATAAATTAAATAAACAAATGATGAATTGAATCCACGGCCTTCATTCATAGTACAAATTAGCAGCTAGTCAATGAGGCTAGTGTGGTCCATGAATATCACCTGATTTTAATGCTTACCCTTCTTTTTCCTTTATATCCATTTCAGGTGTAGTAGTGTGAAGGCGAACGAACCACTATTCAGTTCATCACCACTGGCTTGTGGACAATATTGCTTCTAACTATCTATTCTTCTGCTTTTGCCATTTACAAATAGTCAAATACTAATACCTACAACTTGCTTGCTTTCAAAGCTTGCTTTAACTTGCCCAGTTTATTTATTAAGCACCTGCTTTAACTTAAACCATTATTTAAGTCATCTCTCACAGCTTTAATTAATCAATGGTCCCAACCCCATTATTTTATTTCAAACAGTTAAGCTACTGCTTTTGGCTTTTATTTGCTACCAATTTCACACTTTTTTTCTGATAATTATCTACCAAAATGAAAGGATTAATTGCAAAGCATTATAAGTTAGAATTGTCCTGATGATGAATAATGGGATAGAGAAGAAAAATTGAAATGCACTAGCTAGGATGTGTATGCATATATACATAGAGAGGAGCAGTGAAAAGGACTATGTATATGTGATGTAAGAGATATAGCATAAGTTTCAAAGAATAAAACAATAGATGTGGGGTTGAGTCTATCTCAACTTAGATTGCAAAAACCCTAATGATAGATACTGATAGCAACCGTTCGTTGAAGCAAGTCTAAGTCCCCTGGGTAGAATTTAACACCCCAGAAAGGAGGCATTGAACATGCCCCCCTCCTTTTAGCACAATAACAACGCAAATTGTTCACGTACCCTATATAAATGCCTTCTTTCATTCTTAGGGCAAACTTTAATGCTCAAACATGTGTGCTTTGCCACCCTTTGTTGGCAAAACCATTTTTCTTTTCCATTATTTCAATATCAACCTCAGCTCTAGGGCAAAAGAAACTATATAGAGCCAGAAAAAGTATATATAATTCTTTGGGCTTACTTCCCTAAGTTTCCAAACTAGATTGGAATAATTAGTAGTAAACACTTGTGATTAAGCGAGCCTTCAATTCCCACACTCACCCACTCTTTTTAAAGTCACGAGACCCACTGTCCCATTGTTCGTTCAATTGTGTGTGTGGCGTGGCAGAGGAATTGATAGAGAACTTTCAAAGCTCTTTATCTTCTACCATCACTCAACTAGCCTCTATATCGCAGTTCCAAACTGAAAGTGTGTCTCGCAAAAGCTTTTAGTTCTATCTTCCCTTCATCTGAAAGAAAGAAAGAAAAGAGGAGTGCTGGCTGGCTGGCTTGCCCCTCATATTTATATATATTTTCTGTCTCTCTCTGCGTGTCGGTACCATGTAGGTCTTCCCCCACTACTACTACTACTACTCTATCTCTGGTTCTTTCTTCTATTCATGTGATGACTTGTTTCCTTCACAGGAGACCAGACCTTAACAATTTGCCTGATGACTACAATAGAGATCATGGCAAACAACTCCTCCAAGACACCTTCTCTCCCGGTAAATACTTGTCCTAGTCTTATTTTTGTTATACTAGCTAGGTAGGTGAAACATATGTGGAAGTTGGTTTAATTGGGTGCAGGTTGCAGGAAAAAGAAAAGCGGAAAAGAGGAGTGTGGGAAGGTGTATGAGTGTAGATTTTGTTCCCTCAAGTTCTGCAAGTCCCAGGCTCTTGGGGGACACATGAACCGCCACCGCCAAGGCTACTCTCTACTCTATTTCTTGAAACTTTAAAGAGATCAGAGGGCCCTGCTAGCTGCTATTTGCTTCTTTTTATTTATTTAGATTATTTGATTTTCATCAGAGAGGGAAACAGAGACGCTGAACCATGCCCGTCAGCTGGTGTTTCGTAACGATCATCATCAACCTCCACCTCACTTAGGGTATGTTTGTCATTTCCATTATTTCCTTCTTCCTCTCCTTAATTCATCTTTTGAATTCAGATGCTGTCAAGACCCAACTCTCAGATTCCCAAGATACTTCTCTGCGTCATCCACGTCATCAACCGCTGCAGCATCTCATCATCAGCCCTATCTATACGCTTCACCATCCAGGCCACCGCCGGTCTCCTTCCCGGGGGCTCCTCACGATTACTACGTGGACCATGTCCTCAGCACCGCAGAGTCATCAGCAGGAGCAGGAGGAGGCAGTTACACGTGCATAGGTGCACCGGTGGTGGGACAAGCAGGGAAGGAGAGGGAGCAGGAAGGGTCGCTGAATTGGGGAAGATCATCATCAACATCGGGATCACAGCCTCATCATCGTTTGGATCCTCCTTCAGCGATCAATCGGTTTCAAGATGGGTTCTAATATAATATATATGAGATGAGATGAGATTCTTTGTTTATTATATATATTTGAGTAAGTGATGATTATGAAATAGAGTTGTAGTATGCTATGCTATGCTATGCAGTATGAGAATGAGAGAGAGACATAACAAGACAGATGGGGTCATGACTCATGAGTGAGAAGAGAGAGAAAGTTATCACTACTTTGTTTCGTTTGCTTTTCTTTTCTTTTCTTTATCTCAACAGTGACTTGGCTGCAGCTTTTGAGCTCATGTACACGCTCAGCTACTTTGGCTTCTTCGTTTTCCTCTTCTCTTCTTCTCCTCCTTCTCCTTCTCCTTCTTTCCAACTTTAACAACTAACTAATAAACCATTGTATGTATAGCCTTATTATTATATTCATTGAATGTGTGTGTTGCCCTTTTCTTACTCTAATTGGTGGTGGCTTTCGCAGTTTCACTTTCACTACCTGAATCTTTGCCGCTTCCTCTTCTTCTCTCTTGCTCTCATTCTAATTTCTTGAAATGCTTATGCTATCAGTGTCACACATGTCTGCACAATTAGGGTAATGACATACACACAACTCCGACTCCTCTTTAATTTAGACCCATCTTGCTAATTGGGATCCATGCTTATAACAATCAAACCTGCCAAACAGTGGCGGAGCTTGAAACAAAATTTTGGGGGCCAAATAGAAATAATTGTCAAGGTGCTTTTGATATGGACTTCACTAGAAATAAGTTTGTCTAACCTCATCTCTCTGATTTGGGTGATATTGTCAAATTTGAAGCCGTTTTCTAGGGTCTCGTTCCAAAGAATTAAGGTCAAACTTATCGGATGCAACTCTTTAAACTTTTGAAGGTTATATCTCGCTTTTTTGTGATTCATTAAAGTAGAAGAACTATCTACATGTGTTGATATTGTAAAAGTTATATGTTCTCCTTCTTGAATATTAGCCTTCCTCTTACAAAATACATCAATTCTTTGATTTCTTTGATTTATTTTTAAAATAATATTAAATTACATAAATAAAAAATACCTAATTTTTATATTTGAACTCGAAGGTAGAGAGAGTGTTGCTTATTGAATAGAGAGTTGTGAAATACAAATACACTCGGTTCGGTCCAAATCCAACATGTTTTAAATGTTTAAAATTAAAAATTATTGTACAATAAAAGCAAGAGATGAAGATTAAACTTTGGTATTTTAAGTCATAATAAAGTATTTGAGCCAATTGAACTATTTTTTATTTTTTGAAGAAGTACTACTAATTTTTTTAACAAAAGTTTGGGGGGTCATAGCCGCCCTTGTCTCAACTAAGCTCCGCCACTGCTGCCAAATATCTCATTTTCTTCTTAAACCACAAACCTTTTATCTCTCAAATTTTCTACTTGCACACAACATATAGTAATAAAATCAACCTCTTATATTTGTTTTCAACATTCGTGAATGAAACCAACCAAAACTACCATCAAACAGTTTTGTCACCGTCATCTTTGGTGCTAACGTATAGTATAGATACACAAATTTTCATTATCCATATCTTGAGTAATGAGCTTATGTAAATTAAATTTCCATGAGATAGATGGTTAAAAATTTTATATATTAAAAATGTTTTGATAAAAAAAAAATATATAAAAGTCTTAACCATCTAATAAAAAATATTCTCCCTCAAACAATAAATTCTTAAATAAGGTTAACTTTTCTAAACCGAATCTTGCAAACACATTGTTGTAAATAGAGCTTAGTTAGTACAAGTATGAACTTTTATTATTTGAACTTAACAAAAGCCTGCGTTTTTAATTTTGGTTTGGGGCTCAATAGCCATGCAGCCCATGCTTTAATTATTTGGATAAGACTTGCTGCTAAGTATTTATCAACCATTATAAAAAAAAGTATTTATCAACCATTATAAAATTAAAAGCCTTGTT
>NC_029789.2:112194942-112196839 GCF_000816755.2 Arachis ipaensis
ATAAAAAAATATATTTTATACTTATAACTATTTTATAATTGATTTTCTATCCAAAGTTTATTTAGATTTCTAAACGAGAAATCAAATATATAGTGCATAGATGGATCCCATCGATCCAAAGAAACGAAACTGATGAGATATCCAACGAAAGTTCATTTATTTCTTGGTCAGATAACGATTTTGATGAAAAGGAATCAAAGATTCAATCACTACTTAATGCTTTAGTTTTAGTTTTAAATAATTTTATATTATTAATTACGAATTTGGGCTATATCACTACTTGAGTCCAATTGAAGGAAAAAACTTGTCTAGCAAATTGAAACTGACATTGATAGTTGTGTAAAAATAATTATTAATGGTAAAAATAAACTCAAAAAGTACCACTGGCTGATCTGGTAATCTCGCATTTCAAGCTCATAAATAAAAGATAGTACTAAGAAGATAATAATACTACTGTTTAGTTTAGTTTGGGTTCTCCGTATCTTGAGACTAGAAATTATTAATTTGAGAGCAGTATAGTATAGTAGGGTAATAGCAATGTAAGGGTGTGTTTGGTTTTGAGTTAGAAGAACAAGAAGTACGTTTGAATGCATTGAATGCGTTTTTTTTTGTTTGGATTATTTTTTTTAAACGCCAACGTGATTTTACATTTTTAACGTGTGTTTATAAAAAGTTAAAAATTGTAGTTTCTGCGTTTAGATAATCAAGTTAGGATTGAATTTATTTTGTTTTATCAATTCTATCCTTTATTTTCTTGCTTGTAGTCCTTTTAGTATTCAAATATTTTAAATATATAATTATATTTTTTATTAAATTTTTACTTTTTATTTTGTATAAAAAAATATTTTTGTTTGACTTTGTTATTAATTAATAATATTTATTTAAATATCTAAATTAAAATGATAGAATAATATAAAAAATTTATTTAATTTAATGATTATTTTAGTAATTTTTTATTTAAAAGTAATTTTGAGTAGTATAATCCAAACAATATTTATTTTACTATAATCCATTTTGATACAAAGATTACAAAACATAAATCATTTTAATACAAACTTACTTTTCATTAAAATTAAATTTGCAAAATTAATTTTATATAAACTCCCATTTACAAACTGAAATCCAAAGACACACTAATAATCTAACCTTTTAAAAGGTCTTATATGCCTATAAAGAGGAGGTAGTAGCTAATAGGTAGCTGTTGAGGTGATTAGATAGAACCCAAAGATTACTAAGACACTTCAGGCAACCTAAGATACATAGGGTTGAATTTCTAGACCAAACCCATTTTTGGACAAACCATGAGCATGCATGTTTGTGGGGACAGATATTAGGGTTCCAGGTGCTTAAAAGTACAAAAAACTCAAGGATTGGTGGTGAGTATGAATCAATAATATAATAGCTCTATGCATTAAGCTATAGAGTTTAGGATGGAGCTACAAGACAAAAAGATACAGACAAATTGATATTGGTGATGCCAATTGCCAAGCCAACCATGAGTAGAGCAGTTAACAGCTATAGCAATTAGCCCTAAGTCCTAACAATCAAAGCTACTAGTAATTAACTCACCATCTCATTGTAATTGCAATATTAGCTTTATCTTCTTCATTCATGCCTATCTGGCTCCTTATGTAGCCACTAGCTTCGGTTCATTCAGCTTATCAGATGCACCACCACAGCACCACTTGCATTGGCTTCTCACCTTCAACACTTAGGAATTTCTTTTTGAAATAAATTAAATTTTTTTTATTTCCCAAAACAAATAAAAATGTGTGTGTGTGTGGACATACAAAATAATTTTGTTTTTATTCATTCCTTCTACAATATATTTATCTTTATTCTTCTCTTCTACACTATATTTAAATATTTTAATATAATTTAAATAAATAGAATATTT
>NC_029789.2:112196941-112197359 GCF_000816755.2 Arachis ipaensis
ACCAGACACTCACATGCAGATTTTTTTCTAAAATAAAATAAAAAATTAGTATTTTCTCAAACACGATCGTTAATTGTTGGACTTTAATTCTCCTACGATTTTTTTTGGTATTTGGGCAAGTTGAACTCTATAAAAATGAACAAATTTGCCTTCACCCCATTAAACTTTATAAAAATTATAGAGTTCGTCTTATTTTCTCCCAAACTCTCCCTTTAAAATTTTCAAATCACATATTTTTAATCTATATCATCGTCTCCAAAAGAGTATATAGATCTAAAAACAATACATAAGAGTACAAAAAAAATACATAAACAACAAGAATAACTTTTTTAAAAAATTTTTTAATTATAAATTAAAAAAACAAGCCATATTTAACAATGACAACAATTATTATCGTCTCCAAAAATATATGGATAGA
>NC_029789.2:112198301-112198819 GCF_000816755.2 Arachis ipaensis
AAGAACTTTTTTAATTATAAATTAAAAAAATAACTATTTCTAAAAAATAAAATACGACTTATTTCTGTGTACTCTTATGTACTCTGAAATACATAAAAAAATACAAAAGAGTATACAGAAATACAGAAAAAAATAAAAAATTGTCTTTTACCACGCGCTCACATGCAGACCACACTTTTTAGGAAAAAAAAATAAATTTTATATATAAAGATGTTTTTATTTATTTTGAGAAATAAAAAGTTCTTTAATTTATTTCAAAAAAATTCACACTTTCACTCTCTCCACTAATCATGTCACATCTTCGGCACATTCTTCTTACATTCTATTTTTTAATTTTAATTATTATTTTAAAGTGATTGATGTCTCAAATGTTTTTATAAATGTTTTTATATTTATGGTTGCTTTTCTGCCTCTCTATACTATTTCATATGGTACTGATCTTATAGGGTCAACTTTGTAAGAGAAATTATCTATGAATCCGTAATCAAACACACACTTATATATACAGTGTACTGATA
>NC_029789.2:112198878-112199302 GCF_000816755.2 Arachis ipaensis
TATAAACGATTGTTGAACCAATGCTTTCTCAACTATAAATAATACTGTACATGAGATAAAAGAATCCTAGCTAGTTGAATAATCAACTCTTCCAATGATGGATGGCGTATCCGCTATGTATGTCAGTAGAGACAAACGTGAATTAAAAAAATGGATTCCATTATGACAAAATGCATATGGAAGAAAAGCTAGAAGCAATTACTCTTCAAGATGAAATGTTCTAAGTGTACTAGATTAATAATACTGTACTCTTAACTTTGAGTAACCCACTTCTGTGGTGTTTGACAAAAGAAAAAAAAAATGTATTCCAAGATCTATAAGTTTTTTTTTACTTGATATATATTTTGCATGTGTGTCTCCTTATTCAAAACTTAGAAAACATAATGCAAATATATTACTTCTTTTTTTTTTTTTTGGTGACAAT
>NC_029789.2:112200694-112223897 GCF_000816755.2 Arachis ipaensis
AATTCTCATTTTTTTTCCATATATATATTTTGGTTTTACTGTATATTTTTTTACCATATATATATTTGATAAGAGACAAGATTGAAAGTTCACTTATTTAATGATAAAAGCAGTTTATAAAAGAAGGCATTGGAGCTTTAAAGAGCATTAAGCCCCACAAAAAACACAAACAAAAATGGAAAAGGAAAAATGGGAAATGGTACAGAGGATACAGGCTTTGGCTCACAAGTCACTGAGTCTCTCCGGGTCCCCCTACTTTTTCATTTCAGTACTTTTGTATTTGCACAAACTGATCAAAAGACATTATCAAATTGCAAACGCATAATCTATAGTCTTTGACAAAAGATATTCACAACACTGATAAAAAAGACAGTACATATGAGATCAAATTTTTCTTTGATCCTGATTCCTGAAACACTGATCCCCAGTAAAACTACCTTCGTTATACCTCACATTCCTTTTTCAACAGAGAATCCAAACATCGTTTCTTCATAGCTAGCTTAAACACAATAATTAATCTTGCTATGTACATATGGATACATATTTTTCTCCGTTACGAAATTTCTATGGTTGCAATTCACTACACACTTTAATGCATGTAATCATCCTAGTCAGTCTAATGTACTCTTCAGACTTTAATGCCTCTCGGGATCAGAGAGAGAGAAAGGGCTTTGAGATGCTGTTGGATCTTGGTGATTGATGAGTATAATATAGGGCCACAAAACTGAAACAGCTTGAGAAAGAGAGCAATGCAGGGCCTTAGTTATATCTTAATCTTAAATGCAGTAAAGCGGAAAAAATTTGAGAAAAAGGTTTTGATTTTTTAATATATTAAAATACCCCTAATTAATTGTAAAAAAAGTTCTGTTTAGCATTGTTAGTGTGCATAATAATAAGAGGCAAAGAATAATAATTTGAATAAAAGAATTTAGAAGAGGTTTGATATTATAAAAGTTGATGAAGAGACAGAAGCAGTAGTTTTGGATGTCACCGACTGTTAATAATAATTATGAAACCGTACATGAGATAAATAAATGAATGAGAGAATGTTTAAAGTGGTGAGTGAGATCTATCTGTGCAAATTAAGTGCTACTTTAATTAATCTTTCATCTTCTTCAATCTATCAACCCTTCTTTAAAAAGAAAGGGCAGCCTGCTATACTCTTTTTTTAGTTGTTTCCATCGTTCAAGAACTCGTGAATTAAAAAGAAAAAAGGTAGAAGAAATCATGAAGATGCTAGCTTATCCTCTCTTTCTTGCAGCTTTCACAGTAATTTTCTCCGTCACTTACGCCGTGCTTTGTCTTGCTGCGTGCTGTGTCACAATTATTATTTCTTTCGTTTATATCTCTCTACTCTCTGCCCTTTCAAACAAACAATAATGTGTCTTGCTTTTCTTCAATATGCCACAACTCATCTCACTTGAACAAAATAATTTGCTTTTAACATTAATTAATTATGGCTGCCAATCAATTTTGAATTCATAATGTCCTAAACTTATTAAATCCCTGGTTACTGTAGCCTATTTCTAGTTTTATTTTTTTGACCATTGTAAATTATTTATAAATAAAAAAAAAAGTGAAGTTCTAAATCTAATAGATAGATAGATAGATGTTTTTTTATAAATATTATAAAAAAATCTTTTATATATATATATATATAGTTAGTAGAAATATAAATAAAAGCTTGAATTATTTATAATACATGGATTATTCTTGTATTAATTTTTTTTACCGAAAATAAAAAAATTGAAACCCGTAGTTTTTTAGGTAAGTATGGAAAGATTATGTTATTTGAATTATAACTCATTGGCTGTTACATTTAAAAAATTTAATTTATACTTATAACACCAATTATATTTTTGTCGCATAGGTTAAAAAAACTATAATAGGTGATTATATTTTTTTAAAATGAGATGGCACACAATTAAAATTTTGTACACTAATAAAGGAAATGCAAGTTAGGAGATTATTATTTTTTAGTCAAAATATTAGTCACCTAATTGAAGCAGAAAACTGATTTCATTCGAGAAGTGTATTAATTAATTAATAAAGTCATTAGTAGCTACATGCAGAAGTGATGTTGAAAGTGAGGATAATAGAGATGCAATATTAGAGAGAAAGAGAGAGAGAGAGCTTTCAGGTTCCGTCAGTGTGTTGTCGACGATGAACATTATGCAATAGGAGAAATGAAGAGGAAACATATTCACCGAATCTGTAAAGAAACCTAAAATCCTTCGTCACTATCTCATCACTTGTCTTATAAATTTTAGAATATAACCTGCATTTGAAGGTTGGGTGCCTTAAAAAGAGACAGCTGATGACTGCACCTGAGTTAGCAATGGTGGTCCATGCAATAATGATGCTCACATTTAAGATCATTCAATATGCATTAACAAATAATACTTACACTATTCAGTATGAATTATTAGGATCGCGTGTCATGTCCTTGTTCTATATTATATGTTTTTAATATACACTTGTTCTAATAAACACATATATTAAAGTTATTAATTAGACAATTTATATAAAAATTTAAAGTTTTAATGTATTTATTAAAAGAATTTAAATCTGCTGTTTCCTAGTCTTTAGTTAAGGTTTTTTTTAAAAAAAAAAAAGAAAAAGAAAAAACATCTACTGATATATATACAGGAACTGTCTAAGGTGTAGTAGCTAGGTGGTGAAGACCTTAGGAGTTTTTTTTTTTCGGTTTTTTTAAGGGTGATTTCTTTCAAATCTATGGTAATTTTGTGGGTAAGTTACCTTTACACATGTGTCATTATCTCAGTCATTGATCAAAAAAATTTTTAATCTTTCATTAATTGATTCATTAAATACTTTTACACTACATTGTATTTTATAGTATTTACATTATACCACACTAAGTATTTATACTGTAACATAAATGGGTACAATATACAAATAATTGATTTTACAAATTCCTCCCCAAATACCATACAAATTAAAACCTTTTCCAAATACCATTTCAATGTGTACAACTTCTTCTTCTTCTTCTACCTCTCAAAATACAGTTCGAAGGAACTGCTTCTTCTTCAACCTCACTGCTTCTTGTACCCTTGTATCCACTACTCCTTCTTCTCTACCCTTCCTATAGATGATGGGTGTGATTTTTCTGGCGATCCACTCGAAAAACCTTCCCCTAATACCCCTGTAATGTCCACAGATTCCTCTTCGACCTCACTGCTCCTCCAACCATTCCTGTAGGTGAAGCGTTTGATTTTTCCGGCGACTCACTCGCAAAACCTTCCCTCAAAAACCGCTTTAATGTCCACAGCCTCTTTTTCTACCTCATTTTTCTGATTTCTTCGGTGACTCATCGTTAGTGAATCGACTTTTTCGAACCCCATCGAAGATCCTGCCTACTGCTTCTTCGTCTAGGGTTACGCGGGTGTCCTTTATTGTGACTCACAGGCAGAGTGAAGTATTTACGAAACCGTTGAAGAACGTAACTCATCCCCTAGGCAGAAAAGATTCCGGCGACCCACGAGAAAAACCCTCTCGAAAAACCATTGTAAGGACTACTGTTTCTTCCTGTAGCTAATTCGTTTGTTTCAGTTGTCAATTTTAACAACCAAATTTGCATGATTTGTTCTGTTATTCACTTTCTTTAATAACCGTTCATCGAAGTAGATTGTTTCAATTTTGAATGCAATAGTTGAGAATATTTATTCATGGTTGTGTTTAATGTTAATCAGATTGATGGCCAGTGATGCATGCTCCTCAAACACGAGACGAGGCATAGTCGAAGCCGGCGGACAACAGGAACTGATAGCTGGATATGCAAGTTCAATTTCGCTGCAACCTGGGAATGTAAAAGATGGTGTGGCCCCAAAATACTTCTGCGAAAAATATGCCATCTGTTACATGTCTAAGATAGACACTAACCCGAATAGGCTATTTTTTGGATGCCCATTGTTAAAGGTAAGCACGCAATTCTTCATGTATGATCACTAAGTTTATGCTAAATTTTGGTTGATTTTGAATTTTTGGAATGGAGGTTTAGAATATAAATTTTGGTTATTTTCCCTAGCTCAAGTTGTTGTGGATGTGATTTTGAATTGTTTGGAATGGCATGCCTATTGGTTATGAAAATGATTTGATTTTGTAAGCGATTTGCTGTTAAATTGGGTTGATATTGTATATAATTTGATATTGGTGCTGGTTAATTTTGAAGAATGATTGAGGCATGAATTGACATAGAACCTGATATGATATAAAAAAATTGCTTTAAAATTTGAAAGGATTTTTAAGATTTAGCCTTTAGGGATTATTTACAGTCACATATGTGGATTAGATTGAATTGGAGTATTTTGTACAACCATACATTCATTGTGTTCTATTTGATTTAGGTGACAGAAGCACATTGCAAATTCTTTCTCTGTGTTGATGACCATATTGTAAGGGTCAGAGAGGGGGAGGCTACAAGGGGATCGAGTGATGGGAAGCAGAATCATGTTGAAGAACATTTCGGAATGGATAACCTGATAGCACATGTAGAGGAAAAAAATAGTAAACCTAGAGAAGCTACTGAACAGGAAAAGTATACAAGGAGAGTTGAGGAAGAAGACTAGAGAAGCAGCTGCAAGAGAGAAGGAGGCTTCATCAACAAAGTCTAACCATTAGATCAAAACCGGAACCTGAAGCACCTCTATTAGGTTGAGAAACTTAAGAATAATTTCCTTCTTTCAGAATTTTTCTGCTAGAATGTAGACACACAATTGCTTGAAGCTTTTAAAGCAAAAATTGTCGATGTCGTTTATTTGATATGGGCAACATGGTTGGAATTTGATTATGTTTTACCTATAGATACGTATATATTTTATGGTATTTATTTTTGTGACTTAGTTATCAAAGTTCCCTACTAATTTCAGTAGCATATGAAGGCTAATATGTTGTAGTAAGTCAGCCTGAATACCAGAAAATAGCAACCTTTTTATTAGTGAAACGAATGCTTAAGATTGCAGTCATGTTATAACTCAATCTTCGGCAATTCTGTAAGAGTAGGAAGGAGAATGGCATGACAATATACACCGATGATTTGGTGACTTCCATGACAAATCATGTAGCCACCACAATAGATAATTGACAAGATCTGTTTTTCTTCTTATATACTAGTGTGCAGCATAAAGTTTAAGTTGTCAGAGAATGAAGAAGCTGAAAGTAAACTAGAATGTTATGTTAGGCTTTGGAAATTTGTTGAATTGCAACTTGTTAGTCAAGTTTAATTGCTTTCCTTTCAGAAAATTTCCTACATAGGTTTCCAAATTTCTAATCCCTTGAACCTAAATAAATCTTAACACTTGTAGTTTATTTGATCATGATGAATGACCACTGCTTTGTTCTAATACACATCAATTGTTCAGCAAAGGAGAGCAGCTATGATGCTTAAAATAAGCTAGCCTGTCTGTTAACATAATGGATTTTAAAGGCTTCATCTCATCAGGTATTGAAGTTGTAGATCATCATCTTTATACCCTTGCACATGATGTATAATACTCCAATTGAAAGATCTGACTTTTTAAAAAACCATAACTTCCCATTATTGCTGAATCCTTTGTTTGCTCAATTTGTTTGACTTTATTCACCCCTTCATGCACGTGATTGAATTCCTATTACTCTATATGCCAAAGTAAATGAACGAGTGCTAATGGGTTGATCATTTCAGAGACGTGGCCGTGGAGGTAGAGTGCAACCTGGAGTTTGTTTATGGAGTGCTAATGGCTTATTGCAGGTCTTACCAAGTTACCATGTACTGGGTTGCTCTGTTTTTCTTCTTATAAAGTAATATTCAACGAGTATATGGCTTATTGCAGGTTTTACTGTGCACTGGGCTAGGTTCTGCCATCGTCCAACAAAGCAGTGGTGTATACAATTGTTCTCCTGAAACCCAGGGCCATCATGTAAGTTTGTCTTGTAACATTGCCCGTTTATATGTCTGTTTATATGTCGTCTTTTTTGGTCGAATCGTGTTACATAGGAAAACTTTGGTCGAATTATAGGTCGAATTGTCTCGATTCACGATTATCCCGGATGAGTTCTGGTTAGGTATTAAGGTGTAACATAGTATATGATCAAAGGTCATCGAAATTTTTTTCCCCAGCATTAGTTACTTTAATTAACTGAATATTTAGTCTTTCTGTCATACTTGGGATTGGGCTCGGTCAACTAACCTGGAAAGACATTTATTTTTTGGTAGTTCAAGTCTCTCTAAAAGTAAAGTGGGCTATCTATCAATTTGGGCCAGCTACAAAAACAATTAGTTGATAATTCAAGTGAGGATTAATGCAACAACTGGCTTGAAACCGGTTAAGCCCAACTCTCTCCGGAATTTTAAAAGAAAACCAAGTTTTTCCAGGTAACTATTTATTCCATTCATGTGTGTGTTAACCGTTAATTTGATCAATCTTTTTTTGGAATAGCATTTCTTGATTGAATATTCGCGTAAAATGTTAGTAGGTTAACTGATATTTCTCACATAATCCCTATACTAGGATGGTTAGAAACAGAATAACACTATTATAAATCTCCTGTACATGAGGAACACTACATGACACATCGAATTAGATAGATTGAAGTTGTTATGCAACCATTTCTCTTAATTTTGGCTCTTTCAAACCAATGTAAAACATACACTAGTAAAGACAAACTGAAAGAAAAAACACTAGGAATTAACCAGTGTCATAACAGTTCTGGGGATTTCATTAACAAAAAAAAACATAATTAACATCAACCGGAATACTAAACATAGAGTTTCAACCAAGTTCCACAATACATGTAGTCAGAGTAGATCTAAATGTCAATTATTTCTAGACAGGAAACATCCCTGTAAAATACTTGAGTGTAGACCTTACTGTGATCGGGTGTGGCATTTCTGGGTATCGCCATGCCCTTCTCACCAATAGATTTCTAGTGCCATGTTCGATGTCATATTCTGTCAACACAAGCTCTCTGTACCTGTAATTGACGAGTAACTCTCTTTCCTTTGAATTGTTCACCAACAAAAGTAGGTTATCATCCACGAATAGTATTGGATTTTCTCTGATGCTTCGACTCGCAAACCTACAGTATTGCTCTAATATTCTGTTTCCACTGTCGTCTTCATTCAAGTGCCAAATTGTTGCGACATAACCAAATTCATTGTGTGTATGAGCGAGAAGTGAAACTTTTTCCTTGTGGGTTAGTAAATTGTGAACGGTATATATTGCACCTACTGGAATAGACACCTCACTAAATGATTCATCTTCAACACTGTAACATAAAACAGACTTGGGTGTAGCATAGCTATCTCCTGTACCAGTTATCCAATACGCATGACCATTATTAAAAACAGAGTTAGGGTCAATTTTTTCTACACCAGGGAGACAATCAACGCAGTGAAACCATGTAGAACGCCTTGAACAATATCTAGAGAAAAAAACGTAGGCATCAGCTATGTCCCTTTTGCACATATGTATGATTGTGTATGCATCTGAGTTTGGTACATGACCGAAACCATATACTGGGAAATACGATCTACCGTGGTCCCTGTGGGGGTCGAAAATTTCTCTAGAGCATTGTGTTGTCGGATTCCATACCAAAAATCTTGTTTCGTCTTGTTCACGGGAGAACTTGAAACATATGTTCCCGTTTGACACTCCCACAATACGAAACCACCCATGGATGCCAACTCCGAAAGGTTGCTGAACATGCACTTCTTCTCCAGAAGCAGCATTCACTATATATAGTGAATCTGAACCCATTAACAGTTGTGGGTATCCAACATGAAACAAAACATGTTGATCTAACACTTTCTGCCTTCGCATGTGTTGTATGCATGTCTCTGGTTGGCGTAGCTGTCGGTGCCAGAATTTATTCAAGCACATACATCTCCCTACAGCTTTGGCACTACTTCACAGGAAGATTTCTTGTAGCAGTTCATCCGGAATAATCGGCAAGGGAAGTTGGAATTTAGTCATTTTACTAGACGCGCGTTTCGTAGTCTTGATTTTCGGTTGTGTTTATTTTGTAGTTTTTGTATGGTTGAAGTCTGTTGCTCTCTTTTAAGTAATGAACCTAAATTTCTCTAACTTATTAATTGTGTGAGATGTTGCATCCAACGAGAATTGATGTGGCAGAATATTGTATTTACCAGTGTTATCGTAACCAGTTTGAACTAGGTGTTGTGTACCATTAAATTTGTCTCGTCTACCAAAGTTTTTGCCTATCCTAGTAAATAAATTCCGTTGGAATTCCAACATACTCCAATAAGCTTATCTTTGATTTTTTGTTTATTTAGTTTGAAATTAGAAGCAGCCGCCAATTTTCCCTATGTGTCTTGCATGTGTATTTACCTTATCTTGCTAAGTTTTATTTTGCTAATATAGTCACTCATCTGTTTACTTGATTTTCAATATTGTTGGCCTTATCACACCATTACAACCCCTCATCCTAAAGAAAACCATGTTACTCCCAATTTAATCATTTTCGCAGATTCAGCATAAAGTATTTCCAATACCTAATTAGGATGTTACCAGTTACCACTGCCACACCCTCATCCATGTAGCCACAGGAAAACAACAGTCAAGTTTTTCACATGAAAAAGTATTTGTTACCAAATTTTCTTACAAATAATGACTGGAATAAAAAAATTCTTCTGATGGTAGACTTGTGTGAGAGTTGATAAAAAATAAACCAATAGATGTATATACATTAACAAAATAACGATTTCCAACACGATAATTTATATTCAAAAAATTAAAGCTATTACACAGAATACTAATCGAAGATGTCCACAAAAGTAAACATGTACATATAGACATGGCTACCAAAACACTATTACAAAATATTAGTTCACCAATAAACCTTAAACAAATTAATTTGTCATGTTCTGTCCTACGATGATGGTGTTCTCTGGTTCACAGATGAGTCGGAAGAGTCATACGGCAAATTTCTTCCATACCTCCTACTAGGTCCTGCCACTGCACCTCCCCCCTGTTGACGGCGGTTGAACCTGCAGTAATTTTGGAAAATTTATTATACAACAATGAATATAAAAAAGGCTGTAAATTTAATTTCCTAAGTAAACAAGTTATTGTTACCTTGACTCGTGAGAACGCGGTGGTGAACCTTGTTGCCTCCGATGCTGCCGGCGTAATAACCTTTCGGTCTCAAACGCAGCCACCTGTGCATCCTTGTTGAAGTGTACCTTGCATCTGTCCGTCAGCCACTATTTGATTTGGTCCGGCAATACGTTGGAGGCATATATCTCATTAACGGCTCTGGACATTTCTTCCGAATGAGTATTGTCCCATGCAAGCATGTAGAAGATACCCCAACCTACGTAACTGAGTTCCAGAATAAGCCGTGGAGTTGGTCGATAGAGAGATCTTATCCTCCCTATGTCGGCTGCTTTGATCCAGTACTTATCACCGTCTCTGTTTGGGTGGATATGGAGACAGTTGTCTTGTCTGTCTATGAAGTAGAGATCACTGGTTGTAAAGAACGAAAAGTTCCATACAATGTGCTGTGAAAACCTTACATCTTCCTATAGTCAGAGAAACAAAATTAGATGTTAAACAGATTTTGAAAAAAATTAGATAAAAAAACGTAAAAAGAAGTAGCGTCTGCGGTGTCTGAAATAAACTTACATCTGTTGGGAATAGGTTTAGGACGAAAGTCTGGTCAGGGCATCTTCTTACGTTCCTTAAGGCATTGACGTAACTAGCCACCACGAACCAAAAAATGAAAAGTCAGCATTGTTAAAAATAAGAAACCATGGAAGGACAGAACCGAAAGTTGAGAAGTAATCAATGTTAAAAAGAACAAACCATGCAAAGACAGATGGTCATGTATGTGAAAAAAAATTGAACAAAAAGCAGATAATAGTTATATGCTTACCGAAATTCTGGCTCCATCTTTGTTTGCTAAGATTAGTGACTAGTTTCTGAAGTTGATAGGTGCGGTGAGTGAATTAGAAGAGGGTTTAAAATATTGTTGTCAAATGATTTTTTTTAGGAAGTCAAGTTTTACTTTTAAAAAGGGTAAAACCAAACGTCATACCGGTTGGATATGAAGTTGAAGGGATATCTTAAAGCCATCCATTAGGATTCAAACCTCATCACTAATCAAACCTTTTCGAAAATCTAAACTGAATAATAAATACACATAATAAACTCTATTTGAATTGTATTACTCTTGTTTTGGTAAAGGTAAATGTAGTTTAATAACCATTCATTGGTATACGTATCACTAAATGAATAAACATAACGAAGGTTACACAAAATAAAATAAAAAAATATAATAAGTTTAATCTTGTGTTTATATTTAGGTAAATTATTGAAATCATGTTTACTTAATTGATTTACAAAATATAGGAAATCATTCAATCCTTTTTTTATTAACATAACAAAATGTGGTGTTCCATTCAAAAATTAACATAAAGTACTTCAAATAACATAATCATAATTTTTACGACCCAGTAGCTTTTTCTCAATCAGTAAGTGCAACACAAAACCCAAATCGAAAATTAACATAAAGTACTTCAAATAACATAATCAGAATAAGTTATTGCAAGCATTAAAGAATTAAAAGTCTATGCAATGGACACAACTATTTTAATGCCTTAGGTATAAATAACTCAGAGCATATTTCCTATCCCCTTAACCAATCGCTCTTCCTTTTTAGATATTTCGTTGTAGTATTTCTTTGCTGCCTCAAGGACTTCCTGGGATTTCAAATTGAACGGATTCATGACCAGATCAATAGCCAGCCGTAATCTAGTACTTTCATTTACATAAGCGAAAAAAAAAATTCAGACGCATAGGTTAGATTAAAATTTTGAGATAATATATGAAAGCATGAAACCAATTTTATTTTATAATTATCTTAATATTGTAGTTACTCCTCCATTGGCACTCCCTCATCCAGGTTGTCACCCAAACTCCACAATCATTCCTTGTATATTTAAAAAAAGTTTATTGAAGTCTATAACCAACTTAATTTCTAAGGGTACATTATCATAGCAGATGGAATGGTACTGTAAAAAATATTATCTTCCTTAACCAAGGCTGGCAGGAAAAGCAATGTATAGCACAATAACAACGTCAATAAATATGTTAACGGTCTCTTTTAGTTGTGCAAAAGGAAAATTTTTTCATCACACGTTAGCAAATTCATTGATGTCTCTCAGTAATTCAGAATTCAACAAGCAATAAAAACTTATAAGGTTTCTTACGAGTCATCGTTTTGCTCGCCAATCTCTGCAGGGTGTATTATATGATATTCCGAAATTACTGGTCTGTGTGTTGTTTGGTTAGCATAGAAGGTCGAGTCATCAAGCATCTCCTCAATAAACAGTGCCTGTAATCAAAGTAAAATTTATTTCAAGTGTCAAGTCCGCTGCCTGTTCAAGCAATTTAGAATTTATTTCCGCCTATTAGAAATTTTGAAACACTACCATTAGCTTCGCACAACGACGGTGCCTGGTTCTGCTTGAGACGCATGGTTTAGAATCCAGTAATATTAGGTGTCTTTTTTCAATGTCAATTACAAGCAGGTACCAGTGCATGTTATCCTCATTCATTGGAACAAAAATCTAACAAAAAAATACATAAATAAGTTATATTGGAATAAGCATTCTTTACTTACATTATCATATATTACGATAATTAAATTAGAAACTTACCTTGCATAACGATTCAAACTCTCACATGTATTCCTCAGCGTAATAGCGTTTCAAAGTCTTTGGGGGAGTGAGTCCAATTAAGGGCAAATTGCTGAAATTTGATTTTTCATGAACATGTATAAAATCAATGGAAACCAGGAGATGGAGAATCTCTTAATGGTTTTCACTCACTGAAAATGTAGTTGGTAAAAACCACAAGCAGGGAAAACCGGTGTCCTTGCGTGCATCACACATGAGCATGCTTGATGTCAGGTTTATGATCTGCTTTATCGTTCGTTGTTTGACGGCCAATAAGAAAAAATATAAACATATATTCCCTTATTAAAATTATTTTATATGTTAGGAATTTCATTTATGAAATTAACGAATGCTAATGCCTGAAAAATCCATACCTCATCCACCAATGGTTTGTTTGGCAGTAGAGTATACATGACTCTCCTATTAGCGTGCCACAAGTTTGTTTGTGAGATTATCTCCGAATTCAATTCTTCATCCTCCAGATCTGAACCAAAGACGTAGGTTACGACTAAAACTTCATCCTTGCACAGTGCGATATCAGCTGGGGGACGGAACAGAACAGGCGTCCACTGATAAAACGAAAACTAAGCCGTTAGTTATTAATAGTTAATTAGAACAACAAATCTTTAACACTTACTTAACATGATATAACCCACCGCAGGTATCTTTGCGATTTCCTTCGCTAGTGGCAATTTTCTGTCAGCCGGGTTGAAGTAGCTAACATATACAGCCTTGTCTAAGCTACTCGTTATAACTGGTTCTGTAGCTGTCTTCTTTCCAGTACCATCATCGCTGAACAAACTTTGGCGAATAACATAATCATCTGGCGGTGTTTGTTCATACTTCGGAGACATTGAACAACACTTTGTAGCTATATGCGATATTGAATCCGCGGCTTGATGAATGCTGGACATGTTGGATCTAATCTTCTTGGAGGAATCCAGATTTCTCTCAAGAGTACCGGATGGCATGCTGAATCCACTCATGATCACAGGCATTACTGTAGGGTTGAAGTTATCGGGCAGACCATTCCGAAGATTAATCGTTTGTGGCATAGTTCCAAACACAGGATAACACGTCTTGGTCTGGGAAGCAATCAGGTTTGAAAGTGTATTCATCATCGTCGACATTTGTGTTACCACTTCTTTTAGGGAACCTTCTACGACTGTAGTTTTACCGAAGTCATCGCCTATCTCTTTGCCGGCTCCACCGTTAAAATTTATATGTAGTCGCTGGTCATGCATGGTGCTTTCTCGGAGACTATGAAAAACAAAACTAAAAAATATGAATACTTTATATTCGGAACCGGTTTAAAAGGACATTACTAGTTTGTCGAAATATAATTTAATTCTAACCTTGATGACAGTTCTATCACTTCCTTGTCGACAACTTTTCTTGAGATTTTTCTACTTTGTTCTTTTTTGGCTTCGTCGTCTCCCTTTTCTATTTTTTGTGTTGAGCGTCGCTTCTCTCTGGCAGCCATTGGGTGTTATAGCTGTTTAATTTTTTTATTAAAAAAAAACATGAAAAATACTGCAACATGTACAGTTAATGAGTTGCACTCCACTAGCAAGCACAATTTCTTAAAAGAATAACAAACATGGTAGGTTGTCCCTACTATTCAAAGGAGTTTTGACAACTGATTGATATTTGGTTGTAGACCTCTAATATATGAGGCAGTTTACGTATCTAGTTTATATTCCTAAAGTTTTGCAAAAAAATAATTTACATAAAACTCTTTTTTCTGATTGGTAAAAGATAAGGCTCCAACCTTTTTTTTATTTTTATTTTTGTTGAGTCGAAGTCTCCATCTTTTGGAACTACTTGAAGTTATTCAGCTCAATACATTAGTTTATTTACATTGATGTAGTCAAAGCTAATAAAAGTTTTCTGGTAACCGTCTATTTTTTTTCTTTAACCAATCGGTTACTGGAAGATTTGTTTTAATTTTCGTAATGAATGCTTGTCTCCATTAAGTTTAATCAATTACTTCTCATAAAGTAATATGCTCATATAACAGAATTGTGTTTATTGTTATCTCTTATTATCACACACCCGGTCAAAGATTTAGTCCACAACAAAGTTTAATGCGACGGCTAAACACTCAAAAAGGTTAGTATGAAAATCATACACGTATTTGCTGATAGCTCGAGAAAAGGGAAATTTTTTTTCCATTTCCTATGAGTTATATTCCTTTTCATTAACTACGTGTATAACATTACCTGTCTCCCACACACTTCTTTGCTTTTTCGTTTGTCATGGACACTCATCATCTAATTTATTGCCTAATGACTTTTTTGCTTTCCACCTTTAAGCCCGTTGCCTATTACTTATAGGAGACTGAACTTCCCATCCCTCATCGCAAAGCACTTCCTTCCCCGAAAGAAAATAACGAAACTTACAACTAACTATTAGTAATGTGTTTGGAACTTTTTTAGTATAATTGATAGTAGCATAACATTGATTCTACTCACTAAAAAACTGGAACCATTAACTCGAAGACCTTATACCTAGTCACTAAACAGTACATATTGAACCGTACGCATTGAACCGGAAATCGACAAACCATAAACCATAGGCACGAACCCATTCAATCTAAAATATAGTAACTAGTCCGTGAACCCTAGCCCGTACGCATTGAACCGAAAACCGGCAAACCGTAAACCATAGGCACGAAACCATTCACTATAAGACCTAACGACCAAACCGTGAACCCTAAACCGTACACATTGAACCAGAAACCGCCAAAAAATAAACCATTAGCACGAAACCATTCACTCTAAGACCTAGTCACTAAACCGTACACATTGAACCGTACGCATTGAACCAGAAACCGGCAAACCATAAACCATATACACGAAACCATTCACTAAAAGACCTAGCGATCAAACCGTGAACCCTAAACCGTAAATATTGAACCAAAAACCGCCAAACCATAAACCATAGGCACAAAACCATTCACTATAAGACCTAACGACCAAACCGTGAACCCTAAACCGTACACATTGAATGGGAAACCGCCAAACAATAAACCATGGGCACGAAACCATTCACTCTAAGACTTAGTCACTAAACCGTACACATTGAACTGTACGCATTGAACCGAAAACCAGCAAATCGTAAACCATATGCACGAAACCGTTCACTATAAGACCTAACGACCAAACCGTGAACCCTAAACCTTACACATTGAACCGGAAACCACCAAACCGTAAACCATAGGCACGAAACCATTCATTATAAGACCTAGTCACTAAATCCTACACATTGAACCATACATATTGAAGCAGAAACCGCCAAACAATAAACCATGGCCACGAAACCATTCACTATAAGACCTAACGACCAAACTGTGAACCCTAAACCGTACACATTGAACCAGAAACCGCCAAACAATAAACCATTGGCACGAAACTATTCACTCTAAGACCTAGTCACTAAATCGTACATATTGAACCGTACGCATTGAACCGGAAACCGGCACACCATAAACCATATACACGAAACCGTTCACTAAAAGACCTAGCGATCAAACTGTGAACCCTAAACTGTAAATATTGAACCGGAAACTGCCAAACCATAAACCATAGGCACAAAACCATTCACTATAAGACCTAATGACCAAACCTTGAACCCTAAACCGTACACATTGAATGGGAAACCGCCAAACAATAAACCATGGGCACGAAACCATTCACTTTAAGACTTAGTCACTAAACCGTACACATTGAACTGTACGCATTGAATCGAAAACCGGCAAACCGTAAACCATATGCACGAAACCATTCACTATAAGACCTAACGACCAAACCGTGAACCCTAAACCTTACACATTGAATCGGAAACCGCCAAACCGTAAACCATAGGCACGAAACCATTCATTATAAGACCTAGTCACTAAACCGTACACATTGAACCGTACACATTGAAGCAGAAAGCGCCAAACAATAAACCATGGCCACGAAACCATTCACTATAAGACCTAACGACCAAACCGTGAACCCTAAACCGTACACATTGAACCAGAAACTGCCAAACAATAAACCATTGGCACGAAACCATTCACTCTAAGACCTAGTCACTAAACCGTACACATTGAACCGTACGTATTGAACCGAAAACCGGCAAACCATAAACCATATACACGAAACCGTTCACTAAAAGACCTAGCGATCAAACCGTGAACCCTAAACCTTAAATATTGAACCGGAAACCGCCAAACCATAAACCATAGGCACAAAACCATTCACTATAAGACCTAACGACCAAACCGTGAACCCTAAACCATACACATTGAATGGGAAACCGCCAAACAATAAACCATGGGCACGAAACCATTCACTCTAAGACTTAGTCACTAAACCGTACACATTGCACTGTACGCATTGAACCAGAAAACGGCAAACCGTAAACCATATGCACGAAACCATTCACTATAAGACCTAACGACCAAACCGTGAACCCTAAACCTTACACATTGAATCGGAAACCGCCAAACCGTAAACCATAGGCACGAAACCATTCATTATAAGACCTAGTCACTAAACCGTACATATTGAACCGTACACATTGAAGAAAAAACTGCCAAACAATAAACCATGGCCACGAAACCATTCACTATAAGACCTAACAACCAAACCGTGAATCCTAAACCGTACACATTGAACACGAAACCATTCACTAAAAGACCTAGCGATCAAACCGTTAACTCTAAACCGTACACATTGAACCCAAAATCGCGAAACCATAAATCATAGGCACGAAACCATTCACTATGACACCTAACGACCAAACCGTGAACCCTAAACGTTACACATTGAACCAGAAACCGCCAACCCATAAACCATAGGCACGAAACCATTTACTATAAGACCTAGCGATCAAACCGTGAATCCTAAACCTTACACATTGAACCGGAAACTGCCAAACCGTAAACCATAGGCACGAAACCATTCATTATAAGACCTAGTCACTAAACCGTACACATTGAACCATACGCATTGAACCAAAAACCGGCAAACCATAAACCATAGACACGAAACCATTCACTAAAAGACCTAGCGACCAAACCGTGAACACTAAACCGTAAACATTGAACCGGAAACCGCCAAACAATAAACCATAGGCACGAAACCATTCACTCTTAGTCCTAGTCACTAAATCGTACACATTGAACCGTATACATTGAACCCAAAACCGCCAAACCATAAACCATAAACCATTCACTATAAGACCTAACGAATAAACCGTGAACCCTAAACGTTACACATTGAACCGTACACAGTGAACCGTGAACCCTAAACTGAACACATCGATAGCACTAAAACTCAGTTTTGGTTTAAAGTTGCTTAAGCTAAATAACTTGGTATGATTCATAAAATATGGGGAGGTTTACCCAATTTAATTTCAATTTCTCCTTATTAGATAAAGTTATCGCATGTTCTATTTCAAGAAGAAACTATAAACCGCACCTAGTGGTATCCATAATACTATATACCTGTATACCATGTAATTAAGGCCATTAAATAATATTCCAATTAGGTAGGTGATGGTTAGTCTAGGACTACGAGCAAGAACATGGTGCAATAAAGTGGAGACCATGCTGCATGCGTACAAGAAGGAGGCAATGAGTTGGTGGTCTACGCATAAAAAACTACAACTACAAACTATATGCTTACAAATTCTACCCCATACAACATGGATACTAGAAGGAAGCCCTCAAGCATGGCAATCGAATGTTTGGAAATGTTCCATGGAATCGATCGAACTGCATTCAGGATGCTGACACAAGTCCTTCACCGTGAAGTTAAACAGTCCTTGATGGTCATGGCATTTCTACTGTCAATGGAGACCATGGGACTGAGTGGTATTGTGCAAACAGCCATAAAAAAGGAGGGCTGGTTTATGAACAGTCTTGCCGAGGAATGTGTCATCTGTTTACAATGCCTACTATCTTCAGAGTTCTCAGGGGTTGTGGAGAAATCCAGAAAACTCGAAACCCTCGGACACGTGCTAAAAACTGAGCTCACCTTATACCAGGTTCATAGGATGAGATCCGTCCTCCTAACGATAATTCCCGATATCCTCTCAAACATTTGCTCTAGAATTCTAGGCGACATAACAATGGATGCCGTGTGGTTGGAGTATCAGAGGAATCCTAAAAGACTATTGCGTTTCAACACACAGGACCAGTGCATATCAGTTGCACCAAAGGCATTGAGTAGACATAATAATGGCCGAGGATTGCATATGCAACAAGGAGGAAGGCAAACTGAGCAAGATAAGGGAAAGCAAAAGTACGTCTGCAAGGAGCTGGATGACGCGGAACGTCCAAAGACACTGACCGTATGCTTCGGTCGAGAGTCCATGCCCACTGCAGATGGCATTGCTGAGTTTTTCTGCAACTTGTTTGGTCATGTGGTTCAAAGGGTGACAGTCATGCCTCGGAGGGACAAAGACTCGGGTGATTTTGCTTTCGTTCTTTTCAACGACGCATCAATCTCACGCATTATCATGGGGGACAAAAATGTTGTTCATCATACCATACAAGGCATGAAAAGTTGGATCAGATGGTGGACATGAACACATTATCGCTGTGTGAATTAGTCTACAATAGACGATAAAGGTTAGTGTCATTTTTTCAAAATAATTTAGTTACACTAGAATCTTTACTTGTTAAGGGAGCTGATTTATACGTTATATGGTCATTTTTTATATCCAAGTTAAATTATCTTTCCATGTTACCGGATTTTGTTGATAAAATCTTGATCAATCTGGTTCCTTATTCGGCTGTGGTCATGAAGTTTAAATTGGAAATAACAAACCCTATGACCATTAATTAAGTTCATGTCGTTTGGAGTCCTTCACCATCCACCTCCCAAACATAAGATATTATGATGTACTTGAACTTGTTGGGACTAACGTAGGAGACATACCGGGAATGTTTTTTGAAAATATATTAGTTGAATATCACCTTTTTTAGTTGGACATTTTGAAATCGGACTGGTGTATGTGGCAGACACTTTGTGTATAAGTTTTTAGTTTTTTTCGTGGGCCCTAAAGCTGTTGTTAGAAAAAAATCTTTCTAAAACATAAAGGATTATACATTATGTCAAAAAATTCCAATTGAAATTTAAGTGGGCCAGTGACAATATACTTGTTTTGGAACTCTAGTACATTTCCTTTTTGTTTTTTAACTTTTTAAAAACCAAAACCGGGCGAGTGCCCCAATTAACAAATAACAAAGTGAAGAAATCAAATAAACCCAGCATTCTTGAGGGAATGCAATATTGTGACAATGATTTTGTTATGGCCACAAACAAATCTTAAACAAGAAGAATAGCTAAACCTCTAAAATTCTTTTCATGGCAAAACTGATTGTTTAACAGTTAACATGAAATTTTTTTTCTGTTAAATGCTTAACCTAATCGATTATTTTCCCACATACTATTGTCATCATATATGATATGTGCAAACAGTATCATTTGTATTCAGTAGCAGTCACTATTTGGTCGATACACTGCTTATAACCAAACGTAGTCGCAATAAAATAGAATGCAAGATATGCACCATAAATACAAACCATAGAATATCACAACTGGTCACCAAATGTCAAACACAGAACATCACATACAAAATAACACATTCAGAATAACATTTTGATTAATTACACTACACAGGAAATTTTAAAGGTCTGCATAAATATGTTAAGTTGACCCCTGGTTGACGGACGAGTCAGGAGAGGTCTCGGGTCGCTGTCGCTTACTAGGACCTGCCTCAGCCCCCCACTATGTTGCCTCTTGTTTACACTGTAGTTGAGTTAAAAAAATTTAGGCATAAAACATGAAAACGTGAGAAATTAGACCAGAAAATAGTGGTCAGATGTTACTAACCCTGACTGCTGAGTATCGAAATATTGCTGTTGTTGGCTCCAGCGGTGATTCCTAAGGAACATCTCGGTGTGGTAGACTCTAAGTTGGGCTTCTTTGTTGAAGTAAACACCGCACACCGAAGCTAAGCGTTGTATAATATGTTCAGGCAACACCTTCGACGCATACAGTTCATCAAAGACACACGGAGGTTCATCTTTCCGGTTAATGTCCCTGACGATCATGTAGAATACTCCCCAGCCAACGTACCTAAGCTCCACATTCAGCAAAGAACATCATCTATACATGCGTCGTATCCTCCCTAAATCAGCTCCCTTAATCCAGAACCTGTCACCGTCTCTCTTGGGCGTGATGTGGAGGCAATTGTCTTGAGTGTCTATTAAATAAAGATCAGTGGTACTGTACCACTTGAATAGATTCACGATATTAGGTGGGAATTCAACATCATCCTGTGGCGGAACAAGACAAAACCATGGCAAGTTAGTTTTCCAAATGTTTTTTAACAGAATCATAACAACGAAAGAAGGAAAAATTGTGGATATACGTACATCTGTTGCAAAGAGCCCGAAGACATAAAACTGGTTGTACGATTGTTGTATGTTCCTTAATGCATTAACATACCTAACCAACATGAAGAAACAACAACAAATAAAACACAGGGGACTGAAACCTAAAAGAAGGGAGTAGCCAAACATTTTGTGACTCTTTATTTACTTATTCTCTGCATGCAGTTATTTAAATATGCTCGATTTTATTCTTTACAGATACGGCTGCTATCAAAGGAGGTAGTAAAAATTGAAGAAGATGCTTATCGGAATCCAGGCTCCATTCTTGTTTAATTACTTCGAAGATGGCTGTGGTTGAAGGGAGGGAGATGCCAAGGAAGTGTTCAGACGAAGAATAGTTGATTAATGAGTGTAACTTTTTTTCTGTTCAGTTTTTTTTGCTATGTTACTATGTTAGTTGAGAATTTATTAAACCTTTTAATGTAAAATTAATCCAAAAGTCGAATCAGTGGTCGAGGGTACTTATTATTAGCCAACTCTGTGTTATCCTAATTTTTGGAAAACGTAAAATATCCTTTAATTGATTGATTATCAAAATATTTTGGAAATGTGTCGTTTATAAATGTGCAGAGATCCCCTTTAATTGAATCAGAAAATGTTTTCAAAATGAAATTGTTATCCATTGCTAATACACGTTGTTGTTAAATACTAGTAGGTATCAAGAAAGCAAGTAATCAAATGATTTCAACATTTTAACTTACCCAGTTACTTTTGCCTCAAACATGAAAGATTTTTTTAGTTTTATGTAGGTTAATAATTTTCATTGAAGAATTTAAATTTAAACACTAATAGTTATCAAAATAGGTAGTCACAGGCATTTAAAAAAAGAAAAAAAGATACCCAGTAATCAAATTATTTAAAAAATTGAATTTAAATTTAAAAATTTTAAAACGTTTGTTTCGAGTTTCTACCGGTTATATTTTAATCTAGCATTAATTTCGCTAATAACAAATGTTGAAGAATTTAATTTTCAAAAGAAATAGTAGTAGTTACGTATAAACCGATTAATTAAATTATTTTATTTAAGTCATAAAATGTGTTCCAACAACTTTGCAAACCTTAATTGGGTTAATAACAAACAATTAATAATTTCATTTTTCTAGGATTTCTTTTTTTTTTGGGAGGTAAATTAAATTTTATTTAGTTTTTCGTTGAAAACGGGAATCGATGGAGAGGGATTTACGGAGAGTTATTAGGATAGAACGGAATATTTGTTGGAGATTATCGAAAAACGCAAGGTTTTAATAGCTAAATTAAAATTTCAATTTTTTTAAACGCCGCGTTTTAATCCCTTATTTTTTACTTTATATTTTTTTTTCATTCACAAGCGTGTAACATAAGTATTCTTCAGTAATCACTATTCACTTTCCATCTTCCTTCACAAAATACTCCTCATAGTAACCCTAACCTAACACACAATTTGCTGCTAAAGGTATCAACTCCAACAGCTTCGTCTCAGAGAAAATGTCAAACAAGGTGAAACTCTATCCTAACTCTTATCCTGATAGTGATCGGTTGTTAATCATCATCTGCATGTAGTGTCAATGTAGTAAAAATGTAATCGTTGTAAAATCAAAATAAGACAGTTAACCTTTTTTAAATGAATGGGTGACTGATTTGGGTTTCTGATTTGTTCGTCTGAAAAGGATTTTATGCATTTAGGTTTGATTAAGATTGTTCTGTTAAAGATTCAATAGATCACGACAGTAAACCATTTCAACAAAATATAGTTGCACTGTATGTGAAAAAATTGAACCGCTTTGTTTCCAATTCCAAAAACATGCATGTGTGTTGATTTTAAATCAAAAGATTCAACTGTATGAGTTTTTTTAAATGAACTCTGATTTTGTTCCTTTTTGAACTTGATCACTGTGTGACACTTGCCATAGATGACGTCTTCGAAGGACAAGGGTAAGAGAGTGCAAGCGATGGATCACGGTACCACATAGAACTACAAGTTGAGGTTTCTAAAGCCAGTAATAAGGCCATCAATGTTCAAACTGGTAATTAACATCCCTTGACTACACACCTCTTAATTTTAAAGTTTTTGCAATGCTATCGATGTTTTGACAGAACTTGACCTATGTTTAACAGTCATTACCTATAACTCTCAATGAGCTACCAAACCGTACCCCCTACCTGGACCTGGTTGTGCCTGACGGAAGGAATAACCCCTGTCGGTGCTTCTGGACGCAACTCCAAAGTGGCAAAATTGCATTGACTCGTGGCTGGGAGGAGTTCTACCAGATGTACAAAATCAATCTGGACTCCATGCTATATTTCACACACAAAGGAAACTCCAATTTCTAAGTCCGGATTTTTGATTTTGGTGGCATTGAGAATTCATACCAACTCCGTGATCCTGAAGAACCACCATATGTAAGGACTGGTAATTATGAAATTACAAAGTGTATCAACATCCCTCCTTCAGCCAGTGCTAGAGCGGTGGTGCACTAATTATGAATCACACTTTTCATAACTAGTACCACTAACCAGCAAGTGCACTGGGTCGTCCAAGTTATACCTTACGTGAGTAAGGGTCGAATCCTACGGAGATTGTTGGTTTGAAGCAATCTATGGTTACTTTGTAAATCTTAGTTAGAAAGTCAATTATATTGATCAGTTGAATTGCGAATAAACAAGAGAGCATGGATTAAAGGTTACTTGTTATGCAGTAATGGAGAATATGTTGGAGTTTTGGAGATGCTTTGTCTTCTGAATCTCTGCTTTCCTCTGTCTTCTAATTCACGCACGCACGTCCTCCTATGGCAAGCTGTATGTAGGGGAACACCGTCGTCAATGGCTACTTCCCATCCTCTCAGTGAAGAATATGCTCACATGCTCTGTCACAGCACGGCTAATCATCTGTCGGTTCTCGATCATACTGGAATAGGATTCTTCATCCTTTTGCGTCTGTCATTAACGCCCAGCACTCGCGAGTTTGAAGCTCGTCACAGTCATTCAATCATTGAATCCTACTCAGAATACCACAGACAAGGTTTAGACTTTCCGGATTCTCATGAATGCCGCCATCAGTTCTAGCTTATACC
>NC_029789.2:112223922-112225586 GCF_000816755.2 Arachis ipaensis
TCGAGACACAGCAGAGCTCCTCACCCCCAACAATGGGGTTTAGAGACTCATGCCGTCAAAGAGTACAAAGTTCAGATCTAAAATATCATGAGATGCAAAATAAGTCTCTAAAAGCTGTTTAAATACTAAACTAGTAGCCTAGGTTTACAAAAAATGATTAAACTATGATGGATGATGCAGAGATCTACTTCTGGGGCCCACTTGGTGTGTGCTGGGACTGAGATTTAAGCAATTCACGTGCAGAGGCCATTTGTGGAGTTGAACGCCAGTTTTTGTGTGGCCCTAAGCACTTTGTTTTCCAGTATTACCACCGGATACATAAATGCCACAGACACATAATTGGGTGAACCTTTTCAGATTGTGGCTCAGCTTTGCTAAAGCCCCTAATTAGAGGTGTCCAGGGTTCTTAAGCATACTCTTCTTTTTGCTTTGGACCTTGACTTTAACCGCTCAGTCTCAAGTTCTCACTTGACACCTACACGCCACAAGCACATGGTTAGGGACAGCTTGGTTTAGCCGCTTAGACCAGGATTTTATTCCTTTAGGCCCTCCTATCCACTAATGCTCAAAGCCTTGGGATCCTTTTTATTTGCCTTTGCCTTTTGGTTTTAAGGGTTATTGGCTTTTTGCTCTTGCCTCTTGGTTTTAAGAGCTTTTGGCTTTTTCTGCTTGCTTTTTCTTTTTCTTTCTTTTTTTTTTTGCCTATTTTATTATATATATATTTTTTTCTGCAAGCTTTGTTCTTTGCTGCTTTTTCCTGCTTCAAGAATCATTTTTATGATTTTTCAGATTATCAATAACATGTCTCATGTTCATCATTCTTTCAAGAGCCAACATATTTAACAGTCTTAAACAACAAATTCAAAAGACATATGCACTGTTCAAGCATTCATTCAGAAGACAGAAAGCATTGCCACCACATGTTACTAATTAGAATTTTTCTTATTAAAAACTCGAAATTTTATTGCCTCTTATTCAAAAGATCTACTATTTTATTCATGTTTGCTGATGATGAGAAAAATAGACTATAACTTAATTGGGGATAAAATCAAAATAGACACTAATTACTACTAATGATCATGTAATGAAAACACAAACATAGATAAGCACTTAACATAGAGAAAACGAAAAACAGAGAAAGTAAGAACAAGGAACGAGTCCACCTTAGTGATGATGGCATTTCCTTCTTGAGGAACCAATAATGTTCTTGAGCTCTTTTATGTCTCTTCCTTGCCTTTGTGGCTTGATTCCTAGTGATTTTTGGTATTTCTTTCCTCAGTTACTTCCAATAATTATGTGGAGGGAAGTGCATCCCCTGAGGTATCTCAGGGATCTCTTGATTTGCAGCCACATGTTCTACCACTGAGCTATAGATCCTTCACATAATTGTTTTACCACACCAAACTTAGAATGTTGCTCGCCCTCGAGCAAAAGAAGAAGGAATAGATGAAGAAGAAGATGTGGAAAAAAACTAGGATTATGAGGAGGGAAGGTGGGGATCCTGTGGGGTCCACAGATCTTGAGGTGTCAAGGCATTTACATCCCTGTACCAATTTAGGCATGCAAAATGCCCTTTCACACAACTCTGGGCATTCAGCGCCAGGTTGGTGCCCATTTTGGGCGTTCAACGCCCATTTACTAGCCATTTCTGGCGTTGAACGCCA
>NC_029789.2:112225757-112227575 GCF_000816755.2 Arachis ipaensis
CCTGTGTCAAACACAAATGGCGTGTCAGCAGCTAGCAGATTGCTTAGAGGTTTTGCGATTTTTGAAAAGTCCTTTATAAACCTCCTATAGAATCCTGCATGCCCCAGAAAGCTTCTGATCGCCTTAACATTGGCAGGTGGTGGTAATTTTTCAATTACCTCTATTTTTTGCTTGATCCACCTCTATTCCCTTGTTTGAGATTTTATGCCCAAGGACAATCCCCTCAGTCACCATGAAGTGACATTTTTCCCAGTTTAAAACTAGGTTGTTCTCTTGGCATCTTTTCAGAACAAGTTTCAGGTGATCAAGAATGAAAGTAGCACTCTTGTGCTCCTCCATTTCCAGCACAACAAAGTCAGCGGGAAAGGCGAATGGCCCAACCCTGACAATCATGTCTTCAATCACGCCTGATGGGTATTTAGTGGAGCCATCAGCAAGTTGGAGACATATCCGGGTCGGTTTAACTTCGTCAGTTAAGCCAAGCTTTCTGATAGTGGATGCAGGTATTAAGTTGATGCTTGCCCCAAGATCGCATAAGGCTATCTTGGTGCAATTACCTTCTAATATGCATGGTATCAGAAAACTCCCAGGGTCTTTAAGCTTTTCAGGAAAGCTCTTCAGAATGACTGCACTGCATTCTTCAGTGAGGAGAACTCTTTCTGTTTCTCTCCAATCCTTTTTATGACTCAAGATCTCTTTCATGAACTTGGCATAAAAAGGTATTTGCTCGAGTGCTTCTGCAAATGGAATCTTTATTTCAAGAGTCCTGAGATAATCTGCAAAGCGAGCAAATTGCTTATCCTGTTCCTCTTTCCGGAGTTTTTGAGGATAAGGTATCTTGGCTTTATATTCCTCAACCGTAGTTGCTGCAGGTTTATTGCCTACAGAAGTGGTTGAAGAAGCCATTTTAGAGGGATTGTTATCAGCATTTGTGTGTGTCTGATCCCTCACTGGCAATTGAGTGCCAGAGTTAGAAACTAGAGTGACGTTAGATGCCAACTCCTTGTCTGTTCCTGGCGTCTGAACGCCAGCATTGTGCCCATTTTGGGCGTTCAGCGCCAGATCTTGCTCAGTTTGGGCGTTCAACGCCAGATCCTTGCCCATTCCTAGCGTTGAACGCCAGTTTTGCCTGGTCTGGGCGTTCAGCGCCAGCCTTCCACCAATTTTCTGGCGTTTTAGTGCCAGAATTATTTTTCCCTGGGCTCTTACTGTCCTCAGGTGAATTTTGGGTGGTTTGCTCATTCCTTAGCTTTTTGTTGCCTTGAGGTGGGGTATTTAATGTTTTCCCACTTCTTAATTGAACAGCTTGGCATTCTTCTGTTATTTGTCTTGACAGCTGCTGCTTTGTTTGCTTAAACTACTCTTCCATATGTATATTAGCCATCCTTGTCTCTTGTAGTCTATCTTTGAATTCGGCTAATTGCTTTGTTAGGAAGTCCAATTGCTGATTGAATTCAGCAGCTTGTTTCACAGGACTGAGTTCAGCAGTTGCTGTTTTAACCTCTTCTTTCATGGAAGGGTCACTGCTTAGGTACAGATGCTGATTCCTGGCAACTGTATCAATGGGCTCTTGAGCCTCTTCAATTGTCTTTCTCATGTGGATAGATCCACCAGCTGAGTAATCTAGAGACATCTGAGCTCCTTCTGCAAGCCCATAGTGAAGATGTCTAACTGAACCCACTCTGAAAACATTTCAGAGGGGCATTTTCTTAGCATCTCTCTGTATCTCTCCCAGGCATCATAAAGAGATTCATTATCTCCTTGTTTAAAGCCTTGGATGTCCAGCCTTAGCTGTGTCATCCGTTTTGGGGGAAAGTA
>NC_029789.2:112227600-112242098 GCF_000816755.2 Arachis ipaensis
TTTACAGCAAATGGAAACAGTAATAGTCTGTAGACATCCTGATCTATTTCTTTATCATGTACTGTGTCAGCAATTTGTAAAAATTGTGCCAGAAACTCTGTAGGTTCTTCCTGTGGAAGACCGGAATACTGGCAACTTTGCTGCACCATGATAATGAGCTGAGGATTCAACTCAAAGCTACTGACTCCAATGGAGGGTATGCAGATACTACTCCCATATGAAGCAGTAGAGGGGTTAGAATATGACCCCAGAGTCCTCCTGGACTGTTCATTTCCGCTTAGGTCCATGATGGAGAAAGGGAGATGATGTAAAATAGAGAAAATATTTTTCTTTATTTATTTATTAATTTATTTCGAAAATAAAATAAAAATAAATAAAAGTGGGTAAAGATTTTCGAAAAATTGAGGAGAGAGAAAGTGGTTAGGAAGTTTAAAAAAAATCTGAATTTTAAAAATTGATTTTCGAAAGCATTAATTCATCGAGACACAGCAGAGCTCCTCACCCCCAACAATGGGGTTTAGAGACTCATGCCATCAAAGAGTACAAAGTTCAGATCTAAAATATCATGATATGCAAAATAAGTCTCTAAAAGTTGTTTAAATACTAAACTAGTAGCCTAGGTTTACAAAAAATGATTAAACTATGATGGATGATGCAGAGATCCACTTCTGGGGTCCACTTGGTGTGTGCTGGGGCTAAGATTTAAGCAATTCACGTGTAGAGGCCATTTGTGGAGTTGAACGCCAGTTTTTGTGCCAGTTTGGGCGTTCAACTCCAGCTTTTGATCCTTTTCTGGCGCTGGACGCCAGAATTGGGCAGAGAACTGGCGTTGAACACCAGTTTATGTCGTCTATCCTAGTGCAAAGTATAGACTATTATATATTAATGAAAAGCCCTGGATGTCTACTTTCCAACGCAGTTGGAAGCATGCCATTTCAAGTTCTGTAGCTCCAGAAAATCCACTTTGAGTGCAGGGAGGTCAGAATCCAACAGCATCAGCAGTCCTTTTTCAGCCTGAATCAGATTTTTGCTCAGATCCTTCAATTTCAGCCAGAAAAATACCTGAAATTATAGAAAAACACACAACTCATAGTAAAGTCCAGAAATATGAATTTTTCCTAAAAACTAATGAAAATAGACTAAAAACTAACTAGAACATACTAAAAGCTATATGAAATTAACCCCAAAAAGCGTATAAAATATCCGCTCATCAAGCGGTTGCCGCAAAGGTCAAAAGCAAGTGGCCTTTTTTTGTGATGGACCTAACTGCTCGCATGATGTCGTCGCGATTGTTGGTAAGCGTTAAGTTGTTGCAACATTTTGGTTGAAATATTATTTTACTGAAGAAAGCATTAAATTAGCTAATACTAACTGAAATTTCTTGTGTTATAATCAGCCGAACGTCCCTCATCTCAGTCACTTCACTGTTCAGAGGCACCCTATAATCCTTACACATGGCCACATACAGGTCGAAGCTACATATACAAGGTACAGTGGAAAAAGGGATGGTAGCTTCGGCGTTATTTCTGGAGGATGGGAGATCTTTGCTTCATTATGCAACTTTAAGCCAGGTGGTGTGGGGGTCTTCGAGGTGATATCAAATGAGCCAGTGACGATCATCCAGGTTCGATGCAGATAGGATGCATAAGGATGAGTAACTGAAGGCGTAATGCCCCTGTGTTTGACCTCTTTGTCCATATATCATGCTAAGACTTTTTTCGTATGTTTAGGAAGTATTATATGTTTCTTGCTTGTTGAACAATTATATTGACTTTTTTTGGGTGTTATTAAGTTGAAAACAAATTTCGGTATTAACTAAAACAGAATCGCATTCGCAAATATTATAGGTTTCTGCTCGTTTTTTAATTGACTTTTCCATTTTAACTTGATTGGACAAAAATTAGTTTTCTAAGTACAAATGGCAGAGTTGCCTTATTTTTTTTGAAGTAATTCCAGAATAAATTGATTACTTTGTTGGCCTTTACAAAAAAAAAAAAATCTGGCTCAATCGGTGAGGAAGACAACAAAACCTCATATTTTTGTAAATGAAACTCTCTTAATATGTTGGGTATTAAATTGACCATTTAAAGGGGGATTTTTTTAAATTGGTTTTCTTGGACCTTAAAATGTTAAAGAAAAAAAGTAAATCAAGAAAGATGAAAACACCGCTAATGTTTAAAGGAAGCCATATGTCACCAGTTAATTTTTTTTTTTGAACTTGGTTTAATGAAAAATGTTTTTCTTTTTGGTACATGAACAGAATATTAAAAACTTAATTCGGCCCAATCAATGAGTAAAATAGCCCAACCGTAGTTTCTTTTAATGACTCAAGGCTGGGTAATTTATTGTAGTTGGGCTTGGATCTCAGCTGGGTTCCAGGTCTAGCGTGGAGTGTGTACTTTTTTTTTTATTTCTTAAGGTCCTTAAGCAGATGTAATCAGAGGGTGATCCAGAATCATAAACAAAGTAGGTAACCGCATACTTTGATATCATCATCCTATCACCTCAGCCATATCATGTTTGTGGTGGCTTCTACCTTTAAGGCGTTCAACCCTATATCTTCATCGTAAGAACTCCTTCGTTTTCCCTTCGATTAACATGTTTGACTTTGTACATTATAAGTTATAAGGATCTGTGTGTTTCTCATTTGCTTTTTTTTTAATCACCTTGAAATTAGATGGACAGGTGTTGAAACATTGGAAACTACACAGAGAAGGTTGTGTCTAGTGCGAAAGGAAATTGATGAAGAACCTAATACCCAAAGACTACAGGATTCGTAGCAGTTTGGTGGATCTCTTTATTTTCGGGTATGTGAATATTTGATTTCTTTGCTTTAATGATTACGAAATTTCTGTATATGTTATTTTTGGCGTCGTTGTTTGTGCAACCAGGTTGATTTTTAAGTCATTTTTTAGGCCACCTAATTATATCCAGAAACACTAACGGATGAGGTACATGCGAACAATAGTGAAGATGATGGTCAATAACCTTTGCTGCTGCATGAAGGATGTATGAAGTCTCGATATACCCATACTGGAACACATGTAAGCTTAATCACCATTGAATTGTAATTGGATTAACTTGTACTCTTAAAAACCACAAAATATCCATGCTTTAATCCTAGTAACTCATTAATTCTGTGCCAACCTTCATTTAACCAAACACTGATATCTTCTTTCATGCTCCATTTTCCTTTTATTTTATCTCCGGTTGGTAGTTCCAACGATATCAGATTTCATGGTTGTCTATGACATGTCTTACAAAGCACGAACTAGCAACTGATTTTGTTTTACTAGTAGTTGCTTAATATTAATTAACGCAGAATGTCATTTTGGAAATTATTCTAACACATTCTCAACTACATGCATGAGGGGTGATCCATAATCGTAAACGAAGTAGGCCACCGCATACTTTAATATCATCATCCTATCTCCTCAGCCCTATCATGTTCGTGGTGGTAAGTACCTTTCGGGCGTTCAAGTGAAAATCTTCATCGTAATAACTCTTTCATCTCCCCTTGGATTAACATGTTTGACTTTGTACATTATAAGATATTAGGATCTGTGTGTTTCTCATTTGGTATTTTTTTTAATCAATTTGAAATCAGATTCAAATGTATGAAACATTGGAAACACCACGGAGTAGGTTGTGCCCACTAGGAAAGGAAATTGATGAAGAACCTAAAACCCAAATGCTAAAGGGTAAGTAGCAGTTTCGTGGATCCCTTTTTTTAGGTTTACTGAATTAATTGATTTTTTTGATTCATCTATTGTGTATAGTTGTCGTGCTGAGTTTTCTTAATATCATGTCATAATAGTCAACAATGTTACGGATGCTAGATGACTACATTTTGGAAATATTCAAGCTCTTAATCCCAGGAAGCAAAACCCTGCCTATCAAAGTAAAGTCATGCTATAGTCAAATAGCTGATAACATAGAAAGATTCGCTATTGTTCAACTTAAAGGAAATGTCCGCAGTGTTTCAAACATTTATTGTTCCTAATGTTAAATTCTGTCAGTATGTAAGACTCTAAAAACTTCAAAATGTTATTGAACCTAATAATCGAAACTATGATATGAGCGAATAAAAATGTGTTTGTGTTTACGAATTTTCTGCTTCATATATCTATATATATTTCAAACTACTTTCATACACAGTGTGCCATTTTCCCTTAAATAAAATTTTCAATGAATATAGGAAATTCATAATAACAAAGTAGATTCACAACCTCAACGTTACAAAAGAGATTCAAAACCATCTATGAACAATTCAACCTTGGAGACTACAACCCATTCAATCTAATAATTTGGTTGGTAAATCAAATGCACTAAGAAAGGAAAAAAATCAATTAACACAACTCTATTTTTTCAACTATATTGCATAACCACAATGGTAGGAAGTCCTTACCCCAAATGCAACCACAATAAACTGCAACTAAAATACAGCAATGTAAGCAAAACACATGCATATTATTCAACATTATTGTCATCATAATGGACTAAGTAGGAAAAAAAATCAATTTACATAACTCTAATTGATCAACTGAATTGCATAATCACAATGGTAGCAACTCGTTACCCAAAAGTCAACCACAATTTACTGCAACGAGAATACAGCAATGTAAGCAAATCACATACATATTATTGAACATAATTATCACCCTAATAGACATATTCATAGTTAACGTAAATAACTACAACTTAAAACTCCTCAATACCAAGCAGTGACAAATACATTGCGGTCAGTAAATCAGGATAGATCATGCTTTTAGAACCAATTATACTTGCATTGCACTAAATTCAGAAGACTAATTCCTTCAAATGGTCAAAGTGTCCTATGCATCGACGCGAACAATACCATGTACGATCCTTGTTTGTTGCCACAAGGCAGTGACGATGGTAACAGATCTCGGACATCGATCTGCACATGTCGTGTGTCACATTTATCATCAATGACATCATTAACGCATTCATAGTTCGTGAATGAATGTCTCTTGTCCTGCTGTGACTCCTTCACCTGCTGATAACATCATAATCCCCAATCAGAAACTATAATCATGCATAAAACCATAATGGTCATTCATCGCAAAGTGGTTAAGAGGATTTTTACGCATCACACCTGTGTTAACAAGTAGAAATTTTTATTGAAAACACCATTCGTGGACGCGATGTCAATTGATTCACTGCTTTCATGGAGGCTCCGCTGTTTTATAAATTTTTTTTAGACAAGAAGAACGAGATCTTCATTAATTTACCCAGTTCATGACACGGAAATTAGATGTTTATATTCAAAAAAATTACCTCAACAAAAGTGTTGTCTTTACCCTTCCGGTTCCTCATACCCGTCGCCGTAAACTTCCTTGTTCCACCCTTTTTAAAAGGCTACGCAAACAGAGGAGCATTCACATAGTTTAATGGTTTTTAAAGGGACACACACCGAATGAGATTTTCACAGCAGGTGCCTATTTAGAATAAACAAATCGTACCTTGGTATTAGGTCCTGAGTGGTGTTCGGACTTAATTGAGAACGACCTCGAAGAATTAGCAAAACTTTTTGGACTAAAACCTGAGTCCTTGGCTGATGCATTGCCGTATGATCGATCGCGAGGGTTACCTTCCACACTATGCTGCATCAGATTTGGACAGCGCTTGTAGTAATGACCGTACTTGTGGCAATTAGAGCATGCTCTCTTCTTCCTCCAAGAAGACCTCTTGGAAGGGGCTCCTTTGCTTTTGACAACAAAGGGATCGTTGATGCCTTCCATGTTAACATTAGGAGTTGACTTGCCTTGTTTGCGTGACTGCAGGCGGATAACTAAATTGACAAGTTCAGACTGGACTTCATCAAAGTCTGCAAGATCCTTGCAAGCAATATCACACAGCTTGTTGCAATTCGATGCCAATGCTCCAACTCGAAACTTTAAGAACCTTTCGATGTCATCCTTCACAGGCATTTTTGTGCTAATAAATTCGTTCTTTGCATTCTTTGTCCACCTTTTGTATATCAACGAATCTGGAAACTCAAGTATGTTTTCGAACTTCATGGCACAGAAGATATGACTACAGGGAATACCACGTGATTCAAACAGCTTGCACGAGCACGAGAACAGATTCTTACCTCTATCGACTTCCACCCGTCGATCTTTGGCCGGGTCTCCGGGAGCAGTCACACTGAACTCTACCTTGTCCAAGGTTGTGCTTAGTACCGTTATATTCAAAGCCCCTGCCCTCTGAATCTCATTACGAATTTCTTTGAAAATATTTCGCGTGAAATAACATGATGCAGATCTTTCATATACCTCCAACGAGGTAATCATCACTGGCTCTGAGCATTGAGACTTAAAGTCAGCTATTAATTCGTTGTTTCTATACTCCTTTAAGGCCCTATCCAGGTTATGCATGAAGTCAATGAGGGTGTTCTTGCGATTAACATAAAATCTGATGAGAGAATTTATACCTTCACACTGTGATGTCATCCTTATGTAACCGAAAAACTTATCCCGGAGGAAACAATGGGACCACATCTCACGAGTTTCGTACGTCTTTTCCATCCAGGTACTGCCAACAAGGTTGTGCTTATCCAAAATGGCTGCCCATCTCAGATCAAAGTCTCTCTGGTCGTTGTTGTCGTATATAAGACCCTTAAAATCACGCAGGAAATTAGGATTCTTTATATTTTCACATGCATTTCTCTGCAGATGCCATCCGCATAACCGATGGGTCGCATCAGGCAGAACATTCTTGATTGCATCTCGCATGGCAAGGTCTCCGTCAGTTATTACTGCTTTTGGACTTTTCCCACCCATCGCTTCAACAAAGGTTTCCAACAACCACTTATACGTCTCTGTGGTTTCGTCGGATAGTAGGCCGGAGCCGAAGATAACAGTCTGCCCGTGATGATTGCATCCAGAGAAAATGACCAAAGGCTTGTTGTATTTATTCTTCTTGTAGGTTGAATCAAAGGCAACAATATCTCTAAAGCAGTGATAGTCGATAATTGACTGCCCATCTGCCCAAAAAATATGCTCCAGCCTTTCGTCACTAGTGAACGTATACTTTCCAAAGAACAGCGGATCGTTGTTTGACTTGCCAATCAAATAGTTTATTGCCGCATTGGCATCCCCGTTTTTAACTTTTTCCCGACGATAGCGATCGATGTGGTTGTACAAATCTTTCCGTGTGAAGCCAGCATGACGATATCCATCCTTCTGGAATGCAATATACCCCATAATATGGCAGCTCTTGACACCAAAATTTTGAAGATTTTCCACTTGGACTCTATCAGTGACAGTTAGACGACGATTGGCCGGTACCAGATGCGCAAATTGGGGTGGCGTCAGATCGTGGTTGTGAGATTCCACAAAACATGATACCTTCCATCTACCGCAGCCGTAGTCAAGCTTTACCCTAAGCCGAGCTGGACACTTGGTTCGCATTAGTGACCTTGCCTCCCTTGATCTATCATCCATATCAAGATACCTCATATTTCTCCAGCCCTCTTTGTTGCAAACAAGTTGCCTGCTAATGATTCTACCTTGATTATCCCTAACCACGTCGTCCTTCCTCATTACAAATCCATGCCAACAAGAATAAGCGTTATAAAATTGGCAAGCCTCATCCTCTGTCCTAAACTCCAGGTTCCAAATATCCTCCATCATTAAATCCGCTATTCTTTTTACACCACAAACTTCTTCACTCTTGCTAGTGGAATCCAGCGAATCCACATCGTCGTCATCAGCATCATCTTCTGCATTCGGTTGATAATCGAAATCATCACCCAAATCATTATCAGAATTATTCTTAACATCATCCTCCTTTATGGACATAATTTAACCCCTGCCATAATTTTACCAAAAAATGTCAATAAACAGAGCCAATGGCAGCAACTACGGGAAGCTAAATTAAGCTGCATGTAAAATTAAATGAACCAAAACCAATTAAACTAACCCAATTATTTTCGACCCCAGTATTAGCTTTTAATTTGAATTCCCCAAAGCTAGCCACAGCATAGAACTGGATAATGTAACTTAATTTCCAAATTCAAGGATAGCAACCCAACACCCTAAACAGAGAACCGTTTAAAAGGCATAGACTATCATCCAAATTAAACTAATCTGGATTAAGAAAAAAACTTAATCGGACATACCTTGATGACAACCAGAGGTTGAGCTTCAACGGATAAAAAATGCACTGTCGGAGTCGGAGGGAGGTGACCTTTACCTAATCCGACGCACCTAATTCGAAGGCAGCCGAAAAATGAATGTTGGTAAACCAGCTTCCAGCAGCCACAGCTTCGGATCTAGCAGAAGTTCTGCTACAAATTTCTCTACCGGAGCCACATCAGTTTAGCGTTCGCCCTCTCCTCAGTTGACGTCGACGCCAATCCGACGAAAGCAGAGTACCAGTTCCGGAACCTGTTACTCGAAGGAGATCATTCTTGCTAAATGGACGCTGGGTATAGAACGAAGGCGAAAAAATCAAATAGGGTTGGGTAGTGGGTTCTAGGATAACAAATTTCAGGGTTGGGTAGTGGGTATAGAACGAAGGCGAAAAAACCAGTGGGCAGTGGGTTCTATGCGTTTTCCAGGAAGTGAAACATGAATTAAAGGCTTGTGAGACATGCATGTTGAATTTCAGAAAGTGATGGAGGGTATTTTATAAAATGAAAAACAAGTTAGAGATTATAAATTATAATTATAAATGTTCCCCAATACACTATATAGTTTATGTATACAATAATTAATGTAGTATTTGTTATAGTATATGTTCATTAAAGGCTTTTGCTATTATCAATGAATGCATTAATGAAAGGTTGAAAATTTTCTTGATCAATGGCTGAGATGATGACACATGTGCAAGGGTAACTTACCCACAAAATTGCCATGGATTTGGAAGAAATCACCTTTTTTAAGAAATAATGTGGGTGTAAGTGCAGCATGCACTATAAGTTGTTGGTACCAAAGACTCTAAGTTACGTCAGTCATCTTTTCAATTCATGCAACAATTTCATCAACCTCCTTCAAACAGAACTATCAGTGTGCATAGTATATGAAACAGCTCTTGCTAATGTATATTGATGAATCCATTGAAAGAATACACGAGCACATAGTAGATAAAATATATAATGTTGTTTCAGAAAATATTATACTTAATTTTGTAGTTTTACTTAAACCCAATGAAGTTGAATAGAGTTTGTTGCATATTAACGGGTGAAGAGTAGTTAATGGAAGACAATTAAGTGATGGAAATAATTGAGAGAGACACGCGGCAGGGTTGAAAGGTTGGGCCGGCCATGGCATGCAGAGTGGTTGGAACGTGAAGGTGAAGATAGATGAGTGAGTAGCCATCACTTTCCCTCTCTGGGCATTGAGCAGAAGCAGCAGCAACAATAATTATAAGAGTTAGTTGCAATGCAGATAGAAGGGTGGACCATATTGTCCAACTTACCTTAAACAGAAAAAAGGGTATCCGATAAAAGCTAAGCCCCCACAGCCAATGCTATTGATCCTAATATCACGGAGTTTCACTGCCTGTCGGATGCATGGCCCTACTGCTTCCATTGCATCTGAAGCTTAGTTCTTGTGTTTGTGTGTGTCCCTCCCCCTCCCCCCTCAAAGGGTGCGAATTCATTTATCATGCAACTATTCAAAGGATATCTCTCTATTCCTTGTTTTCTTCTCTCTCATTCTTGTCTTTTCTGTCTCCATTCATTCACACTGCTTCTTCTGCTTAACTTTACTACTAGTTAAGTAATTCGCCGCATCAAATCACGTCGTAATTATCAAATTCAAATATCCACACTACAACACATATCAAAACAGCTTTCTTGCTACCTTCTCCTTCTTCCATTTTAAGAATGGTATATAAACCCTAAAATGCTCATCATATTTAATATATATATTATCAAAATGTTATTTTACTTTTAATTTTTAAAAATTAAGTAGTTTTTTATGAATAATATAAACTATTTTATTTTATTATACCGAATATAATTATTAAGAATAAATTTTTTTGTCAAGTTACACCTTAATATACACATACACCTCTCTCCTTCCCTCCCCTCCTCTATCTGTCTATGAGTTCTGTATAACTATTTTCTAGTCATATGTAAGATTTAAATTTGGTACACTTCTTAAGTTAAGTATACATAGATACCGCTAGAGTAAGCCTTGCAGTTTATTATTACAATATTTAAAAAACTATCTTTATAAAAAAAATAAACAAATTAAAAAAATATAAACTTTATCAAATCCATTTTTAATAGGTGGGTGCTCACATACATGTCCATATGATACATAGATTTTTTTATTTAATCAATTATATATATTAAATTTTAATTACTAAAAAATATTTAAAAGAAACATTTTATTATTTGAGTGGCTCCCATATATATTGTTGAAACACTTTAAATGATATAAAATATGTCATTAAATGTTAACAATTGTGATGTCTTATGTAGAGCATCTTTTGTATTGAATGATGGGTAGAGGTAGATATATATGAGTATCGAAGTTATTTATTGAATTTGTAAGTGCTCAAACTGAGTGATGGGAGAATATGAAGCATGGTCTAAAAGAGAAGATACAAAAGAAGAAATAGAATTGCATGCACCCAAATGCATAAGAAAAAAGAACGGGACAAGAGGGGCAGATCCAAACCGACCAATGGAAACATGTCCGTGTTTTAAACGAAATACAAGACGAAAACAACCCTTCATTTCAGCAAAATCAATGTGGCTTCTTTCTTTCGGTGTAGAGTACACATCACGCGGTTGAGTTCAATTCTCGATCACCATTGTAGATGGATATATACTACCATGCATGCAGGCCCAGATTTAGAAATTGACTATTGAGACCTACTATTGCTTTTTTTAACTCTCTTAGCTTCTTCACTTTTATCATATTCTAAACCGTCAATTTCCTTTGTCTCAATCATTTTTCTCGAAATTGAAGGCAACGAACTAGTTTATTCAAATAGATAACTCAAAAATGAAAGATGTATTACTCTTATAAATTATTTAGAGATTATATTCTTGAAACATCTAAGATTTGTAATAATCATATCATTTTTCTTTGCTCTAATTTATTTTGTTAATTAGTTCTGATAAAAGGAAGAAAGAGGAAACTTATATGCAAATGTAATAATATTATAATGGACAATATTACTATGCGTTATAACTTTAAATAAAGGATAAAAATGATTTTTTTTATAATAAAAAAATTATATTCAATACACACGTTATTTACAAATTTAATAATTGTCGTTAGAACTCATTAGCAAAATTAGAACAAAAGAAATGATATGGTTATTACAGATTCACATCTTTCAAAAATATAATCTTTAAATAATTTATAAATATGATATATCTATTAATTATTTGGAGTACTTAATGACATTTTTGATAAATGTCATTACTTCTGTATAAGATAGGTTAGTTTAGAGATTAAATAATCTAAATTCAAACAAAAAGATTTTGAGTTTTGTTTCGTGGGTTACTTGAAATTGAGTTGTTTTGAACTTGAACGTAAGGTTTAAATACCGTCGAATGATTTGTTTGACGTTTTTTCCAATAAGGATGAATCTGTCCGAATTGTTTGTGAGCAAATTAAAGGTAGGGCAAGTCTGCAAGGGATTCCGATGCTTAAATTATCAAGAGTTTAAGCAGATTTTTTAATAAATTGGGTTCGAAGAATCTAAATATTACGTCTTTTCGTAACCGTTTGCGCATCTTTTCAGTTACATTGGTAACCGTGCATGTCATTAAATGAGGGTAAATATACCGTTTGTCCCTAGTGAATATATATAAACATTGTCATTTTTTCTTTCTTCCTTTTTCGCTTCGTATTCATTCTTCTGCTTCCTCTTTCTCAATTTTTGATCTTCTTCACTGTGATTATATTTTTGTTTGATCCTCTTCCAAGTTTTCTCTAACTTTAAGTTTTTGTTCGAACAAATGTCTGGGGATTGTTCATCACCACTGTCGCAGTGACTTCCTCCTTCTCTTTAACAAGGTTGATTTTTTCTTCCTCTTTATTGCTTTTTACATGGTTGATGTAGCTTTCTTTAGTATTCTTAGCTTGTAAAAGATTGTTTTCCTGCGAATATGGGTTTTCGCGGCTTGTTCATAGGAGTTCCTATCCTTTTTCCTTTCTGCTTTTATCCTGAACCCTTCTTCGTGAACCTTTATTACTGTTTGCAAGAATTTTGTGAAATTTGGTAGAAAGAAATTTGTAGAATTTGTTTCAATATGAATTTGTGACTTTGATGCTAAATTTTCTAGGGATTTTATCTTGTCCCCAAATGGTGCCATTTTCGTTTAGAGTGATGGCACCATTTTCCGTTCTAATGGAGCAAGTTGAAGGTCCCAAAGTTAGGGATGGTCTGACCTCTTTTATATGTCGTTTGGTTGTGATATGATACCCGGCTTGTAGTTTATTGATAGTGACAAAGCTCTATTTCACTTTTGTAAGTATAATTCTTTATGTTTCATTCGGTTATTCTCAGTATATCGTCTAAGGTTTCTCCAGGTTTAGATTGGGTAGATATTTTCATCCTTTCTGTTGTCCCTGTAGTTGATAATGAATATGTAGAAATGTTCTGTAGACAGCATAGACTTTGTAATAAGACCTCAGAGGATGAGAGGAAGTATGAATTACCCCCGACCCAGAAGATAGGATTTGCTTTCCCCGACTTAGTAACTCGAAAAGTCATTTTCTTTTCATGTACGACTGCCTGTTTACTAGGCTAGGGGTTACACTTTCTTTTTCTGATTTTGAGACCAAGAGCTTTGATATATGTAAAGTAGCTCCCTTTCAACTCCACCCTAACTCATGGGGTTTTATGAAGTTTACCAACTCATAAGTCGGGAGCTTGACTTTTCTTTGTCTTCAAAAATTTTTTTTATTTGTTTCAACTCACCAAGCCTTTTAGCTCGAAAAAAACAATAATGGCTCTCTTTTCGAGCTATTTAAGGTCGGAAAGTTTTTTTTGTCTTTGATGAATCTTTTCATGACTTTAAGAACTACTAATTTAAGGTTAGGGCTGTTGAGGATGTGCGTCCTTTGTTTCTTAATGATAGGGACGAACCTGCCTTTAGGTTGTACTGGGAAGAGATCTCCACCGTTACTAAATATAATATTAAGGATTTGGATGAGGTAGAGGAGGCTATAATGGCTTTTTTTCCAGGAGTGTTGGGGTCGAACTCCGAACCTTAACACAAAGAAGTTCTTGATAGACAAGCTGAGCTATGTCCGTATCGAATTAGGTAGTTAGCTATTCTTTTTGTAGATACTTCCTTTATGTGTTGTTGGATTATCTAACCTGGATCTTTCTGGTTTTGCCTTTTGTAGAAAAAATGACAAGTGGTTGAGAAGCTTTACAAAGAGTTCAACAGGCCAAGAAGAACGTTGCTGCTCAGGCCATCCAGTTAAAGGAGCCGACAAGTCGGGTGATACCTCGTATTCTCCGCGGCGCCCCATTCTCCATCTCCCTATGTTAAACATTTATATGAAAATTATAGTGGAAAAAAAAATTACAAAACATTATTACAAACATATCTTATCCAAGATTATAAGTCCAGAAATACAACATAACAAATTATAGTCCATAAGGGGGTAAGCACTGAGCAGGAAGAGTGGCCAGTAACGACTGGCGAGGGGGTATGCTGCTATAGCTGTGCCTGTGGACACAACTATAGGGGATTGGGAGTTTTGAACTTTTCTGGAGAGTTGGGGCTTCGAAACGGCGCTAAGTGGAGTAGTAGGAGAGAATGGAAGACATTCAATAAGGTAGGGTTAGGGTTTTCAATAAGTGAAATTACTAAAAAGTCCCTATATATTAGAAATAAATTCAGGGTATTTAAATAAACTCAAGAATTCGGAGAATTATCGGGGACGGGGCGGGGATCCCCGTTCGGGTTCCCGTGCCTATCTCGGGGGGATTTTAGCCCCCATCCCCATCTCCACGGGAAAAATTTCCCGTCTTCAGGTCCCCATTCGGGGCAGTTCCCGCAGGGATCCCCGCGCTTCGGGGAATTTTGACACCCCTACCCCGAACAGTTCCCGGGTTCCCGCTCGGGGGGATTTTAGCCCCCATCCCCATCTCCACGGGAAAAATTTCCCGTCTTCAGGTCCCCATTCGGGGCAGTTCCCGGTTCCCGCATAAAAATTTTAATCATTTCTTTTTTTGAGGAGCACATCTTTTCTTATAATCATATAAGTATTGATGATGTTTTTCTTAAAAAATATTTAGAGGTGCTTGCCCGAGGAGGTATCTAGACTGCAGGGGTGTGCTCCGCCCTCCTAAAACAATTGCAGGCAAGTCCACTTAGCTCTATTCAGAGGGAAGTGACCGATCTCCAAGATGAGGTTACTTCCCTTCGGAAGATCAAGTCAGAGTTGGAGGCTGAGAATCAAGAGACTCTGTGAGAGGGTGAAGCAATCCGAGGCTGCTTGTGGCTTGGCCGAGGGGTTGCTGAAAAAGGCCAAGGAGAGGTATAC
>NC_029789.2:112245075-112254401 GCF_000816755.2 Arachis ipaensis
AGGCCATCTAGCTGAAGGAGCCGGCAAGTCGGGTGATACCTCCTCTCCTTCTAAGTCAGATTCCTCCTCCTCCTAATTAGTAAGAATTGTCCTTTCGTCTCCTCTACCTTTGAATGCGGAATCTTTTTCCGGAACTAGGGATGTCAATGGGGCGGGCGGGGGCGGGGGATGCCTCTCTGCTCCCCGTCCCCGCCCCCAGAATTTATCCCCATCCCAGCTCTGATTCCCGCCATGGGGGGATAATCGTCCCCATCCCCATTTCCTGCATTCCCCGTATTCTCCGCGGCGCCCCATTCTCCATCTCCCTATGTTAAACATTTATATGAAAATTATAGTGGAAAAAAAAATTACAAAACATTATTACAAACATATCTTATCCAAGATTATAAGTCCAGAAATACAACATAACAAATTATAGTCCATAAGGGGGTAAGCACTGAGCAGGAAGAGTGGCCAGTAACGACTGGCGAGGGGGTATGCTGCTATAGCTGTGCCTGTGGACACAACTATAGGGGATTGGGAGTTTTGAACTTTTCTGGAGAGTTGGGGCTTCGAAACGGCGCTAAGTGGAGTAGTAGGAGAGAATGGAAGACATTCAATAAGGTAGGGTTAGGGTTTTCAATAAGTGAAATTACTAAAAAGTCCCTATATATTAGAAATAAATTCAGGGTATTTAAATAAACTCAAGAATTCGGAGAATTATCGGGGACGGGGCGGGGATCCCCGTTCGGGTTCCCGTGCCTATCTCGGGGGGATTTTAGCCCCCATCCCCATCTCCACGGGAAAAATTTCCCGTCTTCAGGTCCCCATTCGGGGCAGTTCCCGCAGGGATCCCCGCGCTTCGGGGAATTTTGACACCCCTACCCCGAACAGTTCTGCACGTGCCTTCCTTTTCCGATCAGGGTTTTCGGAAGTGAAAATCTCCTTCTTCCGATCTCAGTAGTGTCCACAATAAAGACTTTAAAATCATTTCTTTTTTTGAGGAGCACATCTTTTCTTATAATCATATAAGTATTGATGATGTTTTTCTTAAAAAATATTTAGAGGTGCTTGCCCGAGGAGGTATCTAGACTGCAGGGGTGTGCTCCGCCCTCCTAAAACAATTGCAGGCAAGTCCACTTAGCTCTATTCAGAGGGAAGTGACCGATCTCCAAGATGAGGTTACTTCCCTTCGGAAGATCAAGTCAGAGTTGGAGGCTGAGAATCAAGAGACTCTGTGAGAGGGTGAAGCAATCCGAGGCTGCTTGTGGCTTGGCCGAGGGGTTGCTGAAAAAGGCCAAGGAGAGTTATACCCGTGTCTTTGGAGAGAAGCTAGATATGAAGGAGGACATGGCTAAGGTGAGAGAGCAGTATGTTGTTCTGGAGGAGTCAGTGGCTGTGGAAATGGATGAGTTGATAGAGAACCTAAAGGCTCAATTCCAAGTTCTAGCTCCTGAGGTCTACCTTTCTCCTATTGACCCTGATAAAGTCGTGATTGATGGAAGGATTATTTACCCTAAGGCCGAGTCCACTCCTGCCAAGGACCCGAAGACCTCCGAAGGCATCCGAGCTGAGGAGACACCTGTAGATTCTTTCATCCCGACTTCTGAGACTCCTCCTTATATTCAAGCAGATGGGGGTAGGCCCTATGGTTACTGATGAGCAAGATCCTCTACTTTTTTATTTCAAAACTCTTTTATATTGAATGGCTCGATCTGTGGGTCTTTTTTAACACTTTTCATTGTAATAAGTTAGTTTGAATATTTGCAGAATATTCCTGGTTATAGAGTTTTGCCCTTTTAGGGGCTTTTTGAAGTACTTTAGCTTTTGCATATCACACTTATTTTGAGGTGAAAAAGTGTTTTTCGTAGAATTAATTGACTTGCATGTTTGTGCTTTTGTTTACTTTTTTGTGATTATTTAAATATCACTTAACAAACTTTTTATCATATGAGAATGCTATCTTTTTTTAAGAGTTGGTGAGGACTTTCTTTTACAACTCAATTGGTCAAGTTGTTTTATCACGTTGGATACCCTATTTGAACGAAATATTATAAAGTCGGGTAATATTTCGCTTTCATGATGTCAAGAACTAGATCCGACCTTAATAAGTCGGTATTGTTTTTATCAAGTTACTTTTGCGATTCGTTTTAGTCTTGTCTCTTTTGCTAACTTGTTCTTGTACAAGTAGTTTTATAACGTCGGGTCATAATCTGCTTATATAACTTCTTACACCGATTTCGACCTCGTCGCTTTATCTTTCCAACCATCTAGGTTGAGCAATGATTTTTGCACTTTATCGAGCTTAAATCGGTGCGTATAGATTAGAAGAACAATTAATTGGTAGAAAATGAGATAATAAATTAACATTGATGAATAATGATTTACAAATGCTATTTTGCGACTAAGAGTTTTTCTATTTTTAACTCCTAACCCTTGCTATGATGCCTCGTTAAAACCCTCTTTCAGGAAAACTCTTTTTCAGAAAAAAAAAAACTATGAAGTCGAAAAAAAGAGTACACCAGGGAAAGACGTGCGTTTTTCTAGCTGTAGTATCTCTTCATATTGCATGCATTCCACGACCTAGGGAGCTCATTTCTTTGTAGGTCAGACACTTTGTAGTAACCTTTTTCCAAGACTTCAATGATCTTGTAAGGTCCTTTCAAATTTGCAGCCAACTTTCTTTCGCCCGACTTCTGTACTCTAATGTCACCTGATCAATATGAGGTCGTTCATGGCGAAGTTTTTTTTTATGACTTTCTTGTTGTACTTTCTGAACATCCTTTATTTCAACACTTCCTCTCTTATCCGAGCTTATTCTCGGACTTCTGGGAGGAAGTCAAGTTTTTCTTTTTGAGTTTGGATATTTTCTACTTCATTATAGAACCTTACCCTCGGGCTTTCTCCAGTTAATTCAATAGGGATCATGACTTCTATGCCATAAGCAATTCGGATCGGAGATTCTCTCGTTGTGGAGTGGGGAGTTGTTCGATGTGCCCATAAAATTTGGGCGAGCTCTTCAGCCCATGCTCATTTTGCATGTTGTACTCCTTTTTTGAGCCTATCCAATATGACTTTATTCGCAGCTTCTACTTGTCCATTGCCTTGAGGGTGCTCTACTGTTGTGAATTGGTGCTTAATCTTGAGGCTTGCCACCAAGTTTCTAAAAGTCAAGTCGGTGAACTGAGTAATATTGTCCATAGTAATAGAGTATGGGAACCTAAATCGGGTAACAATGTTTTTGTAGGGGAATCTCCGACATCTTTAGGCTATAATGGTTGCCAAAGGTTCTGCCTCGATCCACTTAGTGAAATAATCAATCCCAACTATAACATATTTGACCTGTCTGGGTTCCTGAGAAAATGGTTCGAGCAGGTCCAAATCCCATTTTACAAAAGACCATGGTGAGGTGACATTGATGAGCTCTTCTAGTAGCGCCACATGAAAATTGGCATGCATTTAGCGGGGCAGACACTTTTTATCAAAGTCGGCCGCTTCCTTCTACAAGATCGATGACGAACGGATTCCTTGTGTGATAAAGAATTCACAATTATATTCTCGTTGAAAGTATAGCTTCTAAACCAATAAAGTATCCTTTCGTGCAAAAGTTTTGGTTGTCACAAGTAACAAACCCCTAATAAAATTGATAACCGAAGTATTTAAACCTTGGGTCGTCTCTCAAAGAAATTGCAGGGAAGTGTGCTTATAATTGGTTACGAAAAAGTATATTTTTTTGGGTTTTTAAGATAAGAAGCAAGAATAGTAAATGGTAATGAAAATTAAATGACTAGAAAAGCTCTTGGCAAGGAGAAGATTAATCGGAAGTTTTGTTGGATTAATAGCAATAGGTTGTTGTTTCTACTTAGTTGACCCCAACGAATGAAGGGAAGTCAAATAAGTTGAGAGCTAACTTCTATTCACAAGTCCTAATCCTCTCCCTTGGGAAGGATTAGCGTTAGTGACTAGAGAGCCAGCCAACAATAAACCCAATTACATGAATGTAATGCTCACAAACATATAAGAAGAAGACATGATAAATTAAATAAAATAGGAAAGAAAAATTAATTAAAGGTAAAAGTGATTCTTCGCATTAATAAATCCCAAAATGCAACATCCTTATCTGAATAGGGTTAATAAGTAATAAAAAGAGTAAAGGAATAGGAAACAAACTAGAATAATAAAGACTTCAATGGAGGTAGTAACTCTTGTAATATCCAACTCAAAAATATAAAACTACGAATCCTAAAACTTAGAGAGAGGAGAGAGCCTATCTCTCTAGAAAACTACATCTAAAACCTAAATTGTGAATTATGAGATCTGATGAATGAATGAATGGATTCCCCCAATCTGTAGCCTCTAATCTGTATTTTCTGGGCCGAGAACTGGGTCAAAAACAGCTCATAAATCACTTCCAGCAATTTCTACATTTGCAGTACATCGCGTATGTCGCGCGTACGTGCCAGGTGCGCGTGCGCGCCGATGGACTTTTTGCCAATGTGCGCGTTCGCGTCAAGTGCGCGTGCACATCGCCTAGCTGCATGGCCATTATATCAAATTGTATATCGTTGCGAAGCCCTGGATGTTAGCTTTCTAACGCAACTGAAACTGCCTCATTTGGACTTCTGCAGCTCAAGTTATGGTCGATTGAGTGCGAAGAATTCAGGGGTGACAGCTTTGCAGTTCCTTCAGCTTCTTGTATTCCTTCCACTTTTGCATCCTTCCTTTCCATCCTCTAAGCCATTCCTACCATGTGATCTCTGAAAATACTTAACACACATATCAAGGCATCAAATGGTAATGAGAGAGGATTAAAATTAGCTAAATTAAGACCAAAGAAACATGTTTTCAATCATAGCACAAAATCAGGAAGGAAAATGTAAAACATGCAATTTACATGAATAAGTGTGAGAATAGTAGATAAAATCCACTCAATTAAGCACAAGATGTACCACGAAATAGTGGTGCATCAAATCTCCCTACACTTAAACATTAGCATGTCCTCATGCTAAGCTCAAGAGAAGCTATAAGAGAGTGAAGAAGAATGGTAGAATGTATGAAATGCAACCTATCTATATGAATGCAACTAAATATAAAATGCTTCTACCTACTTGGTTAAAAGTAAATAAATCTTTCAAGAAGAAATATGAACTGGATTTCACTGATTCAAATTATAAAAATGAAGTACAAATAGACTTGCAAGAAGAAGATAGCTCATGAAAGACGGGAACAAGGAATCGAGCATCGAACCCTCACTAGAAGTGTATACACTCTAATCACTCAAGTGTTTAAGGTTCGATTCTCTTAATTCTCTACTAAGCTTGCTTTCTAAGACTTGCTCTTCTTCTACCAATCAACAAAAATTTAATGCACAGATATACATATCAAGAGGTCTTTTAAGGGTTGTAATGGGGTTAAGGTTAAGGTAGGATTGTATTTGGTCAAGTGGACTAAAATCTGAATCCTTAATTAACCTAAACTTCTCACTTAACTTAGGACAATGCATGTAATCATAATATAAAGCCTAACTACCCATTAACTATGTTTACCACATATTCATGCATCCGATTTTGAGTATAACTCATATGCATTTCTATCATTTACTTTGGGGCATTTTGTACCTTTTTATTACTTGCTCTTTTTCTTTTCCTTTCCTCAAACTTTTTTTTTCTTTCTATTTTTCTTTTATTTTGTCTTTCTCAATGCATATGATTAAGGTATTGCATGCATAAACATGTGTTTAACATTCTTTTTCACATTTTATCAAGAATATACAACATCCAATTCTCAAACCAAATATTTTCAATCCCAATTTCTCCACACTTAATTCATGAGCACTTTCACTAGTCTAAGCTAGGTAAGGATTCAAATTAGGGACATTATTATTTTTCGCTTAGAGTTAATGATGTGCTAAAATAAAGAACAAATTGGGTAAAATAGGCTCAAATTGGTTTACAAAGGATAATGAAAAGGTAAGGCCATATGGGTATGTGAGCTCAGTGAAACAAAGGCCTTAATCATATAAGTACATGCATACATCAAACAATGAAAATATAGAATCAAGCAAGACAAAGATCACAATTTTAGAGAGAACAATACACACCAAAAATAAAATATTGGTTGATAAAATGCAACCAATTAAATAGGCTCAAAATCTCACGGGTTTTGTGTGTTCGAGATCTAAACCATGTTCCAAAATAAAATTTTTTCAAACAAGTTTAACAAAAGTTTTAATTCAAATTAGTGAAATGCTATAAAAAAGTTTCTTGAAGAAGAAATTATTACTTCAACCAAGCAGTGGTAGAATATGCACAAAATATAACAACATGCAATCAAATATGCAAATGCGACAACTAATTTAACAAAGAAAACTAAACTTTGGTGTTAAGACAGGAAGTAGTTACCTGCGGAAGTCGGTATCAACCTCTCCACACTTAAAGATTGCACCGTCCTTGGTGCATGCTGAGATGTGCACATGGACAGGGGTTGTGAGCTACAACTGCTGCTCTTTCTTTAATGGATTGTACAGATGGACTTGTTGTTCGCCCCATTTAAAAGCTGTTCCTTTTTCTTTCTTGATGGCCATCCTGAAATAAGAGAGAAAGAAAAAAGAGTAACCCACAAAAAAAGATAGGAAAACAAATAGAATATGGGTGGATTGATGCTAATTAATGAGGATCTCAACTACATGGTGGCTACAACATGCAAGTGAGAAAATAGTAGAAGCAAATGGCATATGCATAGTGCAGAAATTGCAATAATGGGGGGAGAGAGTGTGGGTAATGAAGGACAATATAAGTGCATATCAATGCAAATGGAATACAAGTGTCATAAAATTAGCATTGACTTATAATTAATAACACCCAACAGTTTAAAACAAGTCACAAAGCACCAAAATAATTCAAGAAAAGATGCAATAGTTGAATAAGAACATTTAACACCAATGGGAAAATAGAAAATTAGAAAAGAAGAAGAAAATATGAATAAAATTAAAATGCAATGAAGGAAGGTATGCAAATGCAGTATTGAAAAGAGAATGAAAGAGAATAAGGATGAGAAGGGAAGAGAGAAATTTGGAAGCTGGCGGCGCAATCGACGCGCACGCATATGGTACGCGTACGCGTGCATGGAGGGAAAAGAAAAGGCGTGGAGGCGCACAGTGCGCGGACGCGCACGCAGCAGGGACGCGTATGCGTCGGTAATTTTGTGCCTCGAGCACAGTGCCAGCCCCAGTCCAGCATAACTCTCGGGTAAAACAACGTTTTACGCCGATATTCCCAACCACACGGAAACGGCAAGGGCATGGACGCGTGGGTCGCCAAAAGTGGACACGGCGCACACGCATACAGTACGCGTGCGCGTGGGCTGGATTGTGCCTAAGGCACGTTGCTTGCCCAGCTCCCGCGCCACTCTCTGTTCAATCTAACCCAAGTCGCATCCATAAGGGACTCGGACGCGCACTAGGCGCTGACGCGTCGATCCCCTTTTTTTAATAAATGCAGAATGCATGTGAAGATGCAGAATGAATGAATGAAAGAACATTAATAAAAATAAAACAAAATAAAACTAAGAATGAAAATGGACGATCATACCATGGTGGGTTGTCTCCCACCTAGCAAAAGTAATAGAAGGGAAGTCAAATATGCTTAATTAGCCCACTTGAATCTCCTTTTACCTAGAAACCTTAACTAGGCGTACGCGTAAATTAAAGTAATCTTCCTGATACCTCAATTCTTCCATGGGATATTTTCTTGTTCCTTAATCCAAAGCCCCAAAAAGATACAATCCCATAATCAATAATAAGCACACTTCCCTGCAATTCCTTGAGAGACAACTCGAGGTTTAAATACTTCGATTATAAATTTTATTAGGGGTTTGTTACTTGTGACAACCAAAACTTTTGCACGAAAGGATTATTTGTTGGTTTAGAAGCTATACTTTCAACGAGAACTTATTTGTGAAATTCTAGACCACGCAAGGAATTCGTTCGTCAAAATGGCGCCGTTGCCGGGGATAACTAAGTGATATAAGAAATAAGCCTAAAACTAATAGAAATCCTAAATCCTAAAACCTAGAGAGAGGAGAGAGCCTTTCTCTATAGAAACTACATCTAAAACCTAAAATTGTGAATGAAAGTTCCGTTTCCTGATTCCTCCACTCTACAGCCTCTAATATGTGTTTTTTGGGCCAAAAATTGGGTCAAAAATAGCCCAAAAATCGCTTCTGCAGTTGCAGTACGTCGCGCATGTCGCGCATACGTGCCAGGTGTGCGTGCGCGCCGATGGACTTTTTGCCAATGTGTGCGTGCGCGTCGCTTAGCTGCATGGCCACTATGGCAAATTGTATATTGTTGCAAAGCCCCGGGATGTTAGCATTCCAACGCAACTAGAACCGCCTCATTTGGACCTTCGTAGCTCAAGTTATGATCGATTGAGTGCAAAGACGTCAGGGCTAACAACATTAGCAATTCCTTCAATTTCTTCTGTTCCTTCCAGTTTTGTATGCTTCCTTTCTATCCTCTAAGCTATTCATGCCCTGTAATCTCTGAAAACACTTAACACACATATCATGGCATCGAATGGTAATAAGAGAGGATTAAAATTAGCTAAATTAAGACCAAAGAAGCATGTTTTCAATCATAGCACAAAATCAGGAAGGAAAATGTAAAACATGCAATTACCATACATATATCATCACCTTTACCTTAGCCCCATTACAACCTTGAAAAGACCTCATGATGTTTGCATTGGTATACTAAATTTTTGTTGATTGGTTAGATAAAAAATAAAGTTTTTGAAAGCATGACTAGAGAAGAGTAGAGTGGATTAACCTTAGACACTTGAGCGATTAGAGTGCATATACACTTCCAGTGAGGGTTCAATGCTTGATTCTATGTTCCCTGCTTTCATAAGCTATCTTCTTACAAGTTTACTTGTCTTTTATTGTGTAATTTGAATTAGTGGAATTTGATTCATATTTGTCTTGGAGAACATATTTACTTTTAACCAAGTAGGTAGAAACATTTTGCATGTAGTGCATTCATATAGATAGGTTGCATTTCATACATTCTACCATTCCTCTTCACTCTTTTAGTTCTCTTAAGCTTAGCATGAGGACATGCTAACGTTTAAGTGTGGGGAGTTGATAAATCACTATTTTATGGTTTATCTTATGCTCATTTGAGTAGATTTTATCAATCTTTCATACATTTATCCATACAAAATGCATGGTTTTACATTCTCCTTCCTGATTTTGTGCTATGATTGAAAACATGCTTCTTTGGCCTTATATTTGCTAATATTAATCCTCTCTTATTACCATTCGATGCCTTGATATGTGAGTTAAGTGAT
>NC_029789.2:112256832-112297093 GCF_000816755.2 Arachis ipaensis
TTACCTTAGCCCCATTACAACCTTGAAAAGACCTCATGATTTTGTATTGGTATACTAAATATTTGTTGATTGGTTAAATGAAGAACAAAGTTTTAGAAAGCATGACTAGAGAAGAGTAGAGTGGATTAACCTTAGACACTTGAGCGATTAGAGTGCATATACACTTCCAGTGAGGGTTCAATGCTTGATTCTATGTTCCCTGCTTTCATAAGCTATCTTCTTACAAGTTTACTTGTCTTTTATTGTGTAATTTGAATTAGTGGAATCTGATTTATGTTCGTCTTGGAGAATTTGTTTACTTTTCACCAAGTAGGTAAAAGCATTTTGCATTTAGCTGCATTCATATAGATAGATTGCATTTCATACATCTTACCATTTTGCCTTCACTCTTATAGCTTCTCTTGAGCTTAGCATGAGGACATGCTAATGTTTAAGTGTGGGGAGATTTGATGCACCACTATTTCGTGGCACATTTTGTGCTTAATTGAGTGGATTTTATCCACTATTCTCACACTTATTCATGTGAATTGCATGTTTTACATTTTTCTTCCTGATTTTGTGCTATGATTGAAAACATGCTTCTTTGGTCTTAATTTAGCTAATTTTAATCCTCCCTTAGTACCATTAGATGCCTTGATATGTGTATTAAGTGTTTTTAGAGATCACAGGGCAGGAATGGTTTAGAGGATGGAACGGAAGCATGCAAAAGTGGAAGGAATACAAGAAGCTGAAGGAACTGTAAAGCTGTCAACACTGACCTCTTCACACTCTATCGATCATAACTTGAGCTACAGAGGTCCAAATAAGGCGGTTCTAGTTGCCTTGGAAAGCTAACATCCGGGGCTTCGCAATGATATACAATTTTCCATAGTGGCCATGCAGCTAGGTGACGCTCACGCGCACTTGACGCACACGCGCACATTGGCAAAAAGTCCATCGGTGCGCACGCGCACTTGGTGCGTATGCGCGACATGCGCGACGTACTGTAACTGCAGAAATCACAGGGGGTGATTTTTGGGCTGTTTTGACCCAGTTTTTGGCCCAGAAAACACAGATTAGAGGCTACAGAGTGGGGAAATTCATCATTCAACAACTTTCATTATTCACAATTTTAGTCTCTAACCTAATCCTTCCCAAGGGAAAGGATTAGGACTTGTGAATAGAAGTTGGCTCTCAACTTGACTTTTCTTTATTTGGTAAAGGATAACTAAGTAGAAACAACAACCTATTATTATTAATCTTGGGAAATCCAACAAGGATAGAACTTCCGATTAATCTTCTCCTTGCCAAAAGCTTTTCTAGTCATTTAATTTTCATTACCATTTACTATTCTTGCTTCTTATCTTAAAAACCCCAAAAATATACTTTTTTATAACCAATTATAAGCACACTTCCTTGCAATTCCTTGAGAGATGACTCGAGGTTTAAATATTTCAGTTATCAATTTTATTAAGGGGTTTGTTACTTGTGACAACCAAAACTTTTGTACGAAAGGATTCTTTGTTGGTTTAGAAGCTATACTTTCAACGAGAACTTATTTGTGAAATTCTAGACCACGCAAAAATCCGTTCGTCAAAATGGCGCCATTGCCGGGGAAGTGCAAACGTGTGCCTTATTATTGGTTATTGTAAATATTTGCTTTTTGCTTATTTGTTAGTTTTTGTTAGTTTAGGACTTAGTTGCTTATTTTTACTAAGTTTATGTTTTTTATTTTCTTTAACTACTATGAATTCTCACCCCTTTGGCTATGAGTTTAGTTCAAATTATGTTGTAGGGAATGGACACTACAATGAGAATATGCATCAATGTTGGGAGGAGCCATAAGGATTTGATCAACCCTCTTGGAAACAACCTCCACCAACATACTATAACCAAGAGCCATTCCAAGAAGCATATCAAGATGACGGCTATGGTGAGCACTCTTTTGACTACCAACAAGCACCACCATATACCTATGAACCCCCTCCTCAACATAGGTTTGAACCACCACACTCACAAGCCCCTTTTCACCATTCACCTCCATATGACCCTAACCCATATCCACCATACTAACCACCTTATGAGCCGAATGAACCATACATAGAACCACCCCAATTCCAAAATAATTACTCTCATGGACCACCACCTCCATATTCACCATCTCCATACCCTTACCAAGAAGATCCACCTCCATATTATGAGCCCTTTCTCCCAACAAATGAACCCTCCTATCCACCCCAAAACTCCATGGAGAACACACTTACCTCTCTCATTGGTCTCACCTCTAAATTCCAAAATCTTATATCCTGCATGGACCAACCCTCTACCTCTAACAATCAACCCTCAAGCTCTAGTGCACTTCCTCTTCAACCACATAATGATCTTTCCATCCCATCACCACCCTTCATGGAAGAGCACCCACATCCATCAATCCAAGAGCAGTATGATCCCAATCATGCTACTGACCCAGAACAAGAGAGAAAGGATCGGTTTTGCGAATTCATACTTCACAAGAAGCTAGAGGAGGCGGTAGAAAAGATCCTTGAAGGAAGTTGTCAAGAGATGGAAGGCAACAAGAAGGAGCTGGATTTTGTACTAGAGCAAGAGGAGAAAGCCGAAAATATAGAAGAAAAGGAAGTGGTTGAAAATTTAGGAGATGTGAAACCTCCATTTGAACCTCAAGTCATGGAGCCTCCTTCCAAGACGGTTGAATTTGATGTTGAGGAGGGTGTACAACCTCAAAAGCATATCATGGTTGAAGACTTGGAAGCGGTTGATCATGAGATAGGTTCAATAATTAATGAGTTTCTACCTATAATTGAACTATCTCCCATTGAACTAGAGGAAGAGGTTAATGTTACAAAAGCTTGCAAAGAGGTGGAAGTTATCAGGGAAGAGCTCAAGGGCATGGAGCTAGAAATCACCTTGCCAAAGTTGTTAAAGACCTCTCCCCCAAAGCCATCACCATCCATTCCTTCATTCAAGTGGGTAAATCTTTCATCTCTAAGCTTAATTAGCCCACTTGAATATGCTTTGCTTGAGACAGATGGGCAACTTAGAGCTCTTTGTGGCGTTAAGAGTAAGAGGGAGATGGTTAGTGGTAAGAGTTGTCCTGCAAGGTTCAATATGGTTGCATACTCCAAGTTGAAATGAAAAGGTTGGTGTCGAGCTCAATTGAATGGGTCTAGGAAGTTGTTTAGACACTTCAGTGAGAATTCAAATTTCTTGCCACCTGAATGGAAGCTTGAAGATCAAGAAGAAAGGGTGATGACCAATAAGGTTTGGGACCCTGGAATACACCTCAACCTTCCTCAATCTTGGGGCCTTGTCACTTGTTTACATTTGCTTGGAAGCTTGATGTGCCTAGTTTGGGATCCCAGAGGCTACTGAAATTGCAAACATTGGTGGGGATTTTTGGATGAGTTCAAGCACAAGCCACCATGACAAGGAGCTCACCACATGTCCAACTTAAGGACTTTAACTAAAAGTGCTAGGTGGGAGACAACCCACCATGGTATGATCGTTTCTTTTCATTCTTAGTTTTATTTTGTTTTATTTTATTAGTGTTCATTCATTCATTCATTCATTCTGCATCTTCACATGCATTCTGCATTAAAAAGAGAGAGAGAGAGAGAGATCGACACGCCAGCGCCTAGTGCGCGTCCGTGTCCTTTGTGGATGCAAAATGGATTAGATTGAATAGAGAGTGGCGCGGGAGCTGGGCGAGAAACATGCCGTAGGCACAATCCAGCCCACGCGCACGCGTACTATACGCGTGCGCGCCGTTTCCACTTTTGGCGACCCACGCGTCTGCGCCCTTGGCGCGTCCACGTAGTTAGGAAAATTGGCGTAAACCCTGTTTAACCCGTGAGTTGTGCTAGTTCAGGGCTGGTAATGTGCTAGAAGCACAAATTTACCCATGTGTACGCGTCCTTGACACGTGCGCGTCGTTTTTCCCACATGGACATCCACGCGTGCGCGCACAGGATGCGCATGCGTCGTTCGCAAGGCTGGCCCCCTACCCAAAATGACCAGTGAGTTGTGCGTGTGCGGGGCTGGACTCGCGCTAATGGCAACCTCTGAGGCACGCTTCCGCACAATGGACGCTTCCGCGTCCTTCCTTTTTGCGCAATGCACGTGTACGCGTACCGTACACGTGCGCGTCGCTTGCGCCGCCTCACTTAACTTGTACGCCGCCCAGATTTCAATTATTCTCTCCTCCCACATCCTAATTCTCTCTCAATCCTAATTCTTTCTTCTCCTCTCCTCTCCTCCTTATTCCGTTTCTTTTCTTCTAGTTGTTACATTTGCATACTCACATTCATGGCATCTTAACTTCATTATGTTCTTCTCCCTTCCTTTTCTATATTTGTTGTTCTCACATCGGTGTTAAACATTTTCTTACTCAACTATTGTATATTTCTTGCATTATTTTGGGTGCTCCTTGACCTGTTTGCTATTTAGTTGACATGCCCTGTGCTTCTATTATTTTATCACTTATATGTTGTAGCTACCATATAGTTGAGAACCTTATTATTTGGTACTAGCCCACATATGTTTTCTTTCTTTTCATATCTTTGCTTGTGGGTTCTTTCCCTTCCTTTTTCTCTTCTTTCAGTATGGCCACCAAGAGGAAAAAGCAAGAGTTTCTAACTGGAGCAATAAACAAGTCTGCTGTACAATCTTTGGAAAAAAAAGCATCAGTTGGAACCACCCGCCCACTTGCGCATCTCAGCATGCACCGAGGACGGTGCAATTTTTAAGTGTGGGGAGGTCGATACCGATCTCCGTGGGTTAGTACTTTCCTGTCTCAACACCAATGTTTAAATTTTCTTTGTTAAATTAGTTGTTGTATTTGCATGTTTGATTGCATGTTTGTTTGATTTTGTGCATATTTTACCAACTACTTAGTTGAAGTAATATTTTTTTTTCAAGAAACTTTTTAGAGTATTTCACTAATTTGAATTAAAACTTTTGTTAAACTTGTTTGAAGAAATATTATTTTGGAACATGGTTTAGAACTCGAACACACAAAACCAGTGAGATTTTGAGCCTATTTGATTGGTTGCATTTTATCAACCAATATTTTATTTTTGGTGTGTGTTATTCTCTCTAAAATTGTGATCTTTGTCTTGCCTAATTCTATATTTCCATTGTTTGATGTATGCATGCACCTATATGATTGAGGCCTTTGTTTCAATAAGCTTACATACCCATATGGCCTTACCCTTTCATCACCCTTTGCAAACCAATGTTGAGCCTATTTTACCCCTTTGTTCTTTATTTTATCTCATCACTAGCTCTAAGCGGAAAACAATAATGTCCTTAATTTGAATCCTTGATTAGCTTAGAGTAGTGAAAGTGCTCATAAATTAAGTGTGGGGAAAGTGGGTTTGGAAACGTTTGGTTTCCGAATTGAGTATGTTAGGCTTTGTGTGAAAATGTGAAAAATATTGAGGACATGTTTATGAATTTAATATCTTAATCATATGCATTGAGAAAAACAAAATAAATAAATAAATAAATAAATAAATAAATAATAAATACAAAGGAAAAAAAAAAGAAAAGAAAAAGAGCAAATGCTAAAAGGGGACAAAATGCCCCAAATTATATGGGATAGCAATGCATATGTACTGTACTCAAATTTACCAAGCATGAATATGTGGAAAACATAGTTAATGGGTAGTTGGGCTTTATATTATGATTACATAGATTGTCCTAAGTTAGGTGAGAAGTTTAGGGTAATCAAGGATTCAGATTTTAGTCCACTTGATCAAATACAATCCTACCTTGACCCTAACTCCATTACAACCCTTAAAAGGCCTCTTGATATGTGTATTTGTGCATTAAATTTCTGTTGATTGTTAGATGAAGAGCAAGTCTTAGAAAGCAGGGTTAGTAGAGAATTGAGAGAATCGAACCTTAAACACTTGAGTGATTAGAGTGTATACACTTCCAGTGAGGGTTTGATGCTCGATTCCTTGTTCCCAGCTTTCATGAGCTATTTTCTTTTGCAAGTTTACTTGTACCTTATTTTATGATTTGAATTAGTGAGATCCAGTTCATATTTCTTCTTGAAGGATTTGTTTACTTTTCTCCAAGTAGGTAAACGCATTTTGTATGTAGTTGCATTCACATAGACAGGTTGCATTTCATACTTTCTACCATTCCTCTTCACTCGTATAGTTTCTCTTGAGCTTAGCATGAGGACATGCTAATGTTTAAGTGTGGGGAGTGACACACAAGCGCTAAGGGTGTACTGGTAAAGATTCTCTTCAAGAAAACCACGTTGTAAGTATAGCTCTACCAACAACAATCCTCGGGGGTCAAATTTAGAAGAGGGATTTGGTTGTCACAAGTTCAACCCCAATAGAAATAACCGAAGTATTCAAACCTCGGGTCGTCTGACAAGGAATGGGCAATCATGTGCTTCGACATTGGTTAGAAATCCGGGGTTGTGAGTTATAAGCATGAAAATAAATGGGAATCTTAACAAACAAGTAGTCTTCAAATGCAACAATTAATTCAATCAACTAAGCAAAACATAAGCACTTTCAATGAATAAACAACATTCCACTTAATTCTATTGTAACCCAAACAAGAAACTACAACTAAAGCAATTGGTTGAGAAAGTTGATTTCAAGTATGAATAATAAAGGTAACTCTTGGCTAGGTTCAGGAATTGGGATCACCATCCTTGTCTAACAACTATACCTTGACAATTATAAGGAACCAAGCTCATTAAGTCTACTCTCAAAGTCTTAAGTACGTGATATCTACCCCTAGACTTGAAGTACGTCAAATGGCCCTGATCACATCAACCCATAAGTCCCAACCTACCTACCATAGTAGCTAGAATCTCGATTTAACTCTTAAAATCTTCCGATATTACGATTTTAAATGAGTTTATCGATTTTACAAAATTTATACTAAGTCTGACGATTTTACGATTTAAATCTTGTTAAAATTTTACGTTTTACGTTTTTTATTTACTTTTCCGATTTCATGTAAAATCTCGATTTTCTCTACCTTGCTACCTACTAATTAGATTAGTAGTGGGTTGGCGTCAATGAGTATCAAATTGACCACCTAGGGCTCCCAAATCATCAAATCCATTAGACCCAATGACTCAAGTTTACCCAATTCCCTTGACCTAGGCCAAGAGTGAAAAAGACTACTCCATAATCAAAGTAAATAATTCATCAAACACTTGGTAAGCACTAACAAAAGGCATGTTCAAAATTGCAATTAAATTGAATTCTACAAATACCCACTAACAATTATCAACATACAATCATCCAAACTACTAGACTAAACATAGAAATCATCAATGTAACATCAACAAGTCAAGATTCATAACATTCATGAAATGGGTATAAAATGATAATTGACAAGAATTCATAAACTATCACAAGATATAAGCAAAATTGTAACAAGAAATTCAAATTGAACAATTAAAACTAGTAATTAACAAGATCCAAGTTGCAAATCAACAAGGGAAGATCAAATTAAAACTAGATCTAGAGAGGAACAAGGGTTTCTCCCTCTAGAATAACAAAGAACCTAAAACTAGCTAAACTTATGTTCTAGTGTAAAAATGAGTGATCTCCCTCTTTCCCCTTGCATCCTTGGGTCTTTTTCCATGCAGAAACAGCTTGAAATTGGGCCTAATGAGCCTCAGAAATCGCCAGACACGATTTCCTTTAATGAGGTCACGTGCAGCCTTCCACGCGTGCGTTCCATGCGTGCGCGCGCGCCGATTGCTCTTGCGATCTACGCATGCGCGCCAAGTGCGCGTGCGCGTCGATAAGAATCTCCTGATTTGCGCATATGCGTCCATCCTTGCGCACTGCTTCCAGCCCATCCCATCCACGCGTGCGCGTGGAGTGCGCAAGCGCGCCGATGCTGCTTTCCCAAGATCTCAATTCTTCATGTTCCTCCCTTTTGTACATGCTTTCTCCATCTCTTCTAAGTCATTCCTACCTTATAATTCCTGAAATTACTCAACAAATACATCACAGCATCGAATGGCAATAGAAGAGGATTAAAATATGGAAATTTTAAGGCAAAATAAGCATGTTTTATATCATAGAGCAATATTGGGAAGTGAACACAAAACCATGCATTTCTTGTGGATAAGTGTGGGAAATATTGATAAAATCCCTCAAAATAAGCACAAGATAAACCACACGATCGGGGTTTATCAAATCTCCCCACACTTAAACCAGGCATGTCCTCATGCTTAAAATGAAAAGACCAAAGATCATGGTGAGAAAGGTTTTATGAAATGCAAACTACCTAAGTGGATGCACGCAACTAATGTAAGATTATCTATCTACTTGGTTAAGAGTAAATCTATCCTTCAAGAATACATGTGAGCATATAGGGTGAAAATAGTATGCAATTTATGAATCCTACCAAATTGAATATCACTAAAGAGTGCATATGACTTGCTAAACGAACGCTTGTGAAAGCCGGGAACAAGCATTGAGCATCGAACCCTCACCGGAAGTGTATCCGCTCTATTCGCTCAAGTGTCTAGGATTCGTCACTCAATCTCCTCTTAATCATGCTTTCCAAGATTTGTCTTTCATCTAACAATCAACAATTACTTAATGCATACTTACAAGTATCATGAGGTCTTATTCATGGGTTGTAACGGGGCTAGGGTGAAGGTAAGGATGTATATGGTCAAGTGGGTTTAAAATTTGAGTCCTTGATCAACCTAGGATCCACTATACACGTAGAACAACCTATACAACTACAATATATTCCTAGCTACCCTTGAATTTTACCCTTTTTGCATACTCATGCATTCTTTTCAATTCACACCCATATGCATTGTTTTTATTACTCTATCTCGGGGCGTCTTTGTCCCCTTTCATTGCTTTCTTTCTTCTTTTTTTTTTTATTTATTTTATTTTATTTTTTTAAGCATCCTCCTTTCTTGGGGTTTCTTTGTAAACCCAAGCGTCAATGCATACAGTTTAATCATCCGCCACATGAACATGTTCCCAAAATCCTAGAATTTTTCAATTGCACTACAATTATATACCTATATATCTACCCGAATTTCCTAAGTATACCCTCCTAATTGAATGCTACCCATCCTAACTTACCTAAGCCAATCAAGGATTCAAATTCAGGGACATTCATGGTTTTTCACTTAGGGTTGTTGATGTGCTCTATTTAAGAACAAAAGGGTTTATCAAAAGCTCAAAATTGGTTAGCAATGGTAGATATAAGGGTTAAGGCTATTTGGGAGAAGTGACTATTGAATTGATGGCCTCAATCATGTAAATGCATTCATACACAAAGCAATGGACATATAGAATCAGACAAAGCAAGGATCACACTCATAGAGAGAGAGATATGCACACAAGAATGAAAATAATGGTTAAAAGATGTAATCATACAATAGGCTCAAAACTTTCATGCTTGTATCCTTAGCTCAATTACTATGTTCCAAAATACATTCTTAGAGCAAGTTTACTGCAAAAATTTTCAGAATTTTTGGTAGGTCACCCAGAACACAGTTTCTTGGAAAGAAAGTTATTGTTTTGACCAAGTAACGCTATAGAAACTAACTATCATGCAAATGGTATTTACAAGCAAAAATAACTACACATGCAATATATAAAAAGAAAAATAAATCCATGGGTATTGAGGGGAAGAGAACGTTACCCATGGAGATCGGTCGGACGACCTCCCCACACTTTAGAAATTAGCACGGTCCTCCGTGCTACGAATAATACGCAAGGGACGGTCGGGACCAGAGCCTTCACTATCCCCCTCATCAGAGCTCCCATCACTCGGGTCTGAGGTGGATGTGAATATTTCGGGTTCCTCCATGCTAGGGGTAACAAAACCCAGAAGCGTCTTGATGTAAGTATATCGACGGTGGTTGCGCCGCTCATATCTATTAAGCTTCCGGTGAAGATCTTCTATCCTTTGATGTGTGGATCTCAGTGGTGGTGATGATGAGCTAGAAGGAAAAAAGAAGTAGCGGGGTCATGTCGAGGCTTGGTTTGTTCATGGGAAGGTGTAGGTATTTTTCGCTTGGGACCACATCGCCCTTAGCCGGAACCATAATCTTCTTATCCTTGGCTTCCTAAGAAACACCCGCAGCAGCAACTAAGTCAGACACCAATGCTGGAAATGGCAAATTACCCCGGTCCTGAACTTGACTCATCGCTTGCTTGACAAGAGGCGGAATGTTCACCGGCTTCTCCGTGAGAACACACCAAACAAGCAAGGCAAGGTCCGCCGTGATGGACGACTTGTGGGTGCTAGGCAGCATATAGTGGGATAGGATTTGGGCCCAAGCTCTAGCTTCCACAGTGAGGAAGCGAGCGTCAATGCTCTTGGGCCTCATCCGGAGTCGACCATGGATCCAAAATCCTTCTGGTTCAGCAATGACTCAGAGAATCGAGTCCCAGTTGAATCCATACTTCTCACGCTGACGTAAGACTTCTTGGTAGCCAACCATGTCACTTGGCACTGGTAGGACATTAAGCACTTGCTGAATAGCCTCTTTTGAAACTGAGACTTGCTTCCGGCGCATGTACACCGATTGAAGAGAGGGAAGATGGTAGTTGGTATAAAGTTCTTCCTCCCAAGAGAGGTTGATTTCTCTTGGTTTTCGCAAAAGAAACTCCCATCCTCGTTGTTCAATGCGGGGCAAAATATAAGGAGCAACCTTGTCCGGCGGAGCGAGTAGATGCTCGGGGTGATAGTTCCTTACCGCTATGGAGGGGAACATAAGTTCACAGAAGCGGTTAGGGAACCTTGAAGGATCTTTCGCCGGCTTGCCCTTGTCATTCTCATCAATAGGAGCGGGTGTCTTTCCTTTCTTCGATAAGGGGTTTGGCTCCTATTGAAGAACGCGCCTTAGAATTTGATTTTTGGGGTGCCCTCTTTGCGGCTGATTTCCTTGGAGCTATCTCCTTGCCTTTCTTGGTGGCCATCCTAAAAAGGGAGAGAAAGAAGGAAAACATTAAACCCAAGAATTAATTTCACAAAAGACATGCAAGTGAATTGTAATGCCCGTGGTAGATGTAAAAGCAAGTGTCATAACACTTGGCATGGGATGCAAGAGGGAGTAATGCATGCAATGGCATGAGAAGAGTAGTCTCAAGCATCCATAATAAAAAGCAAGTCATGTTCAATGATATCTAATTGGCAAGTATCAACTCTAAGCACACAAGTTAGACTCAATGCATCTAAGGGAAAGCAAGTGAATGAGGAAGGAGCACCAAATGGAGAAATATATGGCTAATTTGAGCCAAAATAGTATATGTGCATTTCCTCGAACACTTAGCGTACAATAATCAAGCAATGAGTAATTATGAGATACTAAACCAATTCAAAGGCCAAAATGGAACATCAATCATCACATAGACATCACACAATGGTAAAAGTGTGACAAAAGATCTAGTAATGCAACTAAGCTCAAATTCAACATCCATGGAGAAATAAAGAAAAGAAAAGGAAAATAAGCAAACAAAAAGCAAGAAACATCGTCATGCAAGTAAAAGAGAGACTAAAGTAAAGCAATAAGAAGCAACTAACTAGAAGAAATAATGTAAGGGAAAATGGAAGTAAAGGAAAAGAAGAAACAAAACCTTGATGAGTATGAAGGAACAAAGTTGAACCTTCTTTTGTGAGGATGAGATGGAAAATAGGAGAAGTGTAGTGCTACCGGAAAGAGCAGTTGTCACCGGTGAGTGGCTGGAGACAATGGTGGTGGATTGTGGAAGAAGAAGAAGAGAAGGGAAATGATGGATTGAGAAGAGAAAGAAACTAAAGAAGAGAAGGGGTTGAGAGAAAGGAAAACAGGGAAAGGCGCGAAGGCCTTAAATTGACTCGCGCAACCGGCGCGCGCGCGCAAGGTGCGCTGGCGCATCGGTGAGAGTGCTAGCAGATGGCGCGGGCGCGTCAGTGGCGCGCGCGCGCAAGAGAGGTTGTGCCTCAGGCACAAAATTTACACAAAGTTAGCATAAGTCTCTGGTTTTTGTACTAGAGTGAGTCAGTGAGGTAGGCGCGCGGGCGGGCACCCTGCGCGGACGCGTGCTTGAGGTGTTTCGCCACTGGCGCGGACACACACTACGTGCGGACACGTGGGTTTTGGCACAAGGTTGGCCCAATTGTGGCACAACTCTCTAGTTTTTGTACCAGAGAAGTCATATTCGCCATTGGCGCGCGCGCGCACCGTGCGCTAGCGCGTCGATGGTTAAATTGCCAGAGTACGCGCAGGCGGCATGTACGCGGACGCGTGAGTGCCTGGCGTGAGTTGGGCATGAAGTGGGCATAACTCTCGGGTATTTGGCCCAAGAGTGGGGATTTGCTACTGGCGTGCGCGCGCACTATGCGCTGGCGCGTCGGTGCCCTTTTTCAAAGAACAAATTTTTGTTTTCTTTGCTTTTGCACACCCTATCTACAAGAGCATTCTTCCTACCTAATAAAATCAGCAAAACTAACATTCCTAGGCATTCAATTAGTCATCAAACGATCACAAAACTCACAAGAAATTAAGAATACTAAGAAGATGGTATAAACAAGGAAGATCTTACCATGGTGGGGTGCCTCCCACCAAGCACTTTTCTTTAACATCCTTAAGTTGGACGGTCCTTTTCTTAAGCTTCCTCTCTTCTTAGTACATCCTCCAATATGTACACTTCTAGCTCTCTTGGAGGCTTGCAACCATGATACTTCTTCACTCTATGTCCATTCACCTTGAAAGTCGCTTCACTTTTGGGATCAAACAACTCCACCACTCCGTAGGGCATCATCTCCTTCACCTTGAAAGGTCCTTCCCATCTAGAGCGGAGCTTGCCAGGCATAAATCGGAGCCTTGAGTTGTAGAGGAGGACTTCATCTCCTTCTTGAAAGTCCTTCTTCCGAATGTGATGGTCATGGAATGCTTTAGTCTTTTCCTTGTAGATTCGGGCATTCTCATATGACTCATTCCTCAAGCATTCAAGCTCCTCTAATTGTAGCTTCCTAGCTTCACCCGCCTTGACTAGATCCATATTGCACTGCTTTACCGCCCAATAGGCTCGATGTTCAATCTCCACCGGAAGGTGGCATGCCTTACCATAGACAATTCGGAAAGGGCTCATCCCTATCGGAGTCTTGTAGGCCGTTCTATATGCCCATAACGCATCTCCTAACCGGAGGCTCCAATCCTTTCTTTGTGGATTGACCAATTTTTCCAAGATTCTCTTAATTTCCCGGTTGGACACTTCCGCTTGCCCATTTGTTTGCGGATGGTAAGCAGTAGCAACCTTATGCGTCACTCCATAGTAATTGAGCAATGCTTCTACCTTCCTGTTACAAAAGTAGGATCTTTGGTCGCTCACGATTGCTCGTGGCGACCCATAACGGCATACAATGTGATTCCTTATGAAAGAAACAACTGTATTGGCGTCGTCAAGGCGGGTAGGCACAGCCTCTACCCACTTTGACACATAGTCAACCGCTAACAGAATATACAGATACCCACTAGAGTTGGGAAACGGTCCCATAAAGTCAATGCCCCATACATCAAATATCTCACAGAACAACATAGGTTTCTGAGGCATTTCATCCTTTTGGGATGCGTTTCCTGACTTCTGACACTGATGGCAAGACACACATAACCGGTTAGCATCCTTGAATAAGGTTGGCCACCAGAATCCACGATCCAACACTTTTTTAACGGTCCTTTGTGGGCCAAAGTGGCCACCACATTCGGACGAATGACAAGCTTCAAGGATCGGTTGGAATTTGGATTCCAGGACACATCTTCGAATTACTTGGTCCACGCCTCTCTTCCACAGGTGAGGGTCATCCCAAATATAGTATTTGGAATCACTCCTCAACTTGTCCCTTTGGTTTTTCGAAAAGTTGGGAGGGAAGATTCTTGCAACCAAGTAGTTCGCCATCGGGGCAAACCAAGGAAAGCTATCCGACACAGCATACAAACTATCCAATGGGAATGAGTCATTGATCGGAAATGGATCAGTTTTTAAATTCTCAATGCGGCTTAAATGATCCGCAACCGGGTTTTGAGATCCACTCCGGTCCCTAATCTCAATGTCAAATTCTTACAAAAGCAAGATCCAACGTATGAGTCTAGGCTTTGACTCATTCTTTGTCAATAAGTACTTTAAAGCTGCATGATCCTTGTATACCACTATCTTTGAACCTAGCAAATAAGATCTGAATTTATCTAAAGCATGAACAATGGCTAAGAGTTCTTTTTCGGTAGTAGTATAGTTGGATTGTGCTGCATCTAGTGTCTTAGAAGAGTAAGCAATGACATAAGGGAGTTTACCATCGCGCTGTGCAAGCGCGGCACCTACAGCATAGTTTGACGCATCGCACATTATCTCAAATGGCAACGTCCAGTTGGGGCCTCGCACGATCGGTGCCGTGGTGAGAACTCTCCTTAGCTCTTCAAAAGCTTTTACACATTCACTGTCAAACTTAAAATCTACATCTTTTTGGAGTAGGCGCGACAATGGCAAAGCGATCTTGCTGAAGTCCTTGATAAAGCGCCTATAAAATTCTGCATGTCCCAAAAACGAGCAGACCTCCCTCACGGATGAGGGGTGAGGTAAATTAGTAATAACATCGACCTTGGCTGGGTCCACAGAAATGCCTTCATGAGAGACTACATGTCCTAACACTATGCCTTGTCGTACCATAAAGTGACATTTTTCAAAATTTAAGACAAGGTTGGTGTCAACACATCTAGCTAGGACCTTGGCCAACTCTCTAAACAACAATCGAATGAGATACCATAAACGCTGAAGTCGTCCATGAAAACTTCCAGGCAATTCTCCATTAGATCGGAGAAGACACTCGTCATGCACCGCTAAAAGGTAGCGGGTGCGTTACATAGTCCAAATGGCATCCTTTTATAGGCAAAGGTGCCAAACGAACAGGTAAACATGGTCTTCTCCTGATCTTCAGGAGCAATATGTATCTGAAAATAGCCAGTAAATCCATCAAGAAAACAGTAGTGAGATTTACCTGCCAAGCGGTCTAGCATCTGATCAATGAAGGGTAGGGGGTAATGGTCCTTCTGTGTGGCGGCGTTCAATCTTCTGTAGTCAATACATACTCGCCACGCATTTTGTACCCTTTTAGTAACCATTTCACCATCGTCCTTCTTGACCGTTGTGATGCCTGACTTCTTGGGAACAACCTGAACCGGGCTCACCCACTCACTGTCGGAAATTGGGTATATGATATCCGCATCCAATAATCGAGTGAACTTTTTCTTCACTACATCAAGGATGGTTGGGTTGAGCCTCCTATGCGGTTGCCTAACTGGCTTGGCTCCATCTTGGAGAAATATCCTATGCATGCACTTGCGGGGGTTAATTCCCACAATATCCGCTAGGCTCCATCCTATTACTTTCTTGTACTTTCTTAGAACGTCTAGGAGCTTTCTTTCTTCTTCACTTGAGAGCTCACTAGCAATAATGACCGGAAACCCTTGGTTGTCCTCTAAGAAAGCATATTTCAAATGAGATGGAAGGGGCTTCAGTTCACTTTTTACCTCAAGGTGAGGTTCCTTTTCATCAAGCTCATGGGACTCATTCTTGACAATTTCTTCTTGTTCATCCTCTTGGTCATCCTTCTCCTCACCAGTGGGGTGGCACGACTTGTCATGGTCTTCCTCTTGCACTTCTGCTACCACTTCATCCATTACATCACATTGGAGCATAGAATGTTCTTCGGGGAAATGTTTCATGGCTTCCTCTAAATTGAACTTGATAGTCTTATCTCCAACCCCAAAGGAATATACACTAGTGAAGGCATCTAACTTGAATTTGGAGGTTTTGAGGAAGGGTCTACCAAGTAGAACGGAGGATGAGCTTCTATTTTCTATTGGAGGCATTTCGAGGATGTAGAAGTCGACCGGAAAGACCAGATCTTTAATTGCCACAAGTACATCTTTCGCTATTCCCATCACTGTGATCACACTTTTATCGGCTAAGGCAAACCTCGCCGCCGACTTCTTCAATGGAGCTAAATTCAACCGCACATAGATAGAAAGCGGCATGATGCTAACACAAGCTCCCAAGTCACACATTCACGAAAAGTGTATCCACCAATACAACAAGACACTAAGCATGGTCCTGGGTCACCACATTTTCTTGGAGTAGGTTCCATCAAGGAAGAAATTGAACTACCCAGGGATAATGTCTCCAATTCTCCTATCCTATCCTTGTGTGTACATAAGTCTTTCAAAAATTTTGCATACTTTGGAATTTGTTGAATAGCATCAAGGAGCGGTATAGTTACCTCAACCTTTTTGAACACTTGAAGTATGTTCAAATCAAATTCCGGTGTCTTCTTTGCTTTCTTCACCATGGAAAGGAATGGAATAGGAAGGGACTCATCCACTATAGCTTTCCTCTTGGGTTCCTTGAGGTTTACTCCTTCTTCCTCATGCCTTTTGTCTACCACCTCTTCTTTATGTGGAGCTTCGACAACTACCTCTTTCTCATGAACATCCTCCATGCCCCTTGGAGGTATCTCCTCTAATGTAGTCCCTAACCTTAGAGTGATGGCGTTGAGACCGCCCTTTGGGTTTGGTTGGGGTTGGGATGGAAGGTTAGAAGAACTTGAGGGTTGGTTGATGTTGTTATTGGGGTTTGGTGGTTGGGTTGACATGTTCATCTTTGAAAGCAAGTTGGTGAGGTTAGCCAATTGAGTACTCAAGGCATCAAATTGAGCCTTGTTGCTCTCATCTCGTTTTTCCATAGCGGCTCTAAGCTCTTCAACTTGATTGTTGGAAGATGGAGGAGTTGGGTTTTGATTTTGTTGTCTATGGTATGGTGCTTGGTACTTGGTGTAGTTGTTTTGGTTTTGGTTGGAGTGGCTTTGGTTGGCTTGGTAGTTGGTGTTGTTGTGGTGATATTGGGATGAAGATTGGTTGTTGTTGTGATGAGAAGGAGAGTTATTCCATCTTTGGCTTTGATTGCTTCCTTGTGCATTATCCTTCCACCCTTGATGTTGACTACCACCTTGATGGTAATTGTTTTGACCTTGAGAAGGGTAGGGTGGACGGTTGTTGTAATTCACATTGGCTACCACAAGAGCATGTTCCTCTTGAATTTGATGGCATTGGTCGGTGTAGTGTGTGGTGCTAGAGCACAAACCACAAATTCTAGGAGGGCCTTCAAGTTGAGCAACTGGAGGTGGGGCTTGGACGGCTTTGATGGAGTAGTATTCCTTTTGATCCCTTTGAATTTGTGTAAGGATGGTGGTCATATCCCCAAGTGCTTTGGTTAAGCTTGATTCGGAAGGGGATGGTTCTACCACACCCTTAAGGGGATTACTCATCACTCTTGTGTGTTCTGTAGATTCGGCAACATTCTTTATCAAATCCCAAGCTTCTCCCTCCGTCTTGTTTTTCGAAAGGGAGCCACCACTAGAAGCAGTGAGCAATCTTCTATCCTCCGTACAAAAACCTCCGGTAAAGTAGCTGATGAGCAAGTTAGTGGTCATTCCGTGGTGTGGACATGACTCCAATAACCTCTTGAACCGAGACCAATACTCGTACAAACTCTCTTGGTCTCTTTGCATTATGCCCGAAATCTCATTCCGGATGTAGTCGGTCTTCTCCGATGGAAAGAATTTATCAAGAAACTCTCTTCTCAAGAAATCCCAATTAGTCACAATCTCATCCGGTAGTGAATAGAACCATGTTTTTGCTTGCGCTTCAAGAGAGAATGGGAAGGCAAAAACCATGATAGCTACCTCATCGGCTCCATGCCTTCGAGCCATAGAACAAACAACTTGAAAATCCTTCAAATGTCGGATGGGGTCTTGACCCGGCAACCCATGATACTTAGGAAGTAGATTTATCAAGCTACTCTTCAACTCAAAGTTCAGATCAAGGTTAGGATACCTTGCTTGCAACAGTTGAAGTATGATATCCGGAGCTCCTTGCTCATGCAAAGTAATCCGGCGTGGCTCCGCCATGTGTGGCTCACCTGTAGGATGCAAAGATGTATTAGTAGTGCCAACGGAAGAATAGGAAGTAACAGACTCCAAGTCACTCTCGGTAACGTCTAGTGATTCGGTATTTTCCTCAAGAGAGGCCAAAGTACTAGGTGTATAGTCCAACTGCCGCCTAGCTTGCCGAGTGTGTAATAAAGTCCTTTCGATCTCGGGATCAAAATTGGCCAAGCTAGAATTCGGTTGAGACCGAGTCATCAAACTTGAAAGTCATAGCATAAATGTAAAGGAAATATAAACTATGGCTAAGTAAGTAAAAGAGTAAACTATCTACAATATTCACATATTCTCATAACCAATATCAAGGCATACGTTGCAACCATTCCCCGGCAATGGCGCCAAAAATTTGACATGCAAGCGCCAAGGGTGTATTGGTAAAGATTCTCTTTAAGAAAACTGCGTTGTAAGTATAGCTCTACCAACAACAATCCTCGGGGGTCAAATTTAGAAGAGGGATTTGGTTGTCACAAGTTCAACCCCAATAGAAATAACCGAAGTATTCAAACCTCGGGTCGTCTCACAAGGAATGGGCAATCATGTGCTTCGACATTGGTTAGAAATCCGGGGTTATGAGTTATAAGCATGAAAATAAATAGGAATCTTAACAAACAAGTAGTCTTAAAATGCAACAATTAATTCAATCAACTAAGCAAAACATAAGCACTTTCAATGAATAAACAACATTCCACTTAATTCTATTGTAACCCAAACAAGAAACTACAACTAAAGTAATTGGTTGAGAAAGTTGATTTCAAGTATGAATAATAAAAGTAACTCTTGGCTAGGTTCGGGAATTGGGATCACCATCCTTGTCTAACAACTATACCTTGACAATTATAAGGAACCAAGCTCATTAAGTCTACTCTCAAAGTCTTAAGCACGTGATATCTACCCCTAGACTTGAAGTACGTCAAATGGCCCTGATCACATCAACCCATAAGTCCCAACCTACCTACTAATTAGATTAGTAGTGGGTTGGCGTCAATGAGTATCAAATTGACCACCTAAGCTCCCAAATCATCAAATCCATTAGACCCAATTAAGAAAGGATTAAAATTAGCTAAATTAAGACCAAAGAAACATGTTTTCAATCATAGCACAAAATCAGGAAAGAAAATGTAAAACATGCGATTTCTATGTATAAGTGTGAGAATAGTGGATAAAATCTACTCAATTAATCACAAGATGTACCACGAAATAGTGGTGCATCAAACACTTTATTATTGATGGTCAAGGATTTAACCATTGAGAAAAACAAAAGAAAAAAAATAAATAAATAATAAATACAAAGGAAAAAAAAGAAAAGAAAAAGAGCAAATGCTAAAAGGGGACAAAAAGCCCCAAATTATATGGGATAGCAATGCATATGTACTGTACTCAAATTTACCAGACATGAATATGTGGAAAACATAGTTAATGGGTAGTTAGGCTTTATATTATGATTATATGGATTGTCCTAAGTTAGGTGAGAAGTTTAGGTTAATCAAGGATTCAGATTTTAGTCCACTTGACCAAATACAATCCTACCTTGACCCTAACCCCATTACAACCCTTAAAAGACCTCTTGATATGTGTATTTGTGCATTAAATTTCTGTTGATTGTTATTTGAAGAGCAAGTCTTAGAAGCCAGGGTTAGTAGAGAATTGAGAGAATCGAACCTTAAACACTTGAGTGATTAGAGTGTATACACTTCCAGTGAGGGTTTGATGCTCGATTTCTTGTTCCCTGTTTTCATGAGCTATTTTCTTTTGCAAGTTTACTTGTACCTTATTTTATGATTTGAATTAGTGAGATCCAGTTCATATTTCTTCTTGAAGGATTTGTTTACTTTTCACCAGGTAGGTAAAAGCATTTTGCATGTAGTTGCATTCACATAGACAGGTTGCATTTCATACTTTCTACCATTCCTCTTCACTCGTATAGTTTCTCTTGAGCTTAGCATGAGGACATGCTAATGTTTAAGTGTGGGGAGATTTGATGCACCACTATTTCGTGGTACATCTTGTGCTTAATTATGCATATCTTTCCATTACTTGGTTGAAATGATGAATTCTTTTTCAAGAAACTTTTTATAGCATTTCACTAATTTGAATTAAAACTTTTGTTAAACTTGTTTGAAGAAATATTATTTTGGAACATGGTTTAGAGCAGTTTTCTAAGTAGTTACCCTAAATTAAGAATAGTGTTGCATTTGCATGTTTTGATTGCATGTTTGTTTGATTTTGTGCATATTTTACCAACTGCTTGGTTGAAGTGATATTTTCTTTCTATTCAAGAAACTTTTTATAGCATTTCACTAATTTGAATTAAAACTTTTGTTAAACTTGTTTGAAGAAATTTTATTTTGGAACATGGTTTAGAGCTCGAACACACAAAATCCGTAAGATTTTGAGCCTATTTGATTGGTTGCATTTTATCAACCAATAATTTATTTTTGGTGTGTGTTATTCTTAGTTTTAACACCAATGTTATAAAAAAGATCACAATTTTAGAGAGAACAACACACACCAAAAATAAAATATTGGTCGATAAAATGCAACTAATCAAATAGGCTCAAAATCTCACGGGTTTTGTGTGTTTGAGCTCTAAACCATGTTCCAAAATAAAATTTCTTCAAATAAGTTTAACAAAAGTTTTAATTCAAATTAGTGAAATGCTATAAAAAGTTTCTTGAATAGAAAGAAAATATCAAATTAGTGAAATGCTATAAAAAAGTTTCTTGAAGAAGAAATTATTACTTCAACCAAGCAGTGGTAGAATATGCACAAAATATAACAACATGCAATCAAATATGCAAATGTGACAACTAATTTAACAAAGAAAATTAAACATTGGTGTTAAGACAGGAAGTAGTTACCCGCGGAAGTCGGTGTCGACCTCCCCACACATAAAGATTGCACCATCCTCGGTGCATGCTGAGATGCGCAAGTGGGCGAGTGGTTCCAACTGATGCTTTTTTTTCCAAAGATTGTGTGGCAGACTTGTTTATTGCTCCAGTTAGAAACTCTTGCTTTTCCCTCTTGGTGGCCATCCTGAAAGAAGAGTAAAAGGAAGGGAAAGAACCCACAAGCAAGGATATGAAAAGAAAGAAAACATATGTGGGCTAGTGCCAAATAATAAGGTTCTCAACTACATGGTAGCTACAACATATAAGTGAAAAAATAATAGAAGCACAGGGCATGTAAACTAAATAGCAAATAGGTCAAGGATCACCCAAAATAATGCAAGAAATATGCAATAGTTGAGTAAGAAAATTTTTAATACCAATGTGAGAACAACAAATATAGAAAAGGAAGGGAGAAGAAACAATGAAGTTAAGATGCCATGAATGTGAGTATGCAAATGTAACAACTCGAAGAATAGAAAGGGAATAAAGAGGAGAGAATTAGGATGTGGGAGGAGGGAATAATTGAAATCTGGGCGGCGTACGAGTTAAGTGAGGCGGCGCAAGCGACACGCACGCATACGGTACGCGTACGCGTGCATTGCGCAAAAAGGAAGGACGCGGAAGCGTCCATTGCGCGGATGCGTGCCTCAGAGGTGCCATTAGCGCGAGTCCAGCCCCGCACACGCACAACTCACTGGTCATTTTGGGTAGGGGGCCAGCCTTGCGAACGACGCGTGCGCATCCTGTGTGCGCACTCGTGGATGGCCATGTGGGAAAAACGATGCGCACGCATCAAGGACGCATACGCGTGGGTAGATTTGTGCCTCTAGCACATTACCAGCCCTAAACCAGCACAACTCACGGGTTAAACAGGGTTTTACGCCAATTTTCCCAACCACGCGGACGCGCCAAGGGCGCGGACGCGTGGGTCGCCAAAAGTGGAAACGGCGTGCACGCATACAGTACGCGTGCACGTGGGCTGGATTGTGCCTAAGGTACGTTTCTCGCCCAGCTCCCGCGCCACTCTCTGTTCAATCTAACCCATTTTGCATCCACAAAGGACGCGGGTGCGCACTAGACGCTGGCGCGTCGATCTCTCTCTTTTTTTTTTTAATACAGAATGCATGTGAAGATGTAGAATGAATGAATGAATGAATGAACACTAATAAAAATAAAATAAAATAAAACTAAGAATGAAAAGGAATGATCATACCATGGTGGGTTGTCTCCCACCTAGTACTTTTAGTTAAAGTCCTTAAGTTGGACATATGGTGAGCTCCTTGTCATGGTGGCTTGTGCTTGAACTCATCTAGAAATCTCCACCAATGTTTACAATTCCAGTAGCCTCCGGGATCTCAAACTAGGCACATCAAGCTTCCAAGCAAATGTAAACAAGTGACAAGGACCCAAGATTGAGGAAGGTTGAGGTGTATTCCGGGGTCCCAAACCTTATTGGTCATCACCCTTTCTTCTTGATCTTCATGCTTCCATTCAGGTGGCAAGCAATTTGAATTCTCCCTGAAGGGTCCAAACAACTTCCTAGACCCATTCAATCAAGCTCGACACCAACCTTTGCATTTCAACTTGGAGTATGCAACCATATTGAACCTTGCAGGACAACTCTTACCACTAACCATCTCCTTCTTACTCTTAACGCCACAAAGAGCTCTAAATTGCCCATCCGTCTCAAGCAAAGCATATTCAAGTGGGCTAATTAAGCTTAGAGATGAAAGATTTACCCACTTGAATGAAGGAATGGATGGTGATGGCTTTGGGGGAGAGGTCTCCAACAACTTTGGCAAGGTGATTTCCAGCTCCATGCCCTTGAGCTCTTCCCTGACAACTTCCACCTCTTCCTCTAGTTCAATGGGAGAGAGTTCAATTATAGGTAGAAACTCATTAATTATTAAACATGTCTCATGATCAACCGCTTCCAAGTCTTCAACCACGATATGCTTTGGAGGTTGTTGGTGCACGAAATTACAATCACACTTTTGTAACTCCGCACAACTAACCAGCAAGTGCACTAGGTCGTCTAAGTAATACCTTACGTGACTACCACAGATCCTATCCCAGATCCTACTCAGAATACCACAGACAAGGTTTAGACGTTCCGGATCTCAAGAATGCTGCCAATTGATTCTAGCTTATACCACGAAGACTCTGATCTGAACCAGGAGGCTAAGAGATAATCACTCATTCTACGGTAGAATAGAGGTGGTTGTCAGGCACACATTCATAGGTTGAGAATGGTGATGAGTGTCACAGATCATCACATTCATCAAGTTAAAGTACGAGTGAATATCTTAGAATAGAAGCAAGCATGATTGAATGGAAAACAGTAGTAATTGCATTAATTCATCAAAATACAACAGATCTCCTCACCCCCAACCATGGGGTTTAGAGACTCATGCCATAGAAGATACAATATGAAATGTGTAGAGTGTCATGAGATACAAGATGAATCACTAAAAGTAGTTTTTATAATAAACTAGTGACCTAGGGTTACAGAAAATGAGTAAGCTAGAATAGTTAGTGTAGAAATCCACTTCCGGGGCCCACTTGGTGTGTGTTTGGGCTGAGCATTGAAGCTTTCACGTATAGAGACTTTTCTTGGAGTTAAACGCCAGCTTTTGTGCCAGTTTGGGCGTTTAACTCCAGCTTTCATGCCAGTTCTGGCGTTTTGACGCCAGAATTTCTATGCTGACTTGGAACGCCGGTTTGGGCCATCAAATCTCGGGCAAAGTATGGACTATTATATATTGCTGGAAAGCCCAGGATGTCTACTTTCCAACGCAATTAAGAGCGCGCCAATTGGGTTTCTGTAGCTCCAGATCAAATAGGATAAAAAGAAGAGAATATACTATAAATTTCAAATTATCAATGAAACTTAGCTCCAATTAGATGAGCGGGACTAGTAGCTTTTTGCCTCTGAACAGTTTTGGCATCTCACTTTATCCCTTGAAGTTTAGAATGATTGGCATCTCTAGGAACTCATAATTTAGATAGTGTTATTGATTCTCCTAGTTCAGTATTGTTGATTCTTGAACACAGTTACTTTATGAGTCTTGGCCGTGACCCTAAGCATTTTGTTTTCCAGTATTACCACCGGATACATAAATGCCACAGACACATAACTGGGTGAACCTTTCCAGATTGTGACTCAGCTTTTCTAGAGTCCCCAATTAGAGGTGTCCAGAGCTCTTAAGCACACTCTTTTTTCTTTGGACCACGAATTTAACCGCTCAGTCTCAAGCTCTTCACTTGACACCTTCACGCCACAAGCACATGGTTAGGGACAGCTTGGTTTAGCTGCTTACACCAGGATTTTATTCCTGTGGGCCCTCCTATCCACTGATGCTCAAAGCCTTGGATCTTTTTTATTTTACTCTTGCCTTTTGGTTTAAAGGGCTATTGGATTTTTCTGCTTGCTTTTTTTTTCTTTTTTTTTGCATATATATTTTTTTTTGCAAGCTTTTCACTGCTTTTTCTTGCTTCAAGAATCATTTTTATGATTTTTCAGATTATCAATAATATTTCTCCTTTTTCATTATTCTTTCAAGAGCCAACAATTTTAACATTCATAAACAACAAATTCAAAAATATGCACTGTTCAAGCATTCATTCAGAGAACAAAAAAGTATTGTCACCACATCAAAATAATTAAACTAATTTCAAGGATGAATTCGAAATCATGTACTTCTTGTTATTTTGTGATTAAAACATTTTTCTTTTAAGAAAGGTGATGAATTCATAGGATATTCATAGCTTTAAGACATGAACTTTAAATTTTATTAATCATGGAATGAAAATAAGACTCAAAAATAAATATAAGAGCAGACCAATAATAATAGAAGACAGAAAATAAAAAACAGAAAAATGAATGACTCTTAAAATAGATTCCTAATAATAAAGGTTATCACAGAGTTAGGACTCAACAACCTTGATTTTTAGAAGTGGATGCTCCGTCAATCTGTGGGGTGTTTGATCCTTCAAGGGAGAGCTTCTGGCGCTTCAGCTCCTGTAGCTCACACCCCTGCTTCTCCTGTTCCTTAAGCAGCTTGCAGAGCATGCAGTTTTGATTCTGCTGTTCTTCCTTAAATTGATCCACAGCTTCTTGCAGCTTGGTGATAGATGCTTCTAGGCGGGTCCAGTAGTCAATTTCAGGGATTTCTGGGAGGAACTCCTGCGCCCTCCTTTTGATGGAATTGTCTTGCACTTGTTGTCCTTCCATTGACTTCTTGGTGATTGGGTGTTCGATTGGGATGAATTTATCTACTCCCATCCTCACCCCAGCATCTTTACATAGCAGAGAAATTAAGCTTGGGTATGCCAGTTTGGCTTCAGTGGAGTTCTTGTTTGCAATTGTATAAATCTCACAAGAAATCAGATGATGAATCTCCACTTCGTTTCCCAGCATAATACAATGAATCATCACTGCTCTTTTGACAGTGACCTCAGAGCGGTTGCTAGTGGGTAGTATGGAACGCCCAATGAAGTCCAACTACCCTCTTGCAACTGGTTTGAGATCTCCTCTCTTGAGTTGGTTTGGGACACCTTTTGAATTGGTTATCCACTTAGTTCCAGGGAGGCATATGTCCTCTAGAACTTGGTCCAACCCCTTATCTTCTCTCACCATTCTCCTATTAAAGGATTCTGGATCATCTTGTAGTTGAGGCAGTTTGAAGACCTCTCTTATTTTGTCTAGATGGAAGTAAATAATCCTCCCTTTGACCATGGTTCGGTAGGTATGAAAGGCGGTTCCAGTTATTCTCTGCTTATTTGTCAGCCACAGATTTGAATAGAATTCCTGAACCATGTTTCTTCCAACCCTTGTTTCAGGATTAGCTAGAATTTCTCATCCTCTATTTCGAATTTGCTCTTGGATCTCCGGATATTCGTCTTCTTTCAGATAGAATTTGACTTCCGGGATCACTGATCTTAGACCCATTATTTTATGGTAATGGTCTGCATGTTCTTTGGTGAAGAACCTCTCTTGATTCCAAAGACTCTTTGGGGTATTCTCTTTCTTGCCTCTTGAATTGGTATGTTTTTCCTTAGGAGCCATGATCTTGATGAGTCTTAGCTCGGTGATCACGGAAAAACACACCAAACTTAGAAGTTTGCTTGCCTTCAAGCAAAAGAAAGGAAAGAGGAGAGAGAGGAGGAGAGGCAAATTCGAATGGTAGAGAGGTGGGAATGGCCGAATGTGTATTTATAAGGGAAGGGGAGGGATTTCGAAAATTTTGAAAAAGATATGACATAAAGATATGATTGGTGGAAGAAAATAGAACCATGATATGAAAAGATGAGATTTTTAAATGGAAAAGATATAAAGAGGTTAAATTTGAAAATTTGTTTATGCATCTAAGAATTAAGAGATGATATGATGAGTTGGAAAAGATTTGGAAAGAAATTGAAAAGATACTTGAGTTTTTGAAGAAGATTTGGGAAGGATTTGAAAGAAATTTGAAAAGAGATTTAGAAAATTGTTGAATTTTTAAAAATTGAGAGTGAATGATGAAAGTTTGAAACATGATTATGTAGAAAATTATGAATAAAAACATGAAAATTGAAAATTTTTGAAGTGGAAAACAAAATCCTCTCCCCTTGTCTTTCTGGCGTTAAACGCCCAGAATGGTATCCATTCTGGCATTTAACGCCCATAAGTTGGCCATTGTGGGCGTTTAACGCCCAGAATGGTACCCATTCTGGCGTTTAACGCCCAAAATGGTATCTTTACTGGCGTTAAACGCCCAGAATGGTATCCATTCTGGCGTTTAACGCCCAAAATGCCCCTTACTAGCGTTTTCTTGCCAGTGAGCTCCTTTTCTCTGCTTTTTGCGCTGAATCCTTCTGTAACTCTGTGAATTCCTACAATTTGATGATTAATCTTGAAGAGAATTTATATTAAACTTCTCTAAGTAAAACAAATAACTTGCTAATGGCTGGGTTGCCTCCCAGCAAGCGCTTCTTTATTGTCTTTAGTTGGACCTTGACTGAGCTTTATTCAAGCCTCAGTTTTGAGCATTCTTGCTCAAAATTGCTTTCAAGATAATGTTTGATTCTCTATCCATTAACAATGAACTTTTTGTCAGAGTCAAAATCCTAAAGCTCAACATATCCATATGGTGATATACTTGTAATCACATATGGTCCCCTCCACCGGGATTTCAATTTCCCGGGGAATAGTCTGAGCCTAGAGTTAAATAGCAGAACCTTCTGTCCTGATTCAAAGACTCTAGATGACAATTTCTTGTCATGCCACTTTTTTGCTTTCTCCTTATAGATTTTAGCATTTTCAAAAGCATTGAGTCTGAATTCCTCTAGCTCATTCAGCTGGAGCAATCTTTTCTCTTCAGCTAACTTAGCGTCCAGGTTTAGGAATCTGGTTGCCCAGTAGGCCTTATATTCCAGTTCCACGGGCAGATGACAGGCCTTGCCATACACAAGCTGGTATGGAGAGGTTCCTATAGGAGTCTTGAATGCTGTTTTGTATGCCCACAGAGCATCATCCAAGCTTTTTACCCAATCTTTTCTACGGGCAATTACAGTCCGTTCCAGGATTCTTTTTAGTTCTCTATTAGAGACTTCAGCCTGCCCATTTGTCTGTGGGTGATATGAAGTTGCTACTTTGTGGCTAATTCCATATCAGACCATAGCAGAGTATAGCTGTTTATTGCAGAAATGAGTGCCTCCGTCGCTGATTAGTACTTTGGGGATGCCAAATCTACTGAAGATATATTTCTGGAGGAATTTCAGCACGGTCTTAGTATCATTAGTGGGTGTGGCAATTGCTTCTACCCATTTAGATACGTAGTCTACTGCCACCAGAATGTAAGTGTTTGAGTATGATGGTAGGAAGGGACCCATGAAGTCAATACCCCATACATCAAATAACTCAATCTCTAAGATCCCTTGTTGAGGCATGGCATAACCATGAGGCAAGTTGCCAGCACTTTGGCAACTGTCAAAGTTACGCACAAACTCTCGGGCATCTCTATAGAGAGTAGGCCAGTAGAAGCCACATTGGAGGACCTTGGTGGCTGTTCGTTCACCTCCGAAATGTCCTCCATACTATGATCCATGACAGTGCCATAGGATCTTCTGTGCCTCTTCTCTGGGTACGCATCTGCAGATCATTCCGTCTACACATCTCTTAAAGAGATATGGTTCATCCCATAAGTAGTACTTTGCATCTGAAATTAGTTTTTTCATCTGCACCCTGCTGTATTCTTTGGGTATGAACCTCACAGCTTTATAATTCGCAATGTCTGCAAACCATGGTGCTTCTTGAATTGTGAATAGTTGCTTATCCAGAAAGGTTTCAGAGATCTCAGTAGGAGAGAGGGATGCCCCGGCTACTGGTTCTATCCGGGATAGGTGATCAGCTACCTGGTTCTCTGTCCCTTTTCTGTCTCTTATTTCTATATCAAACTCTTGCAGAAGCAACACCCATCTTATGAGCCTGGGTTTTGAATCCTGCTTTGTGAGTAGGTATTTAAGAGCAGCATGGTTAGTATACACAATCACTTTTGAACCTACTAAATAAGATCTAAACTTGTCAATGGCATAAACCACTGCAAGTAACTCTTTTTCTGTGGTTGTGTAATTCTTCTGTGCATCATTTAAAATACGGCTAGCATAGTAAATGACATGCAGAAGCTTGTTATGCCTCTGTCCCAACACTGCACCAATGGCATGGTCACTGGCATCACACATTAGTTCGAATGGTAATGTCCAGTCTGGTGCAGAGATGATTGGTGTTGTAACCAGCTTAGCTTTCAGGGTCTCAAATGCCTACAGACACTCTGTGTCAAACACAAATGGCGTGTCAGCAGCTAGCAGATTGCTCAGAAGTTTTGCAATTTTCGAAAAATCCTTTATAAACCTCCTGTAGAATCCTGCATGTCCCAGAAAGCTTCTGATTTCCTTTACATTGGCAGGTGGTGGTAATTTTTCAATTACCTCTACCTTAGCTTGATCCACCTCTATTCCTTTGTTCAAAATTTTATGCCCAAGGACAATTCCTTCAGTCACCATAAAGTGACATTTTTCCCAGTTCAAAACCAGGTTAGTCTCTTGGCACCTTTTCAGAACAAGTGCTAGATGATCAAGACAGGAGCTGAATGAGTCTCCAAATACTGAGAAGTCATCCATGAAGACTTCCAGAAATTTTTCCACTATATCAGAGAAAATAGAGAGCATGCATCTCTGAAAGGTTGCAGGTGCGTTGCACAGACCAAAAGGAATCCTTCTGTATGCAAATACTCCAGATGGACATGTGAATGCTGTTTTCTCTTAGTCTTGAGGATCTACTGCAATTTGGTTGTAACTTGAATAGCCATCCAAAAAGCAGTAATAATCATGACCTGCTAGTCTCTCTAGCATCTGGTCTATGAATGGTAAAGGAAAATGATCCTTTCTGGTGGCTGTATTGAGCCTTCCGTAGTCAATACACATACGCCACCCTGTAACTATTCTTGTAGGAACCAGTTCATTCTTTTCGTTGTGAACCACTGTCATGCCTCCCTTTTTAGGTACAACTTGGACAGGGCTTACCCAGGGGCTATCAAAAATAGGATAAATAATCCCAGCCTCTAGTAACTTAGTGACCTCTTTCTGAACCACCTCCTTCATGGCTGGATTTAGCCACCTCTGTGGTTGAACCACTGGCTTAGCATTATCCTCCAATAGGATCTTGTGCATGCATCTTGCTGGGCTAATGCCTTTAAAATCACTTATGGACCACCCAAGAGCTGTCTTGTGTGTCCTTAGCACTTGAATTAGTGCTTTCTCTTCCTGTGGATTTAAGGCAGAGCTTATTATCACTGGAAAAGTGTCACCTTCTCCCAGAAATGCATATTTCAGGGATGATGGTAGTGGTTTGAGCTCAGATTTAGGAGGCTTATCCTCTTCCTGAGGAATTTTCAGAGGTTCCTTTATTTCCTCTGATTCCTCCAAATCAGGCTAAACAACTTTAAAAATGTCTTCTAGCTCTGATTCAAAACTTTCAGTCATATTGATCTCTTCCACCAAAGAGTCAATAATATCAGTGCTTATGCAGTCATTTGATGTGTCTGGATGCTGCATAGCTTTGACAGCATTTAACTTGAACTCATCTTCATTGACTCTCAGGGTCACTTCCCCTTGTTGTGCATCAATAAGAGTTCGTCCAGTTGCTAGGAAAGGTCTTCCTAGAATGAGAGTTGCACTCTTGTGCTCTTCTATTTCCAGCACTACAAAGTCAGTGGGAAAGGCAAATGGCCCAACCTTGACAATCATGTCCTCAATTATGCCTGATGGATATTTAATGGAGCCATCAGCAAGTTGAAGACATATCCGGGTTGGTTTGACTTCTTCAGTCAAGCCAAGCTTTCTGATAGTGGATGCAGGTATTAGGTTGATACTTGCTCCAAGGTCACATAGAGATGTCTTGGTATAAGCACCCTCTAATGTGCATGGTATCATAAAGCTTCCTGGATCTTTAAGCTTCTCTAGTAAGCTTTTCAGAATGACTGCACTGTAATCTTCAGTGAGAAACACCTTTTCAGTTTCTCTCCAATCCTTCTTATGACTTAAGATCTCTTTCATGAACTTAGCATAAGAGGGTATTTACTCAAGTGCCTCTGCAAATGGGATCTTTATCTCAAGAGTCCTAAGATAGTCTGCAAAGTGGGCAAATTGTTTATCCTGCTCCGCTTGGCGGAGTTTCTAAGGATAAGGCATCTTGGTTTTATATTCTTCAACCTTAGTTGCTGCAGGTTTATTCCCTACAGAGGTGGTTAGAGAAGCCTTCTTAGAGGGGTTACTATCAGCACTTGCAGGTGTCTGATCCCTCATTGGCGTTTGAACGCCAGGATTGGGTGCTGGATGGGCGTTTAACGCCAGCTTCCCACCCTTTTCTGGCGTTTGAACGCCAGAACTGGACAAGGAATGGGCGTTCAACGCCAGCTTTCCTCCCTTTTCTGGCATGAATGCCAGAAGTGGGCATCCACTGGGCGTTTGACGCCAGTCTTTCACCCTTTTCTGGCATTTGAACGCCAGAATTATTCCTCTCTGGGTTCTTGCTGTCCTCAGAGGGAGTTTGGGCAGTGTTTTGGTCATTCTTTGTCAGTTGTTCCTTTCTTGGCTTTTTGCTACTTTGAGCTGAATTATTCAATGTCTTCCCGCTCCTTAGTTGGACAGCTTGGCATTCTTCTGTTATCTGTTTAGATAGCTGCTGTCTTGTCTGATTCAATTGTGCTTCCATATTCTTGTTAGCATTTTTAGTGTCCTGGGGCATCTCTTTAAATTCTGCTAATTGTTTTGTCAGAAGGAGTAATTGATGATTAAGTTCAACAATCTGTTCTTGAGGATTAGGATCAGTAGTTACTGCCCTAGCCTCTTCTTTTATAGAGGACTCACTGCTTGAGTACAGATGCTGATTTCTAGCAACCGTATCTATGAGTTCTTGAGCTTCTTCAATCGTCTTTCTCATGTGTATAGATCCACCAGCTGAGTGGTCTAGAGACATTTGAGCTCTTTCTGTAAATCCATAGTAGAAGATGTCTAACTGTACCCACTCTGAAAATATTTCAGAGGGGCATTTCCTTAGCATCCCTCTGTACCTCTCCCAGGCATTATAAAGGGATTCATGATCCTCTTGTTTAAAGCCTTGGATGTCCAGCCTCAGCTGTGTCATCCTTTTTGGAGGGTAAAATTGATTCAAGAATTTGTCTGATAATTGTCTCCATGTTTTTATGCTTGCTGTGGGTTGGTTATTTAACCACCTCTTAGCTTGATCTCTTACAGCAAATGGAAACAGTAATAATCTGTAGACATCCTGATCCACTTCTTTATCACGTACTGTGTCAGCAATTTGTAAGAACTCTGCCAGAAACTCAGTAGGTTCTTCCTGTGGAAGACCAGAATACTGGCAATTTTGCTGCACCATGATAATGAGCTGAGGATTTAGCTCAAAACTGCTTGCTTTGATGGGAGGTATACAGATGCTACTCCCATATGCAGCTGTAACGGGGTTAGCAAATGACCCCAGAGTCCTTCTGGACTGTTCATTTCCACTTATGTCCATGATGCAGAAAAAGGAATTGATATGAATTGCAATTAAATTATATTTTTAAATTTTTTTATTTTATTTAATTAAAAGTAACCGAATAAAATAAAACAAAATAAATGGAATATAAAATAAAAGTTTCGAAAATTAGAAGAAAATGAAATAAAAGCAAATTGAAAACTAAATTAATTAATTAAAAAGATTTTGGAATTAACAATCAGAAAGATATGATTGAGAAGAAATGATTGAAGAAATTAAAAAGATTTGATTTTTGAAAAAGATTTGAAAAGATCAATTTTTGAAATTATAATTTGGACTTGACTAAAAAAAGGGTATGATTTTGAAAATCTTTGACTAATTTAATGCAAAATTTCAAAAATTATGAGTAAAATAAGGAAAAGATATTTTTTTATTTTTGAATTTTAATGAGGAAAGAGAAAAACAACAAAATGACACTAAACTTAGAAATTTTAGATCAAAACAGAGAGAACAAACAAGAAAACTTTGAATGTCAAGATGAACATGATGAGCGGATAATTTATACGCTTTTTGGCATTGTTTTTACATAGTTTTTAGTATGATTTAATTAGTTTTTAGTATATTTTTATTAGTTTTTAAATAAAAATCACATTTCTGGACTTTACTATGAGTTTGTGTGTTTTTCTATGATTTCAGGTATTTTCTGGCTGAAATTGAGGGACTTGAGCAAAAATCAGATTCAGAGGTTGAGGAAGGACTGCAGATGCTGTTGGATTCTGACCTCCCTGCACTCAAAGTGGATTTTCTGGAGCTACAAAACTCCAAATGGCGTGCTCTCAATTGAGTTGGAAAGTAGACATGCAGAGATTTCCAGCAATATATAATAGTTCATACTTTGCCCAAGTTTAGATGACACAAACTGGCGTTCAACGCCAGTTCCATGTTGCATTCTGGAGTTAAATGCTAGAAACAGGTTGTAAAGTGGAGTTAAACGCCAGAAACAAGTTACAAACTGGCGTTCAACTCCAAGAGAAGCCTCTACACATGTAAAGCTCAATGCTCAGCCCAAGCACACACCAAGTGGGCCTCGGAAGTGGATTTCTGCACCATTTACTCATTTCTGTAAACCCTAGTAACTAGTTAGTATAAATAGGACTTTTTAATATTGTATTTACATCTTTGGATTGTCTTTTAATCCTTTAATCACGTTTTGGGGGCTGGCCATTCGGCCATGCCTGGACCTTGTTCTTATGTATTTTCAACGGTAGAGTTTCTACACACCATAGATTAAGGTGTGGAGCTCTGCTGTTCCTCATGAATTAATGCAAAGTACTATTATTTTTCTATTCAATTCAAGCTTATTCCGATTCTAAGATATTCATTCGCACCTCAATATGAATGTGATGATTGTGACACTCATCATCCTTCCCAACCTATGAATGCGTGCCTGACAACTACTTCCGTTCTACCTTAGATTGAATGAGTATCTCTGGGATTCCTTAATCAGAGTCTTCGTAGTATAAGTTAGAATCCATGGACAGCCATTCTTGAGATCTGGAAAGTCTAAACCTTGTCTGTGGTATTCCGAGTAGGATCTGGGAAGGGATGGCTGCGATGAGCTTCAAACTCGCAAGTGCTAGGCGTAGTGACAGACGCAAAAGGATCAATGGATCCTATTCCAGCATGATCGAGAACCGACAGATGATTAGCCATGCAGTGATAGCGCATTGGACCATTTTCACTGAGAGGACAGGATGTAGCCATTGACAACAATGATGCCTAACATACAGCTTGCCATAGAAAGGAGTATGAAGGATTGGATGACAGCAATAGGAAAGCAGAGATTCAGAAGGAACTAAGCATCTCCATACGCTTATCTGAAACTCTCACCAATGAATTACATAAGTATCTCTATCTTTAATTTATGTTCTATTTATATTTTTATTATCAATTCACCATAACCATTTGAATCCGCCTGACTGAGATTTACAAGGTGACCATAGCTTGTTTTAAGCCGACAATCTCCGTGGGATCGACCCTTACTCACGTAAGGTTTATTACTTGGACGACCCAGTGCACTTGCTGGTTAGTTGTGCGAAGTTGTGACAAAGTGTGATTCACGTTTGAGAGCACCAAGTCTTTGGCGCCATTGTTGATGATCGCAATTTCGTGCAGCAAGTTTTTGGCGCCGTTGCCGGGGATTGTTCGAGTTTGGACAACTGACGGTTCATCTTGTTGCTCAGATTAGGTAATTTTATTTTATTTTTATGTTTTTTTTATTTTTTATTTTCGAAAGTAATACAAAAAAAATTTTCAAAAATAAATTATTCTATGTTCTTCAGAATTTTTAAGAACGAATTCTAGAGTTTCAAGAGATATGTTGAATCCTGGCTGGCTGTTAAGCCATGTCTAATCTTTTGGACCGAGGTTTCACTTATGCTCAAGAGAAGAGCTTCTTTGTCTTTCTTAGCAAATTAGCTGTTGAATGTAATGTTCTGCTGAAGCTTGGCTGGCTAGTGAGCCATGTCTAATTCCTGGACCGGAGCTTTAGACTAACATTGCAAGATTCCTGGAATTCCTATTAAAAATTTTGAGTTTCTTATTTTCTTTTTCAAAATGATTTTTGAAAAAAATCCAAAAAAAATTAATAAAATTATAAAACCAAAAATAATTTGACGTTTCTTGCTTGAATCTAGTGTCAAGTCATAAGTTTGGTGTTAATTGCATGTTCTTAAAATTTGTGCATTTTTCGAAAACTCATGCATGTGTTCTTCATGATCTTCAAGTTGTTCTTGACAAGTCTTCTTGTTTGATCTTTGCATTTTCTTGTTGTGTATCTTTTCTTGTTTCTCATATGCATTTTCAATTTGTTAGTGTCTCAACATTAAAAATTTTTAAGTTTGGTGTCTTGCATATTTTTCTTTTCTTAAAAATTTTCAAAAATAAGTCTTGATGTTCATCTTGACATTCAAAGTGTTCTTGCATGCATTAGTTGTTTTGATTCATAATTTCTATATTTTGTGTCAATTTTGTGTTTTTCTCTTTCATCATTAAGAATTCAAAAATCAAAAAAATATCTTTCCCTCTTTCTCTCATAAATTTTCGAAAATTTGAGTTGACTTTTTCAAAACTTTTTAAAATTTAGTTGTTTCTTATGAGTCAAATCAAATTTTCAATTTAAAAATTCTATCTTTTTCAAATCTTTTCAAAAAAATTCAAATCTTTCTCATTTTTCTTTTATGATTTTCGAAAATTTCAAAATGATTTTCAAAAATCTTTTTCTTATTTTTTTTCACATTTTCGAAATTAATGCTGACAATTAATGTGATTGACTCAAAATTTTTTAAGTTTGTTACTTGCCCAGCAAGAAATGTTCAATCTTTAAACTCTAGAATCATATCTTTTTAGTTTCTTGCTAGTCAAGTAATCAACTTTGATTTCAAAAATCAAATCTTTTTAAATTTCTTTTTCAAATTAAGTTTCAATCATATCTTTTTCAAAATTAATTTCAAAATCTTTTCTAACTTCTTATCTTTTCAAAATTAAATTTCAAATCCTTTCCAACTAATCCTATCTTTTTGTTTCAATCATATCTTTTTCAAAACTACCTAACTAACTCTCTCTCTAATTTTTGAAAATCTCTTCCCTCTTTTTCAAAATTCAATTTTAATCAAATAATTGTTTTAAATTTCAATTTAAATTAATTTCATTTTTCTTTCTAATTTTTTGAATTTTACTTTAATTTTAATTTAAAAACAAAAATATTTTTCTTTTCTTTTCAATGATTTTCGAAAATTCTTCTCCCTCATCTCCTTCTAATTATTTATTTATTTACTGACACTCCTCTTCATCTAAGAATTTGAACCCACTCCTCTCTCCTGTGTTTGGATTCTTATCTTTTCCTTCTTTTATTTTTATCTTCTTCTACTCACATAAAGGAATCTCTATACTGTGACATAGAGGATTCCATATTTTCTGTTCTCTTCTTTTTCATATGAGCAGGAATAAGGATAAGAACATTCTTGTTGAAGCGGATCCTGAACCTGAAAGGACTCTGAAGAGGAAGCTAAGGGAAGCTAAAGCACAACTCTCTGGAGAAAATCTGACAGAAATTTTCGAAAAAGAAGGAGACATGGCTGAAAATAATATCAATGCAAGGAAGATGCTTGGTGACTTCACTGCACCAAATTCCAATTTACATGGAAGAAGCATCTCAATCCCTGCCATTGTAGCAAACAACTTTGAGCTGAAACCTCAATTAGTTTCTCTGACGCAACAGAACTGCAAGTTTTATGGACTTCCATCAGAAGATCCTTTTCAGTTCTTAACTGAATTCTTACAGATCTGTGATACTGTTAAGACCAATGGGGTTGATCCCGAGGTCTACATGCTTATGCTTTTTCCGTTTGCTATAAGAGACAGAGCTAGAATATGGTTGGACTCTCAACCTAAGGATAGCCTGAACTCTTGGGATAAGCTGGTCACGGCTTTCTTAGCCAAGTTCTTTCCTCCTCAAAAGCTTAGCAAGCTTAGAGTGGATGTTCAAACCTTCAAACAGAAGGAAGGTGAATCCCTCCAATAGCAAGCCTTTTCCATCATCCACTCAGCAACAGACAGAGAATTCTGAGCAGAATCCATCTAGCTTAGCAAATATAGTCTCTGATCTATCTAAGGTCACTCTGAGTTTCATGAATGAAACAAGGTCCTCCATTAGAAATTTGGAGGCACAAGTGGGCCAGCTAAGTAAAAGAGTCACTGAAACTCCTCCTAGTACTCTCCCAAGCAATACAGAAGAAAATCCAAAAAGAGAGTGCAAGGCCATAACCTTACTTGGTGTGGCCGAACCCAGAGAGGAGGAGAAGGACGTGAATCCTAGTGAGGAAGACCTCCTGGGACGTCCATTGACCTATAAGGAGTTTCCCTTTGAGGAACCAAAGGAATCTGAGGCTCATCTAGAGACCATAGAGATTCCATTGAACCTCCTTTTACCATTCATGAGCTCTAATGACTATTCATCTTCTGAAGAAGATGAAGATATTGCTGAAGAGCAAGTTGCTCAATATTTAGGAGCAATCATGAAACTGAATGCCAAATTATTTGGCAATGAGACTTGGGAGGATGAACCTCCATTGCTCATCAAGGAACTAAATGCCTTGGATCAGCAAACTCTACCTCAAAAGAAACAGGATCCTAGTAAATTCTTAATACCTTGTACCATAGGCACCATGACCTTTGAGAAGGCTCTGTGTAACCTGGGGTCAGGAATAAACTTAATGTCACTCTCTGTAATGGAGAAACTTGGGATCTTTGAGGTGCAAGCTGCCAGAATCTCATTAGAGATGGCAGACAACTCAAGAAAAGAGGCTTATGGACTAGTAGAGGACGTGCTAGTAAAGGTTGAAGGCCTTTACATCCCTGCTGATTTCATAATCCTAGACACTGGGAAGGATGAGGATGAATCCATCATCCTTGGAAGACCCTTCCTAGCCACAGCAAGAGCTGTGATTGATGTGGATAGAGGAGAGTTGGTCCTTCAACTGAATGAGGACAACCTTGTGTTTAAAACTCAAGGATCTCCTTCTGTAACCATGGAGAGGAAGCATGAAAAGCTTCTTTCACTGCAGAGTCAACTAAAGCCCCCACAGTCAAACTCTAAGTTTGGTGTTGAACCCCACATTCAAACTCTAAGTTTGGTATTGGGAGGTTCCAACAATGCTCTGCACATCTGTGAGGTTCTATGAGAGCTCACTGTCAAGCTATTGACATTAAAGAAGCGCTTGTTGGGAGGCAACACAATGTTATCTAAGCATATTTATTTATTTTCTATTGTTATTTTATGTTTTCTTTAGGTTGATGATCATGTAAAGTCACAAAAACTACTGAAAAATAAAAAACAGAATGAAAAATAGCACACCCTGGAGGAAGAGCAGTCTGGCGTTAAACGCCAGAAACAAGCATCTGTCTGGAGTTTAACGCCAGAAACAAGCACCAAGCTGGCGTTTAACGCCAGAAACAAGCATCTACCTGGCGTTAAACGCCAGAAACAGGCTACATTTGGGCGTTTAACGCCAGAAACAAGCAGCAGTCTGGCGTTAAATGCCAAGATTGCACAACAAGGGCGTTTTACACGCCTAATTGGAGTAGGGATGTTAAGTCCTTGACCCCACTTGATCTGTGGACCCCACAGGATCCCTACCTTTTCTTCTCTCCTCTTCACACCTTTTCATAACCCTCTTCACCAATCACCCCAATCACTCTTCCCCATCACCCCCCTCACCACTCACATCCATCTTCTCTTCCCTATAAACCCCACCTACCTCTAAAATTCAAATTCTTTTCCCTCCCAAACCCAACCCTAATGGCCGAACCCTAAACCTTCCCCCACCTCTATATAAACCCCTCATTCCTTTTTCATTTTCACACAACACATCCCTTTCTTCTTACCCTTGGCCGAATACACACCTCTCTCCCTCTCCTCCATTCTTTCTCTTCTTCTCCTTTTCTCTTTCTTCTTTTGCTCGGGGATGGGCAAACATTTTAAGTTTGGTGTGGTAAAAAGTATTGCTTTTTGTTTTTCCATAACCATCAATGGCACCTAAGGCCAGAGAATCCTCAAGAAAGAGGAAAGGGAGGGCAATTGCTTCCACCTCTGAGTCATGGGAGATGGAGAGATTCATCTCAAAGGTCCATCAAGACCACTTCTATGAAGTTGTGGCCAAGAAGAAAGTGATCCCTGAGGTTCCTTTCAAGCTAAAAAAGAATGAGTATCCGGAGATCCGACTTGAGATCCAAAGAAGAGGTTGGAAAGTTCTCACCAACCCCATTCAACAAGTCGGGATCTTAATGGTTCAAGAGTTCTATGCAAACGCATGGATCACTAGGAACCATGATCAAAGTGTGAACCCGAATCCAAAGCATTGGATCACCATGGTTCGGGGAAAATACTTAGATTTCAGTCCGAAAAATGTAAGGCTGGCGTTCAACTTGCCAATAATGGAAGAAAATGCACGCGGTCAACTTTGATCAAAGGTTGGACCAAGTCCTCATGGACATATGTGTAGAAGGAGCTCAATAGAAGGTTGACTCAAGAGGCAAGCCGATTCAATTAAGATTGGACCTTAAGCCTGTAGCTAAAGGATGGTTGGAGTTTATTCAACGCTCAATCATTCATACTAGCAATCGGTCTGAAGTTACTGTAGACCGGGTCATCATGATCCATAGTATCATGATTGGGGAGGAAGTGGAAGTTCATGAGATTATACCTCAAGAACTCTACAAGGTGGCTAAAAAGTCCTCTACTTTGGCAAGGTTAGCCTTTCCTCACCTCATCTGCCACCTCTGCAATTTGGCTGGAATTGACATAGAGGGAGACATCCTCATTGAAGAGGACAAGCCCATCACTAAGAAAAGGATGGAGCAAACAAGAGATCATTGACCTCAACAAGAGCATGAGGAAGTTCTCCACCATGAAATTCCTGAGATGCCTCAAGGAATACACTTTCCTCCACAAAACTATTGGGAGCAAATCAACACCTCCTTAGGAGAATTAAGTTCCAATATGGGACAACTAAGGGTGGAACATCAAGAGCACTCCATCATTCTCCATGAGATTAGAGAAGATCAAAGAGCTATGAGGGAGGAGCAACAAAGGCAAAGAAGAGACATAGAGGAGCTCAAAAGTACCATTGGTTCTTCAAGAAGAGGAAGACGCCACCCTCACTAAGGTGGACTCATTCCTTAATTTTCTTGTCTTTTTATTTTACTGTTTTTCGATTTTTTGAGCTTTATGTTTTATTTATGTTTGTGTCTTTACTATATCATCACTAGTATCTAAGTGTCTATGCCTTAAAGTTATGAATGTCCTATGAATCCGTCACCTCTCTTAAATGAAAAAATATTCTAAAAACAAAAGAACAAGAAGTACATGGTTTCAAATTCATCCTTGAAACTAGTTTAATTATTTTGATGTGGTGACAATACTTTTTGTTTTCTGAATGAATGCTTGAACAGTGCATATGTCTTTTGATATTGTGGTTTATGAATGCTAAATATGTTGGCTCTTGAAGAATAAGAAAAAAGGAGAAATGTTATTTGAAGATCTGAAAAATCATAAAAATGATTCTTGAAGCAAGAAAAAGCAGTGAATACAAAAGCTTGCGAGAAAAAAAAAAGAAAAAAAGAGAAAAATAGCGAAAAAAAAGAAAAAGAAAAAGCAAGCAGAAAAAGGCAAAAGCTCTTTAAACCAAAAGGCAAGAGCAAAAAGCCAATAGCCCTTAAAACCAAAAGGCAAGGGTAAATAAAAAGGATCCAAGGCTTTGAGCATAAGTGGATAGGAGGG
>NC_029789.2:112297743-112318631 GCF_000816755.2 Arachis ipaensis
TTATATTTTTATTAGTTTTTAAATAAAAATCACATTTTTGGACTTTACTATGAGTTTGTGTGTTTTTCTGTGATTTTAGGTATTTTCTGGCTGAAATTGAGGGACTTGAGCAAAAATCAGATTCAGGGGTTGAGGAAGGACTGCAGATGCTGTTGGATTCTGACCTCCCTGCACTCAAAGTGGATTATCTTGAGCTACAGAACTCCAAATGGTGCACTCTCAATTGCGTTGGAAAGTAGACATACAGGGCTTTCCATAAATATATAATAGTTCATACTTTGCTCGAGTTTAGACAATGCAAACTGGTGTTCAACGCCAGTTCCATGTTGCATTCTGGAGTTAAACGCCAGAAACAGGTTGCAAAGTGGAGTTAAATGCCAGAAACAGGTTACAAACTGGCATTCAACTCTAAGAGAAGCCTCTACACATGTAAAGCTCAATGCTCAGCCCAAGCACACACTAAGTGGGCCTCGGAAGTGGATTTCTGCACCATTTACTCGTTTCTGTAAACCCTAGTAACTAGTTAGTATAAATAGGACTTTTTAATATTGTATTTACATCTTTGGATTGTCTTTTAATCCTTTGATCACGTTTTGGGGGCTGGCCATTCGGCCATGCCTGGACCTTGTTCTTATGTATTTTCAACGGTAGAGTTTCTACACACCATAGATTAAGGTGTGGAGCTCTGCTGTTTCTCATGAATTATTGCAAAGTACTATTATTTTTCTATTCAATTCAAGCTTATTCCGATTCTAAGATATTCATTCGCACCTTAATATGAATGTGATGATCGTGACACTCATCATCATTCCCAACCTATGAACGCGTGCCTGACAACCACTTCCGTTCTACCTTAGATTGAATGAGTATCTCTGGGATTCCTTAATCAGAGTCTTCGTGGTATAAGTTAGAATCCATGGATGGCCATTCTTGAGATCCGGAAAGTCTAAACCTTGTCTGTGGTATTCCGAGTAGGATCTGGGAAGGGATGGCTGCGACGAGCTTCAAACTCGCGAGTGCTGGGCGTAGTGATAGACGCAAAAGGATCAATGGATCCTATTCCAGCATGATCGAGAACCGACAGATGATTAGCCATGCAGTGACAGTGCATTGGACCATTTTCACTGAGAGGATAGGATGTAGCCATTGACAACGGTGATGCCTAACATACAGCTTGCCATAGAAAGGAGTATGAAGGATTGGATGACAGCAATAGGAAAGCAGAGATTCAGAAGGAACTAAGCATCTCCATACGCTTATCTGAAACTCTCATTGATGAATTACATAAGTATCTCTATCTTTAATTTACGTTCTATTTATATTTTTATTATCAATTCACCAAAACCATTTGAATCTGCCTGACTGATATTTACAAGGTGACCATAGCTAGCTTTAAGCCGACAATCTCCGTGGGATCGACCCTTACTCACGTAAGGTTTATTACTTGGACGACACAGTGCACTTGCTGGTTTGTTGTGCGAAGTTGTGACAAAGTGTGATTCACGTTTGAGAGCACCAAGTCTTTGGCGCCATTGTTGATTATCGCAATTTCGTGCACCAGAACACCAAGAACACTTTGAAGATCAAGATGAACACCAAGAACAAATTTTTGAAAAATTTTTAAGTAAATAAAAGCACAAGGGACACCAAACTTAAAATTTTTAGAAAATCAAACACAAATTTTCGAAAATTTAAAAGAAAACACAAAGAAGACACCAAACTTAGAATTTTTAAAGATCAAGAAAGAACTAAGAACATGCAAATTCGAAAAATTAAAAAAAATAAAAGCATGCAATTGACACCAAACTTAAAATATGAAACTAACTCAAATAAAAGACTCAATTTTAGTGACTCTAAACCAACAAAAAAATAAATCTAAGCAACAAGATAGACCGTCAGTTGTCCAAACTCGAACAATCCCCGGCAACGGCGCTAAAAACTTGGTGCACGAAATTACAATCACACTTTTGTAACTCCGCACAACTAACCAGCAAGTGCACTGGGTCGTCCAAGTAATACCTTACGTGAGTAAGGGTCAATCCCACGGAGATTGTCGGCTTGAAGCAAGCTATGGTTATCTTGTAACTCTTAGTCAGGATATCAATAATTCTCAGATTTAATTGTAAAAAGTAAAAGAACATGAAATAAATACTTGTTATGCAATAATGGAGAACAGGTTGAGGTTTTGGAGATGCTTTGTCATCTGAATCTCTGCTTTCCTACTGTCTTCTTCTTCACGCACGCAAGGCTCCTTCCATGGCAAGCTATATGTTGGTGGATCACCGTTGTCAATGGCTACCATCCGTCCTCTCAGTGAAAATGGTCCAAATGCGCTGTCACCGCACGGCTAATCATCTGTCGGTTCTCACTCATGCTGGAATAGGATCCGTTGATCCTTTTGCGTCTGTCACTACGCCCAGCACTTATGAGTTTGAAGCTCGTCACAGTCATCCTATCCTAGATCCTACTCAAAATACCACAGACAAGGTTTAGACGTTCCGGATCTTAAGAATGCTGCCAATTGATTCTAGCTTATACCACGAAGACTCTGATCTGAACTAGGAGGCTAAGAGATAATCACTCAGTCTACGGTAGAACGGAGGTGGTTGTCAGGCACGCGTTCATAGGTTGAGAATGGTGATGAGTGTCACAGATCATCACATTCATCAAGTTGAAGTACGAGTGAATATCTTAGAATAGAAGTAAGCATGATTGAATGGAAAACTGTAGTAATTGCATTAATTCATCAAAACACAGCAGAGCTCTGATAAACCACTATTTTATGGTTTATCTTGTGCTCAATTGAGTGGTTTTATCAACTCTTTACCTACTTATTCATACTATTTGCATGGTTTTACATTTACCTTCCTAATTATGTGCTTTGATTGAAAACATGCTTCTTTGGCCTTAAGTTCCCTATGTTTAAATCCTCTCTTATTACCATTAGATGCCTTGATATGTGTGTTAAGTGATTTTAGAGATTACAGGGCAGGAATGGCTCAGAGGATGGAAAGGAAGCATGCAAAAATGGAAGGAATACAAGAAGTTGGAGAAATTGCTAAGCTGTCCAGCCTGACCTCTTTGCACTCAAATGGCTATAACTTTAGCTACAGAGGTCCAAATGACACGGTTTCAGTTGCGTTAGAAAGCTAACGTCCGGGGCTTCGATTTGATATATAATATTCCATAGTTTCTCTGACGCTAGGTAACGCGAACGCGTCATCCACGCGGACGCGTCGCAGTTACAAAAATCAGCGTGGCAGATTTCTTCTCCAACGATTTCTGGGCTGTTTTCGACCCAGTTTGTGACTCAGAAAACACAGATTAGAGGCTATAAAGCAGGGAAATGCATCCATTCAAAAACAAGCTTTCACATTCACAATTTTAGGAGTAGATGTAGTTTTTAGAGAGAGAGGTTCTCTCCTCTCTCTTAGGATTAGGATTTAGGATTTCTCTTAGTTTTAGGAGTGCCTCTCAATCAGGGAAATGTTCTTTTTATTTATTTTCTCAATTTAATTTATGAATATCCATGTTAGATTTGATTTCTTTTGTTAATGCAATTCGAGGTTTTTTCATATTTAATTTTGCTTTGCTTTATTTATATGAATACTTTTAATTTAATTTGGATATTTTCCCTTTTGGCTTTGGTTAAATAATGGGTGACTCTTGAGTTATCAAACTCATTGTTGATTGAAAATTGTAATTCTTCAAGAATTAATTCGAGTTTCAATAACTCTAGCCTTTCCCAAGGAAAGACTAGGATCTGAGGAATCAGAATTAATTAATCCACTTAACTTACCTTCATAGTTAGAGGTTAACAAAGTGGGAGAAAAATCCAATTCTCATTACAATTGATAAGGATAACCAGGATAGGACTTCCAGTTCTTATACCTTGCCAAAAGTTTTATTATTTATTTAATTTAATACAATATTACTTTCTTTCCATTTACTATTCTTGCTTTTTATCTTATACATTAAAAAACCCCCAATTTACAAGACTCATTACCAATAATAAGAACATACCTCCCTGCAATTCCTTGAGAAGACGACCTGAGGTTTAAATACTCGGTTATCAATTTTAAAGGGGTTTGTTACTTGTGACAACCAAAACGTTTGTATGAAAGGACTTTTGAAGGTTTAGAAACTATACTTGCAACGAGGATTTATCTGCAAATTTCTAGACCACGCAAAAGTTCTCTCATCAAAATGGCGCCGTTGCCGGGGAATTGCAAACGTGTGCCTTATTATTGGTTATTGTAAATATTTAAAAAAAATATTTCTTATCATTCTTATTTTTAAAAATCAAATATTTTTTTTAAAATCATATCTTTTTCAAAATCTTTTCTTATCCTTTTTCAAAAATCATATCTTTTTCAAAATATTTTTTTTATTAGTTTTTATTTTTATTTTCTCCTACTACTATGAACTCTCACCCCTTTGACTATGAGTCTGGTTACAATTATGTTGCAGGCAGAAGAAATTACAATGAGAACAGGCATCAAGGTTGGAACAATCAAAGATGGGAAGAGCCATAAGGATTTGATCAACCCTCTTGGCGACAACCACCTCCAATGGACTATCAACAACCACCACCATATGCCTATGAACCCTTTCCTCAACATGACTTTGGACCACCATACTCACAAGTCCCTTTCCGCCAATCACCTCCATATGACCCTAATCCGTATCCACCATACCAACCACCTTATGAGCCAAATGAACTATACCAGAACCACCACCTTTCCAACACAACTACTCTCATGAACCACCACCTCAATATTCACCATCTCCATATCATTATCAAGATGAACCACCTTCCTATTATGAACCCTCTCTCCCAACCAATGAATCTTCATATCCACCCCAACCTCCAATGTATGACAGACTTCGTGTTATTCTTCAAAGGCAAGAAAGGATGAATAAGAGTGTGCTAAATTTCGCGACCGCCTTAGGCGAGTTAGTAAATATAATAGCTTCCCAATATCTGAGAACTTAAAGAACTCCCATGGCTACATGTGGAGAATCAAAAGAAGAGCAAAGCATGAAGGAGACACTAGAAACTTCGGTGGACAATGAGGAACATGGCTTTGTATTGGAACAAGTGGAGGAAGCCATAATAGTTGCAGAGGAAGAAGTGGTTGAAGACTTAGGAGATGCTGAACCTCCATGGGAAAGTCAGGTTATAAAACCTCCTTCCAAGGCAATTGAAATTGATGCTGAGGAGGGTGTACAACCTCCAATGCATATCATGACTAAGGACTTGGAAGAGGTCGATCAAGAGATAGAGATTAAAGAAGAAGAAGCACAGCCTCCCATGCCCTCGGTAAGCAATAAAGAAGATATTGAATTGGAGAAAAGCTACCAAGAGGAAGAGGTTGAAATTAAAGAAGTTTGCAAAGAGGTGGAAGTTGTCAAAGAGCACAAGGGAGTGGAGCTTGAAATCACCTTGCCAAAGTTATTGGAGACTCCTCCCTCTAAGTTGCCATTATCCTTCACAACATTCAAGTGGGTAAAATTCATATCCCTTAACTTTCTGATCCCACTTGAATATGGGCTACTGGAGACGAATGGTCAACTTAGAGCTCTTTGTGGCATTAAGAGTAAGAGGAAGATGGTCAGTGGTAAGAATTGTCCTGCAAGGTTCATTATGGTTGGAAGCTTAAAGTTTAAATGTAAAGGTTGGTGTAAAGCTCCACTGAATGGGTCTAGGAAGTTGTTTGGCCGCTTTAGTGAGAATTCAGATTGCCTACCACCCGGATGGAATCATGATGATCAACAAGAAGACGGGTGCAAAAGCAAGATTTGGGACCCCGGAATTCATTTTGGCAATCAACACTCTTGGGGCCTTGTCATTTGCTTTAACTTACTTGAAGGCTTTCTGTGCCTAGTTTGAGACCCCGGAGGCCATTGGAATCACAAACATTGATGGAGATTCCTGGATGAATACAAGCATAAGCCACCATAACAGGGAGCTCACCAAATGTCCAACTTAAGGACTCTAACTAAAAGTGCTAGGTGGGAGACAACCCACCATGGTTTGATCGTTCTTTTTTTTTTCATTTTTATTTAGTTTTATTTGTTTTTGAGTTTTATTTTATTTTATTATATTGAACCTGGAGTTTTTGCATCACATTCATATTAACACTTCATTCTGCATTTTTCAGATTAAAAAAAAAAAGCACGCACGCGATGCGGCAGCGTCGCTGACGCGTCCGCGTCACTAGTGCAATGGGAAGAAAAGAAAACGAACAGAGAGTCACGCGAGAGCATGGCTGGAGGCGCGCCTTTAGCATAATTTGACCCCACGCGACCGCGTCAGGTGGGAACATTGGCCTCCCACGCGACCGCGTGACCTGAAAATCGACGTCAAAAGGGTGTATGGCCGAAAGATGAGCTGGAGTGATGCTGGACTGGCGCTAGACGCCCAGACCTTACCACGCGAACGCGTGCCCCACGCGTCTGCGTCATATCCCAATATTGGTCAACCACGCGATCGCGTCCCCCACGCGACCGCGTCACCCTAAAATTTGGCAATATGAGCTTCAAACAGAAAGTTACGCGACCGCGCGGCTGCCCTCGCGCTAATGGCACAGATCGATCCACGCGACCGCGTGGATGACGCGTCCGCGTCATTTCATAGAAGCGCTATCCGCGCGACCATGTCCCCCACGTGTCCGCGTCGCTTGCGCCGCACAGCTTATCCAGATCAGCCAATTATCTTATCTTTTCTTCCCCAATCCTAATTTCTTCTATCTTTTCTTCTTTCTTCTTTCTTTCTTACTTTATTTCTTTCCCTTCTCATTCTTCTTATCTTTTATTTTATTTTATTTATTTGCATACTTTCATTCATTGCATTTTAATTTTGTATATTTTTATTTTCTTTTCTAAATTTATTATTTTACCATTGGTGTTCAAATGTTCTTATTCAACTGTTATATCTTTTCTGGTATTATTTTAGTGTTTATGACTTGTTTTATTCTGATTGGGTAACATTATTTAAATCAATGCTAATCTTTTATGATACTTGTACTTCTCTTGCATTGATATGAACTTATACTATCTTGCATTACCCACATTTTCCTCTCCTTTGTTGCAAATTTTGCACCATTGGTATGCCATGGCTTCTATTGTTTTCTCATGTACATGTTGAAGCTTCCATGTAATTGAGACCCTCATTATTTGGCATTAACCAACCCATGTTTTATTTGCTTTTTTTATGTTTTCTTTGGGTTACTTTTCTTCCCTTTTTCTTTTAGGATGGCCACCAGGAAGAGGACCAGAAGACGTTTACATGGGGAAAGACAGACAAGTCCATCTGCACAATCCTTGAAGGAAAGCATCAGTTGGAACAACCCGTCCACCTGCACATCTCAGCATGCACCGAGGACGGTACAATCTTTAAGTGTGGGGAGGTCGATACCGATCTCCATGGGTTAGTTACTCTTCTATCTCAACACCAATGGTTTATTTTCCTTGTTAGTTGTTGCATTCGCATGTTTGATTGCATATTTATTTGATTTTGTGCATTTAGTTGCTACTTGGTTAAAGTAATAAATTTCTTTTTTAGACCCTATTTTTGAAAAATTTCACTAATTTAAATTGAAAAAGTTTTGTGTTAAATTTGTTTGAAGTTGTATTTGGAACATGGTTTTTGAGCTAAAGAACACACAACCTGTGAGATTTGAGCTTATTTATATGGTTACATTATTTAACCATAAATATTTTATTCTTGTGTGTTTCCTTCTCTATGATTGTAATCTATATTTTATTCCAATCTATATGTCCATTATTTAATGTATTTACATGCTTGCATATGATTGAGGCCATTGTTTGATTTTAGCTCACTTATCCCAAATAAGCCTACCCTTTAAATCACCCTTGTCAGCTACTTTGAGCCTTTTTAATCCCCATTTGTTCTGTATTTTACCACATCACTAGCCTTAAAGCAGAAAAACAATTAAATATCCCAATTGAATCTTTGGTTAGCTTAAGATAGGGATTCTGTAACAATTAAGTGTGGGGAAACTATAGGAACATGGGTTAATAAGGGAATGTATCATGTCTCTAATTTATTTGAATATTGGGAATTTGGAAACTTACTCATGAAAAATCAAAATAGAAAAATAATGGAGAATCCATGTGCATTGATAAGTTATGTTTGCTTTTATGATTCAAAAAATAAATAAATAAAAATAAAAAAATAAAAAAAAGAGAGAAAAAAAGANAGAGTACATGAGTATGGGAATCATACAAAAGTGGGAATTATGGGTAGCTAGGTATGATTTTAAAGTTTTATAGAGTGTATGTATGTTAGGTGAGAACTTAGGTTAGTCAAAGATTCAAATTATAGCTCACTTAGCCATATATATATCATTACCTTTACCTTAGCTCCATTACAACCCTGAAAAGACCTTATGATGTTTGCATCTGTATGCTAAATATTTGTTGATTGGTTAGATGAAGAACAAAGTTTAGAAAGCATGATTAGAGAAGAGTAGAGTGATTGACCCTAAACACTTGAGAGTTAGAGTGATATACACTACCAGTGAGGGTTCAGTGCTTGATTCTATGTTCCCTGCTTTCATGAGCTATCTTCTTACAAGTTTACTTGTCTTTTATTGTATAATTTGAATTAGTGAAGTCTGATTTATGTTTGTCTTGAAAAGCTTATTTACTTTTAACCAAGTAGGTAGAAACATTTTTGCATGTAGTTACATTCATAGGTTGTATTTCATACATTCTACCATCCCTCTTCATCTTTATAACTTCTCTTGAGCTTAGCATGAGGACATGCTAATGTTTAAGTGTGGGGAGGTTGATAAACCACTATTTTATGGTTTATCTTGTGCTCAATTGAGTGGTTTTTATCAACTCTTTACCCACTTATTCATACTATTTGCATGGTTTTACATTTGCCTTCCTAATTATGTGCTTTGATTGAAAACATGTTTCTTTGGCCTTAAGTTTCCTATGTTTAAATCCTCTCTTATTACCATTAGATGCCTTGATATGTGTGTTAAGTGATTTCAGAGATTACAGGGCAGGAATGGCTCAGAGGATGGAAAGGAAGCATGCAAAAATGGAAGGAATACAAGAAGTTGGAGAAATTGCTAAGCTGTCCAGCCTGACCTCTTTGCACTCAAACGGCTATAACTTTAGCTACAGAGGTCCAAATGACACGGTTTCAGTTGCGTTGGAAAGCTAATGTCCGGGGCTTCAATTTGTTATATAATATACCATAGTTGCCCTGATGCTAGGCGACGCGAACGCATCATCCACGCGGACACGTCGCAGTTACGAAAATCAGCGTGGCAGATTTCTTCTCCAACGATTTCTGGGCTGTTTTCGACCCAGTTTGCGGCCCAGAAAATGCAGATTAGAGGCTATAAAGCAGGAAAATGCATCCATTCAAAAACAAGCTTTCACATTCACAATTTTAGGAGTAGATATAGTTTTTAGAGAGAGAGGTTTTCTCCTCTCTCTTAGGATTAGGATTTAGGATTTCTCTTAGTTTTAGGAGTGCCTCTCAATCCCAGGTTCAATGTTCTTTTTATTTATTTTCTCAATTTAATTTATGAATATCCATGTTAGATTTGATTTCTTTTGTTAATGCAATTCGAGGTATTTTCAGATTTAATTTTGCTTTGCTTTATTTATATGAATACTTTTAATTTAATTTAGATATTTCCCCTTTTGGCTTTGGTTAAATAATCGGCGACTCTTGTGTTATCAAACTCATTGTTGATTGAAAATTGGAATTCTTCAAGAATTAAGTCGAGTTCCAATAACTCTAGCCTTTTCCAAGGAAAGACTAGGACCTGAGGAATCAGAATTAATTCATCCACTTAACTTACCTTCATAGTTAGAGGTTAACAAAGTTGGAGAAAAATCCAATTCTCATTACAATTGATAAGGATAACCAGGATATGACTTCCAGTTCTTATACCTTGCCAAGAGTTTTATTATTTATTTAATTTAATACAATATTACTTTCTTTCCATTTACTATTCTTACTTTTTATCTTATACATTAAAAACCCCCAATTTACAAGACTCATAACCAATAATAAGAACATACCACCCTGCAATTCCTTGAGAAGACGACCCGAGGTTTAAATACTTGGTTATTAATTTTAAAGGGGTTTGTTACTTGTGACAACCAAAACGTTTGTATGAAAGGACTTTTGAAGGTTTAGAAACTTTACTTGCAACGAGGATTTATCCGCAAATTTCTAGACCATGCAAAAGTTCTCTCATCAAGCTCCTCACCCCCAACCATGGGAATTAGAGACCCATGCCATAGAAGATACAATATGAAATGTATAGAGTGTCATGAGGTACAAGATGAATCACTAAAAGTAGTTTTTATAATAAACTAGTGACCTAGGGTTACAGAAAATGAGTAAGCTAGAATAGTTAGTGTAGAAATCCACTTCCGGGACCCACTTGGTGTGTGCTTGGGCTGAGCATTGAAGCTTTCACGTGTAGAAACCTTTCTTGGAGTTAAACGCCAGCTTTTGTGCCAGTTTGGGCGTTTAACTCCAGCTTTCATGCTAGTTCTGGCGTTTTGACGCCAGAATTTCTATGCTGACTTGGAACGCCGGTTTGGACCATCAAATTTCGAGCAAAGTATGGACTATTATATATTGCTGGAAAGCCCAGAATGTCTACTTTCCAACGCAATTGAGAGCGCACCAATTGGGCTTCTGTAGCTCTAGAAAATCTACTTCGAGTGTAGGGAGGTCAGAATCCAACAGTATCTGCAGTCCTTTTTCAGCCTCTGAATTAGATATTTGCTCAGGTCCCTCAATTTCAGCTAGAAAATACCTGAAATCACAAAAAAATACACAAACTCATAGTAAAGTCCAGAAATATTATTTTTGAATAAAAACTAATAAAAACATAATAAAAACTAACTAAAATATACTAAAAACATACTAAAAATAATGCCAAAAAGCGTATAAATTATCCTCTCATCAGTTGTACACCCTCCTCAACATCAAATTCAACCATCTTGGAAGGAGGCTCCATGACTTGAGGTTCAAATGGAGGTTCTGCATCTCCTAAATCTTCAACCACTTCCTTTTCTTCTATATTTTTGGCTTTCTCCTCTTGCTCTAGTACAAAATCCAGCTCCTCCTTATTGTCTTCCATCTCTTGACAACTTCCTTCAAGTGTCTCTTCTACCGCCACCTTTAGAGCTTCCTCTAGCTTCTTGTGAAGTATGAATTCGTGAAACCGATCCCTTCTCTCTTGTTCTGGGTCAGTAGCATAATTGGGATTATGGTGCTCTTGGATTGATGGATGTGGGTGCTCTTCCATGGAGGGTGGTGATGAGATGGAAAGATCATTATGTGGTTGAAGAGGAAGTACACTAGAGCTTGAGGGTTGATTGTTGGAGGTAGAGGGTTGGTCCATGCGGGATATAAGATTTTGGAGTTTAGAGGTGAGACCAATGAGAGAGGTAAGTGTGTTCTCCATGGAGGTTTGGGGTGGATAGGAGAATTCATTTGTTGGGAGAAAGGACTCCTAATATGGAGGTGGTTCTTCTAGGTAAGGGTATGGAGATGGTGAATATGGAGGTGGTGGTCCATGAGAGTAATTATTTTGGAATTGGGGTGGTTCTATGTATGGTTCGTTCGGCTCATAAGGTGGTTGGTATGGTGGATATAGGTTAGGGTCATATGGAGGTGAATGGTGAAAATGGGCTTGTGAGTGTGGTGGTTCAAAGCTTTGTTGAGGAGGGGGTTCATAGACATATAGTGGTGCTTGTTGGTAGTCAAAAGAGTGCTCACCATAGCCGTCATCTTGATATGTTTCTTGGAATGGCTCTTGGTTATAGTATATTGGTGGAGGTTGTTGCCAAGAGGGTTGATCAAATTCTTGTGGCTCCTCCCAACCTTGATGCATATTCTCATTGTAGTCTCCATTCCCTACAACATAATTTGAACTAAACTCATAGCCAAAGGGGTGAGAATTCATAGTAGTTAAAGAAAATAAAAAACAGAAACTTAGTAAAAATAAGCAACTAAGTCATAAACTAACAAAAACTAACAAACAAGCAAAAAGCAAATATTTACAATAACCAATAATAAGGCACATGTTTGCACTTCCCCGGCAACGGCGCCATTTTGACGAACGGATTTTTGCGTGGTCTAGAATTTCACAAATAAGTTCTCGTTGAAAGTATAGCTTCTAAACCAACAAAGAATCATTTCGTACAAAAGTTTTGGTTGTCACAAGTAACAAACCCCTTAATAAAATTGATAACCGAAGTATTTAAACCTCGGGTCGTCTCTCAAGGAATTGCAGGGAAGTGTGCTTATAATTGGTTATGGAAAAGTATATTTTTGGGGTTTTTTAAGATAAGAAGCAAGAATAGTAAATGATAATGAAAATTAAATGACTAGAAAAGCTCTTGGCAAGGAGAAGATTAATCGGAAGTTCTATCCTTGTTGGATTTTCCAAGATTAATAATAATAGGTTGTTGTTTCTACTTGTTTATCCTTTACCGAATAAAGGTAAGTCAAGTTGAGAGCCAACTTCTATTCACAAGTCCTAATCCTTTTCCTTGGGAAGGATTAGGTTAGAGACTAAAAAGCCAGCCAACAACTTCCAATTACCTATTAACTCTTGAGTCTTCCAACTCAAGGGTCTCCAAATATTAATCAACTCCAAAGCCAAGTTGGAGAGAAATCTAAATTAAATTGAAAGCATCAATAATATAAATTGAAGAAAGCAATCATAAATCTGAAATACCTCAATTTGCATTAAATATAAAATCAAATCTAACATGAAAATTCATAAATTAAAGTAATAGAATAAATAAAAGTAGAAGAGAAACTAAAGTAAAGGAACATTGAACCTGAAATTGGAAAGAAATAAGCCTAAAACTAATAGAAATTCTAAATCCTAAAACCTAGAGAGAGGAGAGAGCCTCTCTCTCTAGAAACTACATCTAAAACCTAAAATTGTGAATAATGAAAGTTGTTGAATGAATGGATTTCCCCACTCTGTAGCCTCTAATCTGTATTTTCTGGGCCAAGAACTGGGTCAAAAATAGCCTAGAAATCGCTCCCAGCGATTTCTGCATTTGCAGTATGTCGCGCATGTCGCGCGTACGCGCCAGGTGCGCGTGCGCACCGATGGACTTTTCGCTAATGTGCGCGTGCACGTCACCTAGCTGCATGGCCACTATGGCAAATTGTATATCGTTGCAAAGCCTCGGATGTTATCTTTCCAACGCAACTAGAACCGCCTCATTTGGAGCTCTGTAGCTCAAGTTATGGTCGATTGAGTGCGAAGAGGTCAGGGCTGACAGCTTTGCAGTTCCTTCAGCTTCTTGTATTCCTTCCACTTTTGCATGCTTCCTTTCCATCCTCTAAGCCATTCCTGCCCTGTGATCTCTGAAAACACTTAACACACATATCAAGGCATCGAATGGTAATGAGAGAGGATTAAAATTAGCTAAATTAAGACCAAAGAAACATGTTTTCAATCATAGCACAAAATCAGGAAGAAAAATGTAAAACATGCAATTTACTTGAATAAGTGTGAGAATAGTAGATAAAATCCACTCAATTAAGCACAAGATGTACCACGAATTAGTGGTGCATCAAGCGGTTATTAATCACTGTAACGGTTCTACCTTCACGTATCCTATTATAGTAATTCTCAAAAATCATCTACTGAGAACCCTTTTAAGGATGATGTTCTCACCCCCCTACAAATTTTCCTTTTTAGGATATGGGCGCAGAAGTCACGAAGAGTTTATCTAGTTGTTGTCGTGATGTTTTGTATTGCTTTAGTTATTATTTATTGTTCTCTCGCCTTTATCTTTATACTTTCTGTAAGAGGGATAAGCATTGTATTAGTTAATGCTTGTAAAAGTATTATATATATATATTGTATGGTATGTATGGATGTACGTTACCTAACAAAAGTATTTTTGGAGCGGTATTGCGGTTTAAAGTTTTAAACATGCTCATATAATTAGTATTAAATAGTATAAGAGTCGTCGTAATATTCGAGCTATCAGAGTGGCGCAGCCGGAAGCGTGACTTTTGATAGTTAGGGTGTTACACCAAAAACTTGAAATGATGATTTATACCGGTTTAGAATTTAACAAAATAATTTCATTGTGAGCGTAGCCCAAACTGACAATCGATCCTCAAGTCAAAGTTTAATTTTGTTTGTCACGAGTGCAAACCAATAAAAATACCGAGAGTATTAGATCTAGGGTTGTCTCTCAAAGGAATTTCAATGAGGTATGCACATTATTGGTTATGATATCCAAGGGAGGTTTGCAAATAAGGGGACGAGAAAGTTAAATGACAAGAAAAGTAAATCAAACAACTAAAGAAAGCAAGTAATAAAAAGAGACATTCATGGCAAGGATTGAGAATATAGGCTTTCTATCCTAGTCATCAATCATAATATAATAATGAACAAAAGCTAATCCTATTTAGTCATCTTCAACATTGGAAGAAGGTATAATGTTATCTTCACATGAGAAAAAGTCAAATAAGACTAGTTAATCTCAATCCAAAAGTCTTAATCAACTTACTAACTGAGTTAGCAAGAGATTAGAGTCAGCGGAAACAATATTAACTAACAACTCTAGATTACCAACATAAGTTGGGTATTAATGACTCAAGATTGCCTAATTTCTCTTACCAAAGAATGCTCAAAAAGTTACTTTAAACCTAAGCCAACCATTTTGTCAAACACTTGGAAGGCATAAAAAGAAAGCATATTATATTGCAAGAAATATAAATTCTATAACTACCCAATGCAAGAAAACAATAACAACAACTCAATTAAACAATAAAGGAACATAAAACATAAATTGTATTAAAGGAAATTAAAATCAACAAGAGTGCTCATAAGCATAAAGACAACAAAATAAAGGAAATAACAAGTAAAACTAAGAAAGCAAAGATGCAGAAATAAGAAATTGCAAGGAAAACTAGATGAAAACAAGAATTAAAACCTAAATCTACGAAGAAAATTAACCTAAGAACCCTAATTCTAGAGAGAAGATGGAGTTTCTCTCTCTAGAAACTACCCTACATACTTCCTAACCTAAACTAATTGCTTCCCCTTTGTCCAATCTTAAATTTTGCATCAAATAGCCTCAGGAATGAGTTGGATTTGGGCCGGGCGGCTTAGAAATCGCCCCCAGCGTATTCACTTTAATGAGGTCACGTGCTGCTTGTGACGCATACGCATAGGTCACGTGTACGCGTCGTCTGGATTTTTCTTGTCACGCGTATGCGTCATGTCACGCATACGTGTCACCTTCGACGATGCACCTCTTCATGCGTGCGCGTCGCTCTGAATACTCCAAATGCTCATTTCTTCATGAATTCTTCACTTTGCATGCTTTTCTCTTTACTTCTTCCATCCAATACTTGCCTTATGAATTTGAAATCATTCGACAAATATATCAAGGCATCGAATAGAATTAAAGTGAATTAAATTTAGCAAATTAAAGACCTAAAAAGCATGTTTTTACTCTTAAGCACAAATTTAAGGAGAATTACAAAACCATGTTATTTCATTGAATAAATGTGAGATAAGTTAATAAAATTCCCTAAATTAAACACAAGATAAACCACAAAATTGGGTTTATCAAGTGCAAACTTAAGAAGGAAGTCCAAATTAGGTTACAGTGAGAATTGAATTTAGGTTTAATTACTCTGTTGGTCCCTATAGTTTAGCGAAATTTTCAATTAGGTCCCTATACTTTTTTTTCCTTTTAATTGGGTCCCTATATGTTAATTTTTTTTCAATTTAGTCCCTACCGTAATAAAAACATTTAAAATAACGGAATATTCTGTTAAATAAACGAATATTCTCATATTTAAAAAAAAAACTAATCAAAGATACCATTATATTTTCAAAATTTCCAAAAAACCCTTTATTATTTTGTCCCACTCCCACACTCACCCCGTCCTAACCCAATAGCCCTAACTTCTTGAGCTCCCGCTGGATCCACCATAAGGTCCCCTCTTGTGGCATCTCCTCTGCTCGGCGTCCCTCCCATGCTCGTCGCCACTAGAAGAAGGCCATTCATCCACTACCAGCAACAGTCAACAGAAAAAAGATGAATCAAGGTTGGAAGTGTTGGCGACAAATCTTGGAGCTTTGATGCTGTAACAAAAATCACTTGAGCTGTGGTTCTTTCTCCTTCAAATATCTCAGCATTCCGAACTCTCCACAAGACCCACACAGCGTTGCAATCAACGTCAGCTTTCTCTCTCCTTCTTGCCCCAAACCCATCAATGCGCACACCGCCAGCCATAGATCGGCAAAATTTTCAAATTGCTGCTGCTAGTTAATGGAGTCGAAGCCTGATTCAGCAGGGCCGCAATTAAGCAAACAGTTTCTGAAGAAGTTCTGCATCTTGAACTTAGGTAGGGGCGAAATAACCTTATTTTTCCTTACTCAGAATCTATATACACTTTTTATTTTAGAAATTTTCCTTTAGATTTGTTACAATAATACTAAATTGTTTTTTGATGTTGCTGCACCATTGACCTGTAATTTGGAGGTCTTAGCATGTACCCCCCAAAAAAAAGCTTCATACTTTCTGATGGAAACATGTATTGGACGGATACTTTTGTTTTATCTTTTTTTTTTAATTTTAATTCTAAGCTTTCATTTTGGGATTTGGACTGTGAATGCAAGCCTGAGAAATTAAGAGCTGACTAATAGTTTGAAAAAATGATAACATTTTGAGAATGGGGTTAGTCGGGATAAAGCTAAGAAAATTTCACCATTGCGGCATAGCACAGTATATTAGATTTTTCTTTTTTGTCTTTTGTGATGTTTGTTTCATCGTCATTGCAGTACTTCAATCAGATTCTGACAGTTGTGCTTGAGGTGCTGGATGATTCAGATTCCTCAATCAGAGAGCTTGCTCTTTCAATGCTTGTTGAAATGCTTAAAACCCAGGTTCTTACCCCCTTTTATGCACTCCACTTTGTTTCATTGTGCCCTTGCCTATATTGGTAAATGCAACCATACATATTTCTTTTATGGGCTTTTTGGAATATAATAAGAGGTTGTTATATCTTTCTGTTTATTCTTTCTAGAAAGATGCCATGGAAAGTTCAGTCGAAATTGTTATTGAAAAGCTGCTTAATGTAACAAAGGATAGAGTTCCTATGGTATCCAGCATTGTGATGTTCTTGTTTGTCTTCTTGTTAATTCTTCTCCTAATTTCAGCAAATTTTGTCATGTTTTCAGGTCTCAAATGAAGCAGAGCACTGCCTGAATATTGTTTTATCCCAGCATGATCCATTCAGATGTTTAAGTGTATGTATTTCTTGAATTTTTCACTTGTTGGCTTTTCTTGCTTGTAAATGTATTTCAGATGAATGGGACTTGGGTTACTTTATTAACTTAATAATGATATCAATAATTAAAATATTTCAGTTCAGGTTATTGTCCCCCTATTGGTTACTGAGGATGAGAAAACTCTTGTTACTTGCATAAATTGCTTGACAAAGGTAATGATCAAGTTTTGCTTTAAATGATGGTTTCCTATCATTGATGTCTTAAATGAATTCTACTTTGGCATACTTATTTTTTAAAGCTTCTTTCTGCTTGGACTCTTAGTAGGAGCTAGGAAGTATCCCCATCCCTATGATTTAATTTTGCTGTGAACATCGTTAGCTGTGTGCATCCAGATCATTTTGTATATACAAGCTGAAACTAAGTTGTTGCAGATTGAATGGACCAAGGATTTTGTACAGTGTGAGGATGCATTGTATTTCCTACTCACTTTTGGTTGTCGACGGCCTGCGTCACTTGGCATCAGTTGCAATGGCAAATATCATATCCAAGGGAGATGGAATATCTGTTTATGCTAGAGCAAACAGCCTTTAGGGATTTCTTTCTGATGGTTCTTGTTACCATAAGGAAAATTCATTTCTTCAATATACTTGATTTTGAGTTTTTGTCAGCCAAATTTATTCTCTTGTTTGAGGAATTATATAGAACTCAATTTTTGTAAACAATTTTAGTTATTATTTTATCAATGATTCTTGTTACCATATGCCATATGCAAGTTCTTTCATTATGTTGGTCATAATAAATACTTGAGTGATGAAAATTGAATTTTATATTATACTTATTACTACTATTTCTCTGTTTCATTTTATCCATTATTTTTTATTTTTGTATCTTCTTAAGATAATGTATTTTGAAAGTCAAAAAAATAAAGAGACAGTATTTTTGGTACAATTTGTATATAAATAAGAAAAAAAATGATAGTGATAAAATAAAAGGGATTATAGAAATATTTTTTATGTCACAATTTGTATATAAATAAGAAAAAAATGATAGTGATAAAATAAAAGGGATTATAGAAATATTTTTAATGTCGTAGAATCATTAAATAGGGATTATAGGAATATCTTTTATTGAATATTTATAATTTTTCTAAATTTTCAATTAGGTCCCTATATTTTTTTTCTTTTCAATTAGGTCCCTAGGGGTATACAAGTAATTTCACAATTTACTAACATTTTTTTAACGTTTAACGTTAACAAGGACTAAATTGAAAAAAAAAATAACGTATAGAGACCCAATTGAAAGGATAAAAAATATAGGGACCTAATTAAAAATTTTGCGAAATTATAGGACCAACACAGAGTAATTAAACCTTGAATTTACTAACACTATCAAAAAACTTAGTTGAGTATAATAGAATATGTTTGAAGTGTTAAAGTGGTGTTTGGGTGAGTGTTGTCGGTTATACTTGCGTAACAAGTAATTTATTAAATGTACCAACAATTCCAAATTATTTTTTAACGAAAATACATGGACTTTAAGAAAATACTCTTTACACTTTCAAATTGGAAATCAAATGCTTCTCAAAACATTTCAATTTTCAAGTATTCGAATTTCATGGCAATGCCATGTTCCCAATAGTTCGGTTTAAAACTGAATTAAAAAAATACATTATTTTAAAATTTTTAAAAAATATATACTTAACCAAGTTTATATCAACTTCTTATTAGGGATGAAATTTGGCATCGACTATCTAGTCGCTTGGGTCAAATTTGGTCCAGTTTTAATATGATTTGGTCAAACTTGAAATTTAAAATACTAATTTAAATTGATAGAGTGATTAGTTTATTTATTCGCTTAAGTAAATGTCGGAGGTTTGAATTGCGCCTTGTTATATAGCAACTCATTAGTTAACAACAAACCCTTAAATAAAATTCAAGTTTACAATAAATTAATTCTTAACCTGCTGAATTCGAAAATATCATTAAAAGCCAAAAAAAAAAATTTCTCAAAACTTATAAAATTGATTTGGCTATATCATTCAATCAGATAAGGGCCAAAGTTCTAGTCATGCACCTCAGCGTTTTTCATCCAGTATAATTATAACTCAAAAACGATAAAATTTCCTCGAGCCTAGAGATAGATTAGAATCTCATAAATAGATCCATAAATATTTGGTTAAATTGCTCCGTTAATCTATATAATGTTACTAAATTTGTAATTAAATTTTTACACTTTAAAACTTTTTAATTGAATTCCTACATCTTTTTTAAATTTATTATCACATTTTTACCATCTATAAAAATATTTAATTTTACAAAATATGATAAAGTATATTCACTAGTGATGTGAATGGATAAAAACATCTTTGTAACATTTACAATTAATAGGAATCTAATCAATAATTTAGAATTAGTATAAAATCCCAATTAAAAATTTTTAAAATGTAAAGATCTAATTACAATTTTAAAAAAATATAAGTTGTATTTAGTTATTATCTCAAAAAAATAGAGACATAGAGACAAAGATACAAAAATAAATAAACAACAAGGATACAAATTTTATAACATATTTAATGATAATGCATAAGATATATCTACTTAATTCAAAAATCAATTTTACCTCCAAATTAAACCAAAACAACCTCAACAATAGTGCCACCACCCTACCACTAATTTCCACTGTCATCACTATCATCATTAATGATTTTTCAATCTTATCTCAAATCATTAAAATTAATAACTCCAATTCAAATATCACTTAAAGAATTTAAATTAAAAACTAACAAATAAAATAATTAAAAAAAAAAATAGAAATATATTTGAGAGGGAGGGTAAAAATTTGTTGACACAATAGAAGTGAGGCAAATGACGAGAAGGAGGACAACGGTGTTGACAGAGGATGACGTAAAGGCAAATGGCATTAAGAAACGGCAGTGTTGGATGACCTTCTTTGTATATGCTATTACGGTGGCATCAGATTTGTGATGACAGTTGACAATTCCAGTCACCAACTCTTCATTTATCATCACTAGACAAAAGCAAAGACAAAGACGAAGGAGATATAATAGAAAAAATAACATTGTCAGAGACAGCATGCCGAAGAGGAGAGAATGAAGGAGAGTTCTAGAGAGAGACGTTGACTTTGGGGATAAACACAAAGTGCTTCATATCTGTAATTACTCGATAAAACTGAAATGGTGGAGGACGAGAATGCAACAGATTTAGAGAAGATAAAGGATTGAAATATAATAACAACGAAAATGAGTGGAGGGAGGAGAAGAGAAGAGAAGAAGAACGTTAATGTGAGAAATCCTAATCTAATGTGTAAAACCTAAAACTAAAAAGAATGAAAGATGAAAGAGAGAGTAGTCAGTAGTACTGAGTGGCGATAGAGAGAGCGCTTTTTCTTTTGGCACTGATTTTGATGAATTCGTGACTCCTTACTATCCTTCTAGCATTTAACGCCGGTTTTCTGACGTTTAGTGCCGGGACTCCCACACAAAATGGTAAGTGGGACGTGGTTTGGCGTTTAGTGCTCAGAACGTTTAGCGCCGTGAGTCCAGAGATTAATTATAACATTCTGCAT
>NC_029789.2:112318690-112330363 GCF_000816755.2 Arachis ipaensis
AAATCATATTTGGCCGAAGCCATTAGCAAAAGGAAAAGAAAGAAGCCTAGCTTATATGAATACACATATATATACTATAAACATGACATATATATATTATAAACATGACACATCATTAACTTAGATAAGCACTAAAACTTTCTTCATGCTCAATTAAAACCACCGAAGCCAAGAACCAAGAGAAAGAAAGAACGTGAAACCATGGATGCTTCCATGGAACCGTGACCATCACTAAAGCTTCTGGCTTCGATTTTTGAAATTCGTAATTTTAATAAAAAAATTTAATCCAATAAAAGTATTTGTATCCTTTTTCTTTATATGTTGGCGTTATTTTTATTTGGTAGAAGTTGACGGTGACGTAGCTCTTCTTTTCATTTGAGTTCGGCCAATTGAAATTTTAGGAGACACAGGCGATTTCTGACGTTTTCTTCTTCAGCAGTTCGGTCAAAAAAATTTTTTCAAAATCTGTGTTGACTTTGATTTCGTACGGAAGTAGGGAATTTATTTTTAAACTTAAATATTTTAATTTAAAAATACCTAAAAAATTTATTGAATAATTACAAATAATTCATAAGTGTGTAGTATTACTAATTGATGAGGATTTGTTGATTTGTGGTTGTGAATGGTGTTTAATTGGTGTTGTTTGTTAAATTGAAACATGAACTGAATTTGGATTGAGATTGTGTTGTTGCTGAAATTTTTAGTCAGGTTAATTTCTTGGTTTGATTGTTTATCTTAGATTTATTTGATGATAGTGGGCGCTGTTGCAAGCTGGATTGGGAATTGTTGTTAATTGAATATGCTAGCTTGATTGGATATTGTTGTATTGAATGTTAAAGTGAACCGTTGGTTACTAAACTGAAATAAAGTAGGTTGATTATTGAGAAAATGATGGAGTCTGGAGGAGTGTTGAAGTCTAATTTTTAAGAGGATGTTTTGTCCGAGTTTTTGTAAAGGTATACAAAAAAGTGATTTTGTTTTGAAAATCTGATTTAAATATGTATTTACGTTAAGAAGCAAACTTTGTATTAAAAATCTGATTTACAGGCTTATTTCTTAAAATGATTTGGCATTGGATTTGGAATGTCTGATTTATCAAGGATGATCTTTGAGAATAAAAAATGATTTAGTTGGGATCCTGGAAGGGTGACATAGTCCGAATTTTAGAGGAAATGCTGCTAAAATTTTTATAGAACTCTAAAACTTTATTTAAAGTGTTATTTAAAAATAAATTTGATTTAAGAATATTATTTGATTTCTATTTATTACGAATAGAGTTTTGTTTTCAATTCAGTTTATTAAGAAAAGTATAATGTTTTAGATTCAATTTTTCAAGAAGAGATTTTGCTTTAAGTTATGTGTTGAGTTCGGTATGATAAAAAAAAGAAAAGAAGAAGAAGGAAAAGTAAAAGAAAGAGAGATAATGAAAAGAATCTCTGCCACAAGAGAGCAGAGAACAAAGATTAAAGGCATATATTAATTAAAGGAATGTCTGCCACAGGAGAGCAGATGTGACATTGTTTGGGCCTTAGTGTCAAATGTAAAGTGGGGACGCCCACACACTGAGAACTGTTTTCCATATGTACGCTTATTGATTTGGAAAGTCACACTGTATGCGGCATAACCGTATGACTTAAAGTCACACTGTATGCGGCCTAGCCGTACGACTTATAAGCACACTGTATGCATCTGAAAAGCCGTATTTGGGATTTGTGTTCAGGTAATGTTGGGAGCGGGTAGGCAACCGACACATGAGCTCATGGCCTGCGTTAGGGATAGACATGCATCATGTTGTTTGCACATTTGCATTTGATTGCGCTTGCTTATCTTATTTCTTTGTGATTGTGATGTTTGTCTTGTTGTGAATGCTTGTACATTGAATTGAATCTCTTGCTTGTACTATTTGTTTGTGAATGTATTAAAGTGATTACAAATTGATATTTGACTGAGGATTAACTATGTGGCTGAGAGATGGGTAATGTGACTAGTTTTTATATTTAAAACTTGTTTTGAGTTTAGAGATTTTAAAAAGAGGTAATTAGTTAGCTAAAGTAGAACCAAGAGTATTTTCAAAGGGTTTGATAAAAATATAGTTTTATTGAGTAAAGTTAATTATTTGCACTTTATTTCATTACTTTTACGGCATTCCCATTCCCTGCTGAGAACGTGCGGTTTGTTCTCACCCCAAAATTTTCCACCCTTTCAGTGACACAGGTTCGAAGACTCAGCTTGAAACTGCAGACGGTTATTAGTTTTATTTGAGTTAAGTTATAAGTTGAGTTGCTTTTATAGAATTTCCTCACCTTTGTTATTTTAGATTTTATTTTATACAGAAGGATAGGAATTGTATTCGAGTTTTATATTGAATTTATTTGCATAGCACTTATTATTATTAGTAATTATGTGAATATTAGTGTTTGAAGATCTCTTGATATGTGATTTTAGTTAATAAAAACAAGATTTTTTTCTGGAATTTTCTCAAAAACTTAAACGTGATATCGATGTAAAGGCTCAATAGTAAATTTATAATAAAGGAAATCAGGTCCGTAATGCGTTACTTTTGGTACGATCATAACATGCTAAAAGTTAGGATGTTACATTAATCATAGACTATTATATATCGTTGGAAAGCTCTAGAAGTTAGCTTTCTAGTGCCATTGATACTGTGTGAATTGCTACTCTATAGCCCAAGTTATGCTCATTGGAGTGTGAAGAGGTCTGGGTTGACAGCATCCATAAATTCTTTCTACACTTGTCTTCAATTCTTGGTTCCTCCTTGTGCTTTTGCTTCTCTTTTCCTAACATTTTTCTTCAAGAATAATGAAACTAAGAAAATCAAAGTGCTAATAAAAGAACTTTGAAAATCATATGATTATCAAGCAAAAGTCATAACTTTTCTATAAGAAATTCCAATGAAAAGTACTTAAGATACTCATGCATCAGTGATAGATCTCCATGATTGGGGCCGGTAGGGGGTGTAGTTCGTGAACTTTCCCACCTTGGGTGGCCGACTAGGGGCAGTGGGTTTGAAGTGCTCTTTTGGGGTGTCTTTGGGCAGGGGGTTACCTCGAGGTGTCGTGCGGCCATTTATTGGATGCCATGACTTGGCTTACCTCTTCGTCGTTCTTGTATTCCCTAGTGTAACAACCCTGATTTTCGAGTACGTGAGATCTTTTCTGAAAGTACGGATTTCTCCTGAAGATTAGTAAGGGGAGAACCTCTGATATATCATCAAGTATCTCAATCCTCATTATCATTATATCATCTTTAAGTTAGAACCTTTTATGAGGCAAGCTCGATAACGCAGTCACGAAGAACCTAGTTTTGAACCGTATCGGTTAGGAGTTTTGATTCTGTTTTTTGTAAATAGTCTCAGTTTGACGAACCGGACTCGATTCATGAGAGAAGAGGGATAATAGGATAATATTATCATTATATGAGTATTAGAAGCTTCTTGAATAATATTATAAGGTTATCTCGTTAGTTTTAGTTAAAAACAGAAAATCGGTTTAACCGGGTTCACAGTTTACTGGTGCAGCTTAGCACCAGCACTCTCTGATGACTTTAGCAATGCTAAGACCTCATTATACATGTTTTACTCTCATAATAAATATGTTACTAGTGTCATTTATGCTAGTAGCTCAGAAAATAATTTTTAGAGATGTTTTCACAAGTGTTTCGATACATCTAGTTTTAGTAGTTATACACCTGAGATATTTTAATATTATTTTAACCCACCTCCAAGCCAACCAATCACAACTCACCCTAAACCCCCAAAAGCCCCAAGGCTGGTTCATTTTCTCCTTGTGGCCGAAATTTCCAAGAGAGAAAAAGAGAGAAAAGTTCTTAGTTCCAAATCTTCAAAGCTTGATTTCTGCTGAACTAAAACTTAAATCAAAATTTCAATCCAACCAAAATTATCCTCTCTTCTTTCTCTACATGATCATATGACTTATCAAGGTTGGAATCAAGGTGAGTTGGCTGCACCATCTCCCTTTTGATTCGGTTTCAAGGAAACATGCTTAAATATGTGTTTTCTTGATGTTCTTCCTTAGGAATCATGCTTAACTTGACTTGAAGGCCAAGAAACATGAATTTCTAGCAAGTATAAGGTTAGAAATCACTTCCTAACATGCTGAGTGATATTTGGTTAGTTGAGGGTTTTTGGATTTAAAGTTGTTCTTGATGTGATTTAGGAGGAAAAAGTGCTTAAGGACCACCTGAAAGTATAACCAAATTTGGAGCAGCAAAACTAGGTAGGGTTTGACGAATTCAATCTTGATTGATTGTGTTTGGGTTGTGTAATTATGATATAGTTTGGATGTACTTGAAATTGATGATTTATATGAGTGATTCTTGTTGAGATTTTGGTGCAAATTTCATGAAATTTGATGAAATTCAAGCTTTGAGTTTGTGTTCTTGGAGCTGCTGGAAAAACGAATCCTAGAGCTTAAATTGGGGTTCAATTTGTGTTGAAATCATGTGGAAAAGATGGGGTTTTGGTGGCTGCAAATTTATTATGAATTATGGTAAAAATCGGTTGCTGAAAAGACTGAAAAACGGGTAAAAAACAGAGAAAGAATCTGAAGAATTTATGAAGAACATGAAAAACACTTTGAGTGTGATGAAGAACAATGAAGAACAGGCTTTAGATCTTTAAAAGGGCAAGGAAGTAAAATTTTTTGTGTTTAAGGGGTTATTTGGTAATTTTTTAAAGTTAGGGTGGTTAAAGTAGAAATATTAAAAGTTACGAGTGGTAAAAAGTGAATTTTAAAGGTTAAAAATTAAAGTGGGGTAATTTTCGAAAATTTAATGATAAAATAATAAATAATAATATTTAATTAAAAATAATATTTTAATAAAAATAATAAAATAATACGAAAAAGACTGTTTTCTGTAAAAGCTTTAAAAAGACAACTTTAAGCACAGAATCTCATAATTCCTTTCATAAAACACTTAGAGAGTGGTAAGAACATATTAGTGAGGCAAAGATAAAAGAAAGATAAAAAGTTGAAGAAAAGATAAAAATCAAAGAAAAAGTCTGTAAAGTATTAATGACAGAAAAACAGACAGAGACTAGCGAACGAACTAGGGCAACATAGTTAGTCCTTGAATTACGACTAGGGTTAGGTATTGTATGAAAAGTTAAACTGTTTCAGTATAGACTTAATGAACCTATACTTGGGGCAGGCTAACTATTCATACCGAAATTTACATAAGCTTTAAATACTAACGTTAAACAGAGAAATCAGAGTAGAGTAAAAAGATACTAAGAAAAGAGTAATTAGAGCAGAGTAAAGAGACAAACAGAAAAAGTAATATGATAAAGAGCAGAGGACCTATTGAGAGGTCATTTTTTGCATTAAGGCAACCCCAGAGATATCTATATGTTCATCTGCTGCATTGTGGCAGTCAGATAGATGGTGGTGCGACCACTGAGAACGCTTTCCTGCGGTACAGATCCATATTTTATTTCTGTAAGGTAGAGGGGTTATTTCCTGCTACAGAAGTACCGTGACCACCTGTTCCATTTCTGTAGTGGCAGAGGGGTTATTTTCTGTATACAGAAGGTGTGTCGGCATACATTCCTGCAGTGGCAGATGTGTTATTTTCTGCGTGCAGTAGACCCTATGGTGGCAGAGGAATTATTTCCTGTATACAGAGGTATAGCCAATAGGAAAGCCATATCCGGCTAGTAATGCTGGGTTACGTCGGGAGCGGGTAGAAACCAACAGATGAGCTCATTACCTGCACTAGGGCTAGACATGCATCATTCTTGTCTGCACATTATTCTCTGTTGCTTTTCTTCTTGTGTGTATGATCTATTGCTCTATGTTTGTCTGTGTGTATACTTCTGCTTTTCCATATCCTATTATTTTCCTGCTAATCAACGCTGAATAAATGAATGTAACTAATAACCCCGGCCCTACTAAGGACTCCCCAGTTCTTACCCCTTTCTCTCCCTTCCTCCCCTTCAGATGGAGACGGGCGTGATATTTTATGAGTTCGAGGACCCTTACGTCTACGAGGACCCAGTACATCACAGTTACTTCATTATGGGATTGGAGCCTCGTATTAGACGATATGCGTTACCTAATCGAGCTTTTTAACATCCTCTGTCTAGCCCGCATTTTTGACCCTGGCGCTCTTTACGACTTTCTCTTATCCTGGTTACACCCTGACGCACCTGGACATCCTTTTCCTGATGGTCTCGGACACCCAATACTAGCTCAACTCTTGAATGAGGCAGCACCTGAACCTATCTTTCCTGATGAGCCTGAGTTAGTTGGAGAGTACGTACCTATGATTCCACCAGAGTGGGACTTTCTCCCTGAGTCGATCCCTAACTTTCCACAGCCTGATGCGCCGACACTACCGGACGACGGGTAGCTCCTATATATGCGAACGGACCTGTGCTCACGAATGGTTTTGTACATAGTGACAGTAGTGCTTCTGGTGGTTCTGAGAGTATAGTTGTAGTTACGGACGAGGAGGAGGATGAGGATCCTGAGATAGAGATAGAGCAGGATGAGGAGATGGGCGAGCCTCATGACGATCTTCCGAACGGCCATGTGTATATATAGTCTGACAGCAGTAGGGGCATTCTTTTGATGACACTCTAGTCTGACATTATCAGTTAGTTCGTCTCTCACCTGTGTTAGTACACCCGAGAGCTAGGAGCTATATAGTGGTTAGGCTAGCCTGGGCGCCAGTTTAGCGCCTTTTTGTATGGGCCAGGCCCTGGGAGTGTCGTATATATACTAACTACGTAGGATGACGAGGATGTAAACTGACTTGATCTTTTGTGAACGCTACATATTTTGTTATAGTGTACATGATGTATATTATCAGCTGTGTTTCTATGTTTCTTTATACTTCCTTATTATTTCTATCAGTGTGTGCTTATTTATTTTACTCCCTCACTCGCAACGATATACGTTAAAAAAAAGTTACTCGTAAAATTGGCAACGTTCTAACAAGGAACAGGCTCATATATTAAATAATAGTTAATAATTGAGAAGGACAAGTTAGTAACACTTAGCTTCTTGTATGACCATGGCATACTGGGAGTTGGATCGTTACAATTTGGTATCAGAGCAGTTCGTTCCCAATAGAGCCTGGGGAGTGGACTGACTATGCTTCATTGTATACTCTGTTTGTGTGTCTCATGCTGTTAGGGTATCTTCAAGATACATTTGGCATGAATGTCTATGAGTTCTTATTTTGGGAATGTTCGTGCCTAACTTGAGATATTAAGACTGATCACCTTAATATTGATTGTTTGGTGCAGATAGGACCTTAATGACTGCGAATATGCATAGTTTAACCGAGTTTCGAATGACGAATCGATGCGAGGTACAGCTATCCTCATAGCTGTTATGATCTCCATGGCTATGGCTATGTTAGATTTAGATACTGTAAGGAATGAACGCTTGTTTCACTTGTGGGAACCTGGACACTTGGCGAGGAATTGCCCAAAAAGATCTGCTCGGAATCCAGTACGAACCCAACAACAAGGTCGAGTATTTGCTATGACTGCTAATGATGCTATGCAATCAGATGCCCTGATCCAAGGTCAGTGTTATGTCAAGAATCGATTTCTAACTGTGCTGTATGATTCGGGTGCATCGCATTGCTTTATTTCTTTAACTGTTGCTCGTGAGTTGGGATTAGATTTCTCTGAATTAAACTTTGATTTAATTGTCCATACACCTGCATCCCAAAATACGTTAACCAGTTTAGTGTGCCTGCAAGTACCATTTGCTATTAGGGATAGGACTTTTATACATGAATTAATTTGTTTGCCTCTATGTGGTTTAGAAGTTATTCTATGATTAGATTGGTTATCTAAGTATCATGTTTTCCTTAACTGCTTTGAAAGAACTGCTGTTATTCCGTCTGATAGTTTAGATATTAAAGCATTTCTATCCCATACTTTATATCTGAATTCTGTAAGAGTTACCTTAGACGGGAGTGATTGTGAGAGGTATGTTCTGTTAGTGGCTAGCTCGAATGACAGTGAATTAAGCCTAGAATGGATTCGAGTGGTAAAGGAATTTCCTGATGTTTTCCCGGACAACATACCTGAGTTTTCTCCTCAGCGAGAGATAGAGTTCAGCATTGATCTTGTACCTGGAACCGGACCAATTTTCATAGCACCGTACCGGATGTCACCACTGGAACTGGCAGAGTTGAAGAAGTAGTTGGATGAGTTATTTGAAAAGAAATTTATTCGTCCCAATGCGTCACCATGGGGAGCTCCAGTATTATTTGTAAAAAAGAAGGACGGTGGAATGAGGCTCTGCGTGGATTACCGACAGCTAAATAAAGTCACTATCAAGAACAAGTATCCACTTCCACGGATTGATGATTTGATGGATCAGTTAAAAGGTGCAACTGTGTTCTCGAAGATTGACTTGCGATCAGGTTATCACCAAATTTGAGTAAGCGAGCCAGATATACCAAAGACTGTGTTCAAGACTCAGAAATGATGACGATGCTGAGACGTGTGGGAGTAGAAGAACCAAAAGCTGTAAGACAAGATCGTAGCGGTCTCTGGAGATACAAGAATAGAATTTGTGTGCCTAATTCTAAAGAATTGCGACAAAGGATTCTTGCAGAAGCTCATCAAAGCAGATTTTCTATGCATCCTGGAGTGACAAAGATGTATCAAGATATGAAACAAATATTTTGGTGGCCGGGCTTAAGGAAAAAAGTAGCTGACTATGTCTCAAAATGTTTAACCTGCCAGAAGGTGAAGGTGGAACATCAGAAACTGTCAAGAACCCTGCAACCTTTAGAAATACCATAATGGAAATGGGAGCAGATCACCATGGATTTTGTCACGGAATTGCCAAGAACCTCAACAGGACATGATGCCATCTGGATAATTGTCGACAGATTGACAAAATCGGCGCATTTCCTTCCAATTCGAGTTGACTATACATTAGAAAGGCTGGCACGGATATATATTCAAGAAATCATACGATTGCATGGGATACCTTCGTCAATTGTCTCAGATCGAGATCTGAGGTTTACTTCTAGATTCTGGGGAGCTTTTCAAAAATCATTGGGGACAGAACTGCACATGAGTATAGCATACCATCCTCAGACAGACGGACAATCAGAGCAGACAATCCAGACATTAGAGGACATGCTAAGATCTTGTGTGATGGATAACCAAGGCAGTTGGGATAAGTATTTGCCGTTGATCGAATTCGTCTACAATAACAGCTACCAACAAAGTATCGGGATGGCACCTTATGAAGCTCTCTACGGAAGAAGATGTCAGACACCATTGTGTTGGAATGACGATAGAGAAGCTAGTGTCTTAGGTCCATACTTAGTGCAAGAAACTACTGAGAAGATAAAGGGGATTCGTCAGAAGATCCAGACAGCACAAAGCCGTCAAAAGAGCTATGCCGATAATAGACGTAGACCCTTAGAGTTCAGTGAGGGAGATCATGTCTTTCTAAAAGTAACTCCAACTACTGGAATAGGTAGAGCCCTTAAGACTAAAAAGCTTAACCCTCGATACATAGGACCTTTCCAAATACTTAAAAGAGTTGGTCCAGTAGCTTATCAAGTAGCCCTTCCTCCATACCTGTCAAATCTTCATGATGTTTTTTATGTCTCGCAACTTAAGAAATATATTCCCGACGAGAGTCAGGTTCTACAATCGAAAACAGTACAGTTACGAAATTATTTGACATATGAAACATCACTGGTTCAGATCGTAGAAAGAAGTGATAAGCAACTAAGAGGCAAAACTGTTCGCTTAGTTAAAGTAGCATGGGGACAAAGAGAAGAAGAAGAGCACACTTGAGAACTAGAAGATAAGATGAAAGATTATTACCCACGTCCGTTCTCAGGTAATTGAAATTTTGAGGATAAAATTTTCTTTCAGGAGAGTAGAATGTAACAACCCTGATTTTCGAGTACGTGAGATCTTTTCTGAAAGTACGGATTTCTCCGGAAGATCATTTAGGGGAGAAACTCTTATATATCATCAAGTATCTCAATCCTCATTGTCATTATATCATCTTTAAGTTAGAACCTTTTATGAGGCAAGCTCGATAACGCAGTCACGAAGAACCTAGTTTTGAACCGTATCGGTTAGGAGTTTTGATTTTGTTTTTCGTAAATAGTCTCAGTTTGACAAACCGAACTTGATTCATGAGAGAAGAGGGATAATAGGATAATATTATCATTATATGAGTATTAGAAGCTTCTTGAATAATATTATAAGGTTATCTAGTCAGTTTTAGTTAAAAACAGAAAATCGGTTTAACCGGGTTCACAGTTTACTGGTGTAGCTTAGCACCAGCACTCTTTGATGACTTTAGCAATGCTAAGGACTCATTATACATGTTTTACTCTCATAATAAATATGTTACTAGTGTCATTTATGCTAGTAGCTCAGAAAATAATTTTTAGAGATGTTTTCACAAGTGTTCCGATACATCTAGTTTTAGTAGTTATACACCTGAGATATTTTAATATTATTTTAACCCACCTCCAAGCCAACTAATCACAACTCACCCTAAACCCCCAAAAGCCCCAAGGCTGGTTCATTTTCTCCTTGTGGCCGAAATTTTCAAGAGAGAAAAAGAGAGAAAAGTTCTTAGTTCCAAATCTTCAAAGCTTGATTTATGCTGAACTAAAACTCAAATCAAAATTCCAATCTAACTAAAATGATCCTCTCTTCTTTCTCTACATGATCATATGACATATCAAGGCTGGAATCAAGGTGAGTTGGCTGCACCATCTTCCTTTTGATTCGGTTTCAAGGAAACATGCTTAAATATGCATTTTCTTGATGTTCTTCCTTAGGAATCATGCTTAACTTGACATTAGGGCCAAGAAACATGAATTTCTAGCAAGTATAAGGTTAGAAATAACTTTCTAACATGCTAAGTGAGATTTGGTTAGTTGAGGGTTTTTGAATTTAAAGTTGTTCTTGATGTGATTTAGGCGGAAAAAGTGCTTAAGGACCACCTGAAAGTATAACCGAATTTGGAGCAGCAAAACCAGGTAGGGTTTGACGAATTCAATCTTGACTGATTGTGTTTGAGTTGTGTAATTATGATATGGTTTGGCTGTGCTTGAAATTGATGATTTATATGAGTGATTGTTGTTGATATTTTGGTGCAAATTTGATGAAATTTGATGAAATTCAAGTTTTGAGTTTGTGTTCTTGGAGCTGCTGGAAAATGAACCCTAGAGCTTAAATTGGGGTTTAATTTTTTTGTTGAAATCATGTGGAAAAGATGGGGTTTTGGTGGCTACAAATTTATTATGAATTATGGTAAAAATCGATTGTTGAAAAGACTGAAAAACGGGTAAAAAACAGAGAAAGAATCTGAAAAATTTATGAAGAACATGAAGAACACTTTGAGTGTGATGAAGAAAAATGAAGAACAGGCTTTAGATCTTTAAAAGGGCAAGGAAGTAAAATTTTTGGTGTTTAAGGGGTTATTTGGTAATTTCTAAAAGTTAAGGTGGTTAAAGTAGAAATATTAAAAGTTACGGGTGGTAAAAAGTGAATTTTAAAGGTTAAAAGTTAAAGTGGGGTAATTTTAAAAAATTTAATGATAAAATAATAAATAATAATAAACTATTAAATAATAATATTTAATTAAAAATAATATTTTAATAAAAATAATAAAATAA
>NC_029789.2:112332781-112338139 GCF_000816755.2 Arachis ipaensis
GAGTGGTAAGAACATATTAGTGAGGCAAAGATAAAAGAAAGATAAAAAATTGAAGAAAAGATAAAAATCGAGAAAAAGTCTGTAAAGTATTAATGACAGAAAAACAGACAGAGACTAGCGAACGAACTAGGGCAACATAGTTAGTCCTTGAATTACGACTAGGGTTAGGTATTGTATAAAAAGTTAAACTGTTTCAGTATAGACTTAATGAACCTCTACTTGGGACAGGCTAACTATTCATACCGAAATTTACATAAGCTTTAAATACTAACGTTAAACAGAGAAATCAGAGCAGAGTAAAAAGATACTGAGAAAAGAGTAATCAAAGCAGAGTAAAGAGACAAACAGAAAAAGTAATATGATAAAGAGTAGAGGACCTATTGAGAGGTCATTTGTTGCATTAAGGCAACCCCAGAGATATCTATATGTTCATCTGCTGCATTGTGGCAGTCAGATAGATGGTGGTGCGACCACTGAGAATGCTTTCCTGCGGTATAGATCCATATTTTATTTCTGTAAGGCAGAGGGGTTATTTCCTGCTACAGAAGTACCGTGACCACCTGTTCCATTTCTGTAGTGGCAGAGGGGTTATTTTCTGTATACAGAAGGTGTGTCGGCATACATCCCTGCAGTGGCAGATGTGTTATTTCCTGTGTGCAGTGGACCCTGTGGTGGCAGAGGGATTATTTCCTATACACAGGGGTATAGCCAATAGGAAAGCCATATCCGGCTAGTAATGCTGGGTTACGTCGGGAGCGGATAGTGATGAGCGGATAATTTATATCCTTTTTGGCATTGTTTTTACATAGTTTTTAGTATGTTTTAGTTAATTTTTATTATATTTTTATTAGTTTTTATTCAAAAATCACATTTTTGGACTTTACTATGAGTTTGTGCATTTTTCTGCGATTTTAGGTATTTTCTGGCTGAAATTGAGGGACCTGAGCAAAAATCTGATTCAGAGGCTGAAAAAGGACTGCAGATGCTGTTGGATTCTGACCTCCCTGCACTCAAAGTGGACTTTCTGGAGCTACAGAAGCCCAATTAGTGCGCTCTCAAATTCATTGGAAAGTAGACATCCTGGGATTTCCATTAATATATAACAGTCCATACTTTGCTCGAGATTTGATGGCCTAAACTGGCGTTCAAAGTTAACCTAAAACATATTGGCGTAAAATGCCCAAACTGGCACCAGAATTGGAGTTAAACGCCCAAACTGGTACCAAAGCTGGCGTTTAACTCCAGGAACAGCCTAAGCACGAAAAAGCTTCAATGCTCAGCCCAATCACACACCAAGTGGGCCCTAGAAGTGGATTTCTGCACTATCTACACTTAGTTACTCATTTTCTGTAAACCCTAGATTAGTAGTCTAGTATAAAAACTACTTTTAGAGATTTATTTTAGAGCTTTTGAATCTTTGGAAGTTTATTCCTTAGACTTTACCATTGTACACGTTTGGAGGCTGGCCTCACGGCCATGCCTAGACCTTTCACTTATGTATTTTCAACGGTGGAGTTTCTACACCCCATAGATTAAGGTGTGGAACTCTGCTGTTCTTTATGAATTAATGCAAGTACTACTGTTTTCTATTCAATTAACGCCTACTTCTTCTCCAAGATATACTCTCGTACTTAATTCAGTTAAGTCAGAATGAAGGGGCGACCCGTGACAATCACCCAATCTTCGTTACTCGCTTAGCCAAGGTCGCGTGCCTGACAACCACAAAGCAATCTACATGATGTTCAACGTAGTCATTGGATGATAGTTGGAGTATACTCTCTTGGGTTTCTAATCTAAGACTAGAACTTTCGTGGTATAGGCTAGAATTATTGGCAGCCATTCTTGGGATTTGGAAAGTCTAAACCTTGTCTGTGGTATTCTGAGTAGGATCCAGGATCCGCAAAGTCTAAACCTTGTCTGTGGTATTTCGAGTAGGATCTGGGAAGGGATGACTGTGACGATCTTCAAACCTGCGAATGTAGGGCACAAGTGACAGTGTGCAAAAGTAAAAAATAAAAAAATATATGAAGCTCTGTGCAAATGTTCTGGTGAAGCTCTCTATGAAGCTCTCTATGGAAGAAGATGTCAGACACCATTGTGTTGGAATGACGACGGAGAAGCTAGTGTCTTAGGTCCAGACTTAGTGCAAGAAACTACTGAGAAGATAAAGAGGATTCGTCAGAAGATCCAGACAGCACAAAGTCATCAAAAGAGCTATGCCGATAATAGATGTAGACCCTTAGAGTTTAGTGAGGGAGATCATGTCTTTCTAAAAGTAATTCCGACTACTGGAATAGGTAGAGCCCTTAAGACTAAAAAGCTTAACCCTCGATACATAATACCTTTCCAAATACTTAAAAGAGTCGGTCCAGTAGCTTATCAAGTAGCCCTTCCTCCATACCTGTCAAATCTTCATGATGTTTTTCATGTCTCGCAACTTAAGAAATATATTCCCGACACGAGTCACGTTCTACAACCGAAAACAGTACAGTTACGAAATTATTTGACATATAAAACATCACTGGTTCAGATCGTAGAAAGAAGTGATAAGCAACTAAGAGGCAAAACTGATTTTGAACAAAGAGGAGAAGAAAAGCATGGGGACAAAGAGGAGAAGAAAAGCACACTTGAAAACTAGAAGATAAGATGAAAGCTGATTACCCACGTCTGTTCTCAGGTAATTAAAATTTTGAGGACAAAATTTTCTTTCAGGAGGGTAGAATGTAACAACCCTGATTTTCGAGTACGTGATATCTTTTCTGAAAGTACGGATTTCTCCAGAAGATCAGTAAGGGGAGAACCTCTGATATATCATCAAGTATCTCAATACTCATTGTCATTATGTCATCTTTAAGTTAGAACCTTTTATGAGGCAAGCTCGATAACGCAATCACAAAGAACCTAGTTTTGAACCGTATCGGTTAGGAGTTTTGATTCTGTTTTTCGTAAATAGTCTCAGTTTGACGAACCAGACTTGATTCACGAGAGAAGAGGGATAATAGGATAATATTATCATTATATGAGTATTAGAAGCTTCTTGAATAATAATATAAGGTTACCTGGTTAGTTTTAGTTAAAAACAGAAAATCGGTTTAATCGGGTTCACAGTTTACTGGTGCAGCTTAGCACCAGCACTCTCTGATGACTTTAGCAATGCTAAGGCTTCATTATACATGTTTTACTATCATAATAAATATGTTACTAGTATCATTTATGCTAGTAGCTCAGAAAATAATTTTTAGAGATGTTTTCACAAGTGTTCCGATACATCTAGTTTTAGTAGTTATACATCTGAGATATTTTAATATTATTTTAACCCACCTCCAAGCCAACCAATCACAACTCACCCTACACTCCCAAAAGCCCCAAGGCTGGTTCATTTGCTCCTTGTGGCCGAAATTTCCAAGAGAGAAAAGTTCTTAGTTCCAAATCTTCAAAGCTTGATTTCTACTGAACTAAAACTCAAATCAAAATTCCAATCCAACCAAAATGATCCTCTCATCTTTCTCTACATGATCGTATGACTTATCAAGGCTGGAATCAAGGTGAGTTGGCTGCACCATTTCCTGCGTGCAGTGGACCTTGTGGTGGCAGAGGGGTTTTTTCCTGTACACAGGGGTATAGCCAATAGGAAAGCCATATCCGGCTAGTAATGCTGGGTTACGTCGGAAGCGGGTAGAAACCGACAGATGAGCTCATTACCTGGACTAGGGCTAGACATGCATCATACTTGGTTGTGCATTTTCTCTATTATGTTTGTTGCATGAATGTATACTTTCTTTGTTTGTATTCTATTCTCTGTGTTTGTGTTCGTATAATTTTCTTGTATTCTTCTATTTGTGTTCTGCTATCTGTTTTCTCTATCTTCTCTATCTATCTTTATGTTCTATTTACTGCTTTGCCATATCCTATTATTTGCCTGCTAATCGACGCCGAATAAAAGAATGTAACTAATAACCCCGGCCCTACTAAGGACTCATCAGTTCTTACCCCCTTCTCTCCCTTCCTCCTCTTCAGATGGAGACGGGTGTGATATTCTATGAGTTCGAGGACCCTTACGTCTACGAGGACCCCGTACATCATAGTTACTTCATTATGGGATTGGAGCCTCGTATTAGACGATATGCGTTACCTAATCGAGCTTTTCAACATCCTCTGTCTAGCCTGCATTTTGACCCTGACGCTCTTTACCACTTTCCCTTATCCTAGTTACACCCTGACGCACCTGGACATCCTTTTCCTGATGGTCCCGGACACCCTATACCAGCTCAACCCTTGAATGAGGCAGCACCTGAGCCTATCTTTCCTGATGAGCCTGAGTTAGCTGGAGAGTACGTACCTGTGATTTCACCAGAGCGGGACTTTCCCATTGAGCCGATCCCTAACTTTCCACATCCTGATGAGTCGACACTACCGGACGACGGGGTAGCTCCTATATATGCGAACGGACCTGTGCTCGCGAATGGTTTTGTAAATAGTGACAGTAGTGCTTCTGGTGGTTCTGAGGGTATAGCTGTAGCTGCGGACGAGGAGGAGGAGGAGGATCCTGAGATAAAGATAGGGCAGGATGAGGAGATGGGCGAGCCTCATGACGATCTTCCGAACGGCCATGTGTAGATATAGTCTGACAGCAGTAGGGGCATTCTTTTGATGACACTCTAGTCTGACATTATCAGTTAGTTAGTCTCTCACTTGTGTTAGTACAACCGAGAGCTAGGAGCTATATAGTGGTTAGGCTAGCCTGGGTGCCATTTTAGCGGCTTTTTGTATGGGCCAGGCCCTGGGAGTGTCGTATATATATTAACTACGTAGGATGACAAGGATGTAAACTGACTTGATCTTTTGTGAACGCTACATGTTTTGTTATAGTGTACATGATATATATTATCAGCTGTGTTTCTATGTTTCTTTATACTTCCTTATATTTCTATCAGTGTGTGCTTATTTATTTTACTCCCTCGCTCGCAACGATATAAGTTAAAAAAATTAAAGTTACTTGTAAAATTGGCAACGTTCTAACAAGGAACAGGCTCATATATTAAATAATAGTTAATAATTGAGAAGGACAAGTTAGTAACACTTAACTTCTTGTATGACCATGGCATATTGGGAGTTGGGTCATTACACCTAGCAACATTTTGGATTTCATGCATGGTCCAGACCGATTTGGTCATGAGTTGCTTACGGAAGTCTTCATTCATGAGCCCATTAATTAGACAGAGGCTGGCCACAGAATCTGTGAGCTCGTCGACTGTTAGGCACTCGTCGTTGAACCTATCGAGGTACTTCCTCGTGGGCTTGTCTTGCCGTTACGTGACTTTAAGCAGGCTGGTCAGATGTTTTACTTTTGCAATTCTA
>NC_029789.2:112338514-112340495 GCF_000816755.2 Arachis ipaensis
CCGACCAAGGTAACCGAAAAAGCCCTGCATCGAATCCTGGCCTTGAAAGCCGTTAGGTGTTCTTGGGAGTCTTTGGTACCGTCATACTTCATATCGGTTGGTTTGTCAAAACCCTTTAGTAACTTGGCCTTTAGGATCCTCTCAGTGAACGGGGTGGCTCCCATTATCATGTGCTCACTCCTTGTTTGTTTAGAGTCTTGTTGGTGTCTTCTATCTTCGTCATCGTGATGGCACTCTGATTCCTAGAAAACACTACGATTCCAGTGTTTTCTGTGACGCCGGTTGGGCGATCTTTCGTTCTTGGTTTCTTGCCGTGATTGGCTCTTGAATGTTGCTTGACTTGCATGTTCTAGGTGGTATTGTTCTTTGGAAGCAACCCGACCCTCTAGGGTTTATACTATCTGGTAGAGCTCTTGGATTATTTGGATCGCTTTCTTTCCTAGGTCGTCGGTTGTTCTGGTTTTATCTAGCTGGCAGTCATCTTCTCTTGGTCATTTTCCTATCAGGGGTTGGCTGACGGTGCACAGTGTTGGTTATCCTCCTGTGAATTGGTGGAGAAATGTCATTTTGAGGCTCGTGCGTTGGGTTTGGTGGGTTTGATTTGTGGAGATGTCTTAAGGACCGCTCCTCAAATTCTTCCCTCATGTCGCCAAGACTTGGCAAGTCCCAATAGATGGCGCTAATATACAAGACATCGTTAGTACGGATTGTGAGATGGATCGGAGAAACTCGCTGGTTTTAGGTGGTAACAAGATCGGATCTTTTTAAAGTGGTGGCAGTGATATTTGCAAAGACACTCTGATGCTCAAATCAAAATGAATCTCAGAAATATATGTAAGGGTTAGAAATATGTAACATACTTGAGAGATATAAGAGGTATATAGTTGAATTTTGTTATCTTATTTTATCTTATTGGTTAAGATAAGAAAGATATTTAATTGTTAAATATTAATTAAGAGTGTGGGACTACCAAATCAATTTGGACCTGCAAAAGGCCAAAATCTGGATAATCAAATTGAAAACTGCTCCAGATAAGAGACTCGAAAATTGAATTTTTTTTTGTGACTAAACAAGGAAAGAAACAAAGCAAAAACTATTCTAAATCCGAGCGGATGATTCGTTGGAGATCAACACCAGGCTCAGACCAAATAACATGATTAGAGTTACTCTTGGCACCATATTTAGCCATCCAATCCGCAGCTCTATTTGCTTCTCGGGGCACCCATTCAACGTGAACAAGCCAAGGACGAGATAAAAGCTCCTGAATCTTATGAACCAAATCTGTTACTTCAGATGGATACCCACTTGTAAGCTCATGCATGATGGGCAGAATGTCAAGGCAATCTGTTTCACAAATAATATCCCTCAAACCGCAATCCCAAGCTAACACCAGCCCCCTCCAAGCAGCAAATAATTCACATCTGAGTATAGACCAAGGGGGAATGCTTCCAGAGCAGCCCAAGATCCAATCTCCCTTAGAATCTCTAATAATACACCCAAATCCCGCTAAATTTGAATCCATATACAAGCTTGCATCACAATTAACTTTAAAACCATTGCCTACCGGTGGTTCCCAACACAGGCAATTTCGGAGAGACCTAAAGGCATTGCTTCGATTCCTGTAAACCTGTAAGTCCTTGGCAGTAATTCTGGCCAAGGCAACAACCTTATGGTCTGTCCAAGGGTTGTCAGTGTTGAATATGTCATTGCACCTATGTCTCCATACCCACCAAAGCCCTGCACCAAAGGACGCCTCATTGTTAGCCAAGGCCTTCCGAAACCACTCTTCAAGAGCAGTACCAGCCGTCGAGTCCAGGATACTAGGATCCAACATATACCAGATTGCCTTTGATCGTTCACAGTCTCTAAGGCAATGCTCCATAGTCTCCTGCGCCTTGTTACATCTCTTACACATATCTGAAGAAGCTAAATGCCGCTTGAATCGAAAGGTCTCAGTTGGTAGAGCATCATGTAAGCTAAG
>NC_029789.2:112340793-112369175 GCF_000816755.2 Arachis ipaensis
CAAAAGGAGTCCACTCATCATACCAAACTGATTTGTGGACATCTCCAATATTCCAATGAAGCCCTTCCTTGAGATGCTCATAGGCATTAACAATGTTCTTCCAGGTAGCCGATGAAGAATTTCTACTGTTTCCGTTCATACCAGATTGATTCCTGAGATATTTATGCTTCAGAACCTGCACCTATAACTTCTCACTATTATTTAGACAATCCCATACCAACTTTCCCAGAAGCACCATGTTAGCACAGGAAGTATCCCTAATACCCAATCCTCCTGCCTTTTTAGGAGTTATGGCGACCTCCCACCTGACCAGAGGCAGCCCTTTTCCAGTCGCTTGGCCTTTCCACAAGAATTGTCTCATCAAGGAATCAATTTTATTACATGCATACTTCGGGAGAAGAGAAATTTGCATTTCATAAACTGGGATAGAGGCCATAACCGATTTAACAAGACAAAGCCTCCCTGCCTTATTCAGTAGGCGTCCTTTCCAACTGGAGAGCTTTCTCGAAATTTTTTCAATAATCTCCTGAGCCGTCTTCCTAGAAGCTCTGGCATGACCGATGTTAATTTCCAGGTATTTACCCAAATCATTGCAGAACCGGATGTTAGAGACCCCTGAGAGAACCTCTTTTCTCCTCTCCGACACCCTCTTGGAACACTGGGCCTTTGACTTATGAAGATTTACCTTTAAACCTGATGCTCTAGAAAATAAGTCCAAACAATGCATGACCTCTATTACTTGAGCTTTTGATGCCTTACAGAAAAGCAAAAGATCATCTGCAAACATCAAATGAGAGAGTCGTGGTCCATTCCTAGAAACCGCAACTGGGTTCCACAAACCTTGGGAAACTCTATGAGAGATAAAGCAGGCAAGCATTTTCATACAGAGTACAAATAGATAAGGAGACATAGGATCTCCTTGCCTCAACCCTCTCTTCGGATTGAAATTTTGGAGCCTGTTCCCATTCCACAAAACTGCCAACGAAGAGGAAGTCACACAATTCAATATAAGATTAATGGTAGCCTTTGGAAACCCAAACCGGACCAAAGTAACTTCCAGAAAACGCCAGTCTACCCTGTCATAAGCTTTTTCCAAATCAATCTTGAATGCCATGATCCCTTTTCGAGACTTGGTGTTCCTCATGAAGTGCATAATCTCTTGAGCAATGATAATATTCTCTGTGGTTCCTCTTCCTGGAATGAACCCTCCTTGCAAAGGACCAATGATCTCCGACAGGAAAGGTCTGAACCTGTTAACTAGAACCTTTGTGACAATTTTATAAATTACATTACATAAGCTAATAGGCCGAAACTCCCGTAAGGAAGAGGGAACTTCCACTTTAGGAATTAGAACAATGAGAGTATCGAAAATAGCCGCATTCAGTAGCTCACCCTCAAAGACTCGCTTGACCAGTCTACACACATCGTTGCTAAGAGAGTCCCAGAACTCTTTGTAGAAAATTGCTTGAAATCCATCTGGCCCTGGGGCTTTAAATGAACTCATGGTCATCACAGCTCTTTTAACCTCTTCAGACGTCACTGGTTCCACTAACTTTTGACAAGCCTCAGTACTAAGAGACGGGCAAGGAAAAGGCCCCATGGCGTCCAGGTCAATATCCTCCCTTGTAGAAAAAAGCTTTTGAAAGAAAGAATTTGCCGCCATTTCTAGAGTCGTAGTCTCCGTGGCCCAAGACCCATCCTCCAAAGATAACCCATGAATTTTGTTCCTCTTTCTCCTGATAACTGTTTGCAGATGAAAAAATTTTGTATTTCTATCTCCACATCTCACCCATTGTTCTCTAGATTTTTGATACCACAACAACTCTTCTTGAAGAAGGACAGCATTCAGTTCCTGATGCAAAACTTGCTCTTTGATCCTAAGCTGTTGATCCTCCCGACTTTCCAGAGTAATCTGAACATCATTCAAAAGCCTCTCCAACTCCCTTTTCTTAATAAAAATATTGCCAAAAACCTTTTTATTGAAGCTAGTTGCATCTTTTTGAACCTTCAACAAACATTTGACTACATCCGGAGCTCCTCTATTCCAAGCTGTATCAACAACATTCCTAAAAAGAGGATGAGTCATCCACGCAGCCTGGAATCTGAACGGACGATGGCCCTTGGTAGCCCTCTTTGCCATCTTGCACCTAGTGAATAATGAGCAATGATCAGAGTGAAGGCACGCCAGCACCACAGTTCTTTACGCCGATGTATATGCGGATTAGCATACACCGCACTGCAGTAACTAGATGTATTGCCCATAGTGATTTCAAAACTGATACATTGATCAACTACATCTAATACTCTCATAGAAATATTTGAATTAGAACATAGAACCCAGATACCCCCACTATGACCATTAGCCTCAATAATACCAACATCCTGGTAACCTAGATTATTCCAAAAAGATTTCATCCTCTCGAAAGCAATATGGGTTTCAAACAGAATGAAAAAAGTAGGATGAAATTTATTCGCTAACTCCTTACTATGAACCCGGACCAATTTATTAGAGGCACCTCTAATATTCCAAAATAGAAAGCTTAAATCTAAATAATCCATAAAATAATTTGTATTGTAAAAAGGACCAACCTCAGCTGAAGTCCCTAACGAGATGATGAAGATCCACCATCATATCCCCCTGAGCCTTGCTTGTCCTTGTCCGGTTGTTGTCCGGTTTGTCTGTGTCCCTCCACTGACAACCCTTCCAATTTGCCGATTTGCTGCTTGCTGGAAAATTGAATTTGAAACAGTAAATAATTGTATAAAATTGTCTCTTAAATTTTATATCTAATAAAATAAATAATATATGTATTTTTTTTTTCATACCCATTCACGCACACACACAAACCTAACCACGGCTATGAATCAAACTCGGGGTGACTGTACCCGAGACAAACAGCTTTGCCACTACAACACCTGCCTTCGGCCACATGTACATGTGGTGTTATGCGCGTGTCTTTGAAAGACACGGACATAAACCAATAATGCCCCCATAGGGACTCACGGAGTTATTTAACCTAAATAATTAGACCCAGATCCAAGCTAGAACTAACCCGATTTCACTGACCCACGAACACCGCTGCTTTCTATTTTACTCAGAAAAAAGAACAGCTAAGAAATCCCTACCCTACCCTCCGTCTCCTCCAAAACTACATCTCCCACTCTTATTTGGTCTGCTCCGCTCTGCATCTGCTCTGCTGCTTCCGCTGCCTCCGCAAGGTGCTAAGTTTACTTTATTACATTTTCCCCCAAAACATTTCCACTGTTGACTTCATCTCCTTGCATGTGGATTTTCGGGAAAACTAATGTCTTGGTTCATACGCATTTCTTGAACGTATTGGTTGCTTTCAATTTCTAGCTTCAAGCTATTCCCTTAGTTCTCATTATATTATTATTATTATTATTTTGGTAAATTTCTTCCCAGTTGCCGCTTTCGTATTAGGTCAGATTTTATCTGTTATTTCAGTTTTGTTACTCATTTAATCATCTTGCTATTGGAGACCGGAGAGAAGTTTGTAGAGCTTGTGTTTGCGCGTTTGAATTTTTTTATTATTATAATTAAGTTCATTTAGCAGGGTTTAACACTTTTTTATGTTACTTTTGAGGTAATTATTATATTGAAGCATTGTTTACTTGCAAGTGTTTAAAAATTGTTTCCTTGGGCATTTGCAAAGTTTAGGATTGAATCAATGATCCAACCTCCTATTTATGCATTGCTTGTGTATTGACATTTGACAAGTCTGTTTGTGGTATCAAATTATCTTCAAATCTTACCTTTTGTTTGTGATTTGTTAGTTGGCATTGATGCTTATATTTCCAAGTTACACCGAAACTGCAGGGTTTAGTAGACTGTGAGGAGCATAGCTATTTTTGGAGGCTGGTGGGCTTTTGGAAGATTTCTTTCCTTTATGAATTTAATGTTGGTCTGCCTGGTCTTAGGGCAGTTAAATTAAATTCAAATCCTTTGTTATTGCTCTTGGCTGTAGAACCTGCGTTTAGGTTTCAATCTTGTACTACCGATGGACTGCAATAAAGAAGAGGCCATGAGGGCCAAGGATATTGCTCAAATGAAGATGAAAAACAGGGATTTTACAGGGGCCCGCAAATTTGCTCTTAAGGCTCAGAAGTTATATCCTCATCTGGAGAATCTAGCTCAAATGATAAGTGTATGCGATGTCCACTGCTCTGCTGAGCAGAAATTGTTTGGCAATGAGATGGATTGGTATGGAATTCTTCAACTTGAGCAGACAGCTAGTGATGAAACAATTAAGAAGCACTACAGGAAATTTGCCCTCCTACTTCATCCTGACAAAAACAATTTTGTTGGTGCAGAAGCTGCTTTTAAGCTGATTGGGGAAGCTCAAAGGGTGCTCTTAGACAAAGATAAACGATATCAGCATGACATGAAACGTGGAGTTCCAGTCAACAAAACTGCTTCATCATGTCATAATCAGCAGAAGGCTTATACAAATTCTAATTCTTCGGTGAAAACAAATGTCAGACACAATTTTACAAACTCAAGTCATCGTCAGCAGCAATCCAGGCAGACAGCACAGCAGGGACCAAACAATAGCCGCCCAACCTTTTGGACTAGCTGTCCATTTTGCAAAGTGAAGTATCAGTATTACAAAGAAGTTTTAAATAAATCTCTTCGCTGTCAAAATTGCCACAAGCCTTTCATTGCATTTAATGTGGATAAGCAACGCACTTCACGAGCAAATGATTCAAGTCGGCCAGAGTCTGGACAACATAAAGATGATCAGCATCATGGTACTTCCAAGGAAGGTCCTAGAGCTCAAGGAAATTTGCATTCTGAGCGGTCTAATGCAGAAACTTTTGAGAAAAAGGGCTCTGCTAACGTCTCTGGAAAGACCAATGGAAATAAAAAGAGGAAGCAGATGGAGGAGTCAAGTGAAAATCATAGTGAAATTCATGACGAGGTCAGAGGAAAACAAGCAGCGGGAGGCTCTAAGGAGATGGATGAAAATTCAGAGCATTCTTATCCAGATTTAACCTCCAAAGCAAAACATCATCCAAATGTTTACTTATATCCTGATGCAGAGTTCAATGACTTTGACATGTTCAAGAGAAAAGAATGTTTTGTTGCTGGGCAGATTTGGGCTATTTATGATACAGCAGATGCCATGCCTAGATTCTATGCTTTAATCAGAAATGTTCTCTCTCCTGGATTCAAGGTCAAGATAATGTGGTTTGAGCCACATCCAGATGACAATGATGAAATCAACTGGGTAAATGAGGATTTGCCTGTAGCTTGTGGTAAGTATAAACCTGGTAGAACTGACATCACTGAAGATCATTTGATGTTCTCTTATATGGTTTCTTTTGAAAACATTTGCGGCAATACTTTTAAAGTGTATCCTAGAAAGGGAGAAATTTGGGCTCTATATAAAAATTGGGATATCAAATGGTACATGGATGTTGAATCACATCAGCAGTATGAATTTGAGCTTGTTGAAATTTTGTCAGATTATGCTGACGGTGTTGGTTTATTTGTTGCTTATTTGTTTAAGTTGAAAGGTTTTGTAAGTCTCTTCTGTCGAAGTATGAAGGCAAGTAACTGCCCACTTCAAATTCCGCCAGCAGAGCTATACAGATTCTCTCACAGGGTTCCATCTTTCAAGATGAATGGTGAAAAAGGTGTAAATGTTCCTAAAGGAACTTATGAACTTGATCCTGCATGTTTGCCGATGAATATTGAAGAGATTGATGCTCCAGAAGGTTTGGATATGGAGATTGGTCATAGTTCATATGGAAGTGAGAATACAACACCTTTGATGACATCTGAGGATGTATCTGCAGGTAAGGTTAATTTGGAAAGAATCAATTTGATGAAGGAAACTAAGGATTCTGTTAATTATTCGGTCAACCCTCATGCTCCCATAGCTTCTACCTCAGAAGCTATTGAAGTCCCAGAATCTTTGTTGTTTGATTTTGAAGCTGGGAGGTCTCTTGAAAAGTTCCATGTCGGTCAGATTTGGGCATTTTACAGTGATGAGGATGGATTGCCGAAGTACTATGGTCAGATTATTAAGATCAAGACTAGCCCAGATGTGGAATTGAATGTTACTTGGCTTACTTGCTGCTGGCTTCCAGAAATTACTATTAGATGGGAAGACCAAGACATGCTTATTTCCTGTGGCAGATTTAAAATTAGTCACACAGTTCAACAGAGTGTTTACAGCAATACCTCTTCTATTTCCCATCTTGTGCATGCTGATCCTGTTGGCGAGGGCGAATATTATGCCATCTTCCCAAGTAAAGGTGAAGTTTGGGCCATATATAAAACATGGTCAAGTAAAATCAAATGTTCTGACTTGAAAAATTGTGTGTATGACATAGTGGAAGTTCTTGGGGGAAACGATTTGTGGACAGAAGTTCGAGTTTTGGAGTTGGTCAGTGGTTTCAGTTCAGTTTTCAGGAGCCAATCAACTGTAGAATTGAGAATCCCGAGAGAAGAATTGCTTAGGCTCTCTCATCAAATCCCAGCTTTCAAACTGACAGAAGAGCATGGCAATTTGAGAGGCTTTTGGCAAGTTGATCCAGGGGCTCTACCAAGCCACTTCAGCTCAAAATAGAAAGGAGCTATGAAATAGTTCTATTGTGTTCATAAATCAATGTATAGCCTGACATCATAGGCAATTTTGCAGACTATACTTTTTGTAACTAGAAGAAACTAATCCTAGTGCGAGTGAATGCAGTTTGTTGATATATCAACACTATAGGTGTAATATTGGTCTTGTTTCGGCTACTCTCGAAGGAAGTTTGCAAGATTTTGAAAACTGGATTGACCGGTTTAACTGGGAACTAGTCTTCTGGCCGGTCCGGTTGACTCCCCAAATTGTCTTGCAAAAAATTGGTTGAACTGGTAAACTGGTTAAATTCAGCCGATTTTTTGAAGGGATGGTTCACTCTTCTTGCAATCAAAACGGTGTCGTCGTTTAAAAAAAAAAAAATACAAAACACGAGCAACCCCCACCCTTTTCTCTCTCGCTCTCACTCAGGCAAGAAAAAGCCTAATCTGTCCCTCTCTTCGAAGAGTAGCCACCATCCCACTTCAGAGCTCAAACTCATTGCCGAACCTTCTCTCTCTGTCGCTCTCTCTGTATGAGTCTTATTTGTCGCTGCTTCTCCACTCCTTGCTATGGGTCTCGACGCTTCTCCGCTCTTCGTCATGGGTCATTGCCGCTTCTCCCCTTTTCGCTATGCGTCGTTGCTGCTTCTCCCTTTCTCGCAATGCGTCGTTGTTGCTTCTTCCCTCTTCGTTGTTTTTGGTTGTTGCCCCTTCTTTGCTCCCTGCCAGTCTTGTCGTCGCTGCATCTCTGCTCTGCACCCTGCCTCGTCGTCGTTGCCTTTCTACTTCGCGTGGTGTCTAACAGTCACTGATGTTCTGCCCTCCGTCGTGTCTCAACCTCCCTCACTTTTACATTTTATCTCCATGACCAAAATATTTAAATTTTCAACCCTCTAGTCTCAATCTCTAACTCTCTATGACTCTATTGCTTTGAAATTTGAAATTTGTTCTAAATATGCATATGATGTATTATTGATGATTTTGCTGAGTTTTGAGATATTAATTTTTTGAATTTTTATTTGAATTCAGTCTGTTGATATTGAATTAATTCTGTTGAGATTGAGTTATAAATTTAATTTTCTTTTAGTTTAATTTATTAATTCTGCTCATATTTATTTTTAAATCTAATTTGTTGTACTTGTTTTGGTGAATTGTTATTTTGTTGTCATTGATTCAAAATAACAACATTGTTACAATTCTACATTGGATTTACTATATGGCTTCATATGATTTCGTTGAATTATGCTTATGATTCTTGTGTCGGATGCATGTTTTGAATGTTTTGAATTAATGACCTGATTGACTTGCAAAAATTCACATATAGAGAAATGATCTTTTAATAATTTTATTTTATATTTAATTAAATTAGTTTAATTATGGTTCGATTTTGGTTGAATTATTAAATCATTAAACTAATCACTTGGTTCGATTCTTGTAACATTAAAAGTTTGTTTGTCCCAGGTCAATTTATTGTAAAATTCATTTGTGGAGTTTGTAATTTGAGAAAGGTCCTTGAAACGCCAAAAATATCTATAAAAGATAAAAACGTAAAAGTATTCTTTGAAACCAAAATCATACAAGACTATCTACTTAAAAGTAAACTTTTGCACCAATGCTAACTGAAGTGGGATCTAGTGTGAAAGTGGTGAGTTCTGGAAGATGAAAGAGCGACTTCACGAAACTCAGAGAAGGGAGAGTGTGTTTCTTATTCACATCTCAATCACCATTCCACTTGAAAAATGGGAATGCAAAACTATCCATACAAAATAATACTGTTGATATATATAGTCACTAATTACTCTACTGCTAACTAATTCTTCTCTCTTGTACAAAGTAACTAAGTCACTGATAAGTTTTGTAACCAACACTATACACATAAGCTCACTACACTAACTAACTAGTAGAAGTGTTAAGTCATGTAACACCCCCTCTCAAGCCAGAATCAGTTACATCTATCATTCTGAGCTTGTCATGACAGCCTTGAAACATCTTTGGAGTTAAAGCTTTAGTCAATATATCTGCAGTTTGATTAACAGTTGAAACAGGAAGCAATTTTGTCACTTGTTCTTGCCATTTGTCTCGAACAACATGACAATCCATCTCTATATGCTTAGTTCTTTCATGGAAAACTGGATTGGCCGCAACATGCAAGGCCGATTGACTATCACAATATATTGCAATTGGCTTACTCAATTCAATCTTCAAGTCTCCAAGTATATTGGTGATCCACTGCGCTTCTCTGGTGGCCATTGCAAGGGCCCTATATTCTGCCTCACATGAAGAACTGGCCACTGTGTTTTGTTTCTTGCTTTTCCAGGATACAATAGAAGTTCCTATGAAGAAGCAGTACCCTGAAATTGATCTTCTTGTGTCTGAGCAGGCTCCCCAATCACTGTCTGAAAAACCAGTTGGTTCCAAGTCAGTTTGGGATGAGAACATTAGACCCAGGGTAGGTTTGGCCTTGAGGTATCTTAATACTCTGATGGCTGCTTCAAAGTGTTTGTCAGTAGCACAGTCTAAGAATTGGCTTAATTTTCCTACTGCATATCCAATATCAGGTCGAGTATTGGTCAAATAGAGTAATCTTCCTACTAATCTTCTGTATTCAGATGCTGAATTGAGTAAACTCCCTGAATCTTTTGCCAATTTTATTGTGTAATCCATTGGTGTAGTTGCTGCCTTTGCATCCATTAATCCATACTCCTTCAATAGGTCGATGCAATATTTTCGTTGACATACTGCAATGCCCCTCTTGCTTCGAGCTATTTCAAGGCCTAGAAAAAAGTTTAAGTCACCCAAATCTTTGATCTTAAACAAATCATGCAAGTGCTTCTTGACAGACCCAATTTCATCCATGTTATTTCCAGCAACGATTAAGTCATCTACATATACCAAGATGGCTGTGAATTGTGAACCATGACATTTTGTGAAGAGACTATAATCATGTCGAGATTGAGTGTAGCCAAAATCGATCAAAGTAGTTGATAATTTGGTGTTCCATTGTCTACTGGCCTGCTTCAAACCATACAAGGATCTGTCTAATCTACAAACTAAGTCTGGTGAAGGCAATGTTAAACCTGGAGGGGGTCGCATGTATACTTCTTCAGCTAAATCTCCATGTAAAAATGCAGTGTTGACATCTAATTGGTGTACAAACCAATTCTTTACGGCTGCTATTGACAAAATTATCCTCAGTGTGCTCATTTTTACCACGGGACTGTAGGTTTCAAAGTAATCCACCCCTGCTGTTTGGGTGAAGCCTTGAGCTACCAGTCTTGCCTTGTATCTCTCCACAGATCCATCAGGATTCAATTCCAACCTGAACACCCATTTGCATCCTACTGCCTTTTTAGCATGAGGAAGCTTGGTAAGAGTCCAAGTCTGGTTTTCCTTTAGAGCAATTAATTCTGCATTGATAGCTTCTTGCCAGTTCGGATCACAAACTGCCTCAGCATAGGTTTTTGGTTCTTTGTATTTGGCCTGGTTGGATTTTTGTGTGATTGACTCAGGTGATAAAGGAAGGAGAGGAACTAGGGACTCAGACTCAAAGAAAAGAATGGAAGACTTGTCAAAAAATTGATCTGCCTGGTTTAGTAACATATTTATGTAATTTTCAAAAAATTCTTGAGAAGAACACGATGAATTGTGTGAAATGTTAGAAAAATCATTTGCTGATGCATTCATGCTATTGCAGTGATAATCATTGAGGTATGTGGGACGTCTTCTTTCTCTTAAGGGTCTTCTAGGTTGTGATGCTATGTCAGGATATGGATGCATGTTTGAGTTAGTGTGGCAATGTGGTGATGGATGTAAATTGTTATTAGAATTGGTTTGAGTATGTGAGGTAAAAATTTTCATAGAATTGAACATTTCTAGAAATGAAAATGTTTCTACTCTTAACATTGTAAAGAATGTGTCCTTTAACTCCATCTTTGACCCCCAAGTATACACACTTGTAGCTCTTTGATCTAGTTTTGTTCTATGTGCTGTTAATGTTGATGCATATCCGAGACATCCAAACACCTTGAGGTATGATATATCAGGTAATTTTTGTTTCAAAATGTAGTAGGGTGACTGGTTTTGCAGTAGAGTACTAGGAATTCTGTTTATTAGATGCACTGAATGTCCTACTGCAAAGTTCCAGAACCTTTTAGGCATGTTTGAGTGAAACATCAATGCTCTTGTAATTTCTAAAATGTGTTGATGTTTCCTCTCTACTATGCCATTTTGCTGAGGAGTCTCAACACAGGTAGTTTGATGTATTATACCCTTAGATGCATAGAAATTTGGTAGCTTAAATTCATTTCCATTGTCTGTTCTAACCTTTTTAATTACCATGCCAAACTGAGTTTCAACCATTTTAACATAATTTTTCACCAAATCAGCGGCTTCTCCTTTTGATTTCATAAAATACAGCCATGTAAATCTACTTTTGTCGTCAACTACAGTTAAAAAATACTTGAAACCAGAAATTGAAGCTGTATTTATAGGTCCCCAAATGTCCATATGGACAATGTCAAATTTATTTTCACTCTTTGAAACTCTAGTTGCATACGGTAATCTTTTTTGTTTTGCATAGTGACATGAGTCACAAGGATTATTACAAGCAGAAAAATTCAAGTCATTGTATTCTTTTTTCATTACATCAATCCTATCATGAGGTATGTGTCCTAATCTGAGGTGGCAGAGCTCAGAGTTATCTAATTGTGCAGGCTGAACAGCTAGTGCAGATGCAGATGAAAGAACAGATGAAGATGCAGATTGTGTAGGCTCAATAGCCAGTGCAGATGTAGATGGAAGAACAGATGAAGATGCAGCTTGAACAGGTGTGAGGTTTTCAAAAGCATACAAGCCTCTTCTCTGTTCAGCTACACCAATTGTCTTCATGGTAATCTTTTCCTGAATTTCACAACCAAATTCATCAAATGTAAGTTTTAATTTTGAATCGGCAGTCAATTTAGACACAGATATTAGATTAAATTTGAATGTTGGAATGAAAAACACATGAAACAATTTAAACTGGTCCGAGAATACTATGGTTCCTGCATATTGGGTTATTGTACTGGTACCATCAGGCATATTAATAAGAACAGGTTTTATTTGATATAGGCACTGAAAAAATGACTTTGAATAGGCAACATGATTTGTAGCACCTGAGTCAATGACCCAGGATTTTGGACTGAAAATGGACATTGACATTATGTAAGATATACCTTGGTTTGACGGAAGTGTGGTGGCAACAATTTGATTTATGCTATGCTTTGGTTGTGCATCTTGCTGATTCAAGAGAGCTAATAATGCTTCCTTTTGCTCTAAAGTAAAGCCAAGCTCAGAATTGCCGAATGCTTCTTGAGACTGATTGTTGTTATCATCACTTTCTTCAGCAACCAAATTGTTGATAGAGGCACCATCATTCTTGAAATGAGGAGAGAATCCATGCTTTTTATAGCATGTGTCTATTAGATGGCCATTTTTGCCACAATAACTGCACTGCTTTGAACCTCTTCCAGTCTTGTGATAATTGCCATGGCCTCCCCTACCTCCTTTGCCTTTACCCCTTCCTCTAATAATTCCACCATCAGTTCTTGCATTGGTTATCAATGCCTTCCCTTCAACCATTTCATTCATGTTAAACTGCCTTTCTTGCTGAAGCAAATCAGAAAAAAACTGCATCTACCTTGGGCAATGGTTTCATCAGCATGATTTGAGATCGTACAGTAGAATATTGATCATTCAATCCACGCAAGAGTCTTACAACACTTGAGTCTTCCTTATAACCTCTCAATATATTCAATTCACAGGTGCAGTTTTCAGAACATCTTAAACAGATCGGGATCGGGCGCAAATTATCTAATTCTTCCCAAATCTCTTTCAATTTTGTATAGTAAGCAGTAATTGTTAACTCTCCTTGTCTTGTAGCAAATAGATCTTCCTCTAGTTCTGCAATTCTATATATGTCTCCGTGACAGTACCTATGCTTTAATTCTTTCCACAATTCCTTAGCAGAATTTATCCACACTACACTCTTAGCTATCTCAGGGCTTAAAGATTGATTAATCAAAGAAACCACATATGTGTTAGATCGTTCCTATGCTTCAAACAATGCAGTTCCTCTTTCAGGTTTTTTAATTGATCCATCTACAAATCCTAGTTTATTCTTTGATGTAAGTGCTCTCCACATAGCTTTCTCCCAAATTGGGTAATTGTTTCCTACTAAAGGAGTCGAAAGTAAAGAAGAACCTGAATTTTCTCCGGGATGCAGAAAATAGGGACTCACTGGATCCAATGCAGGATTTGATTGCGTTCTTGTTGCATTCGATTGCATAAGATTGATCTGGTTAACCAAACTTGCAAGAGCCTGAATGTCTATAGAAGAGAACGGTGGATTGTTATCTGACGCCATTTCTTCAATTTCTTGCTCTGGATTCAATTTTAAAGAAATTTCAAGAACTGATGGATTTGTAGAATTTTCGCCCTAGAACTCGCTGATCGGATCACTATTTGTCTGAATTAGTTTTGTGCAGAACAAAGTAGCTCTCATCAGTCTCTATTGTGTGAGTTCAAGGAAGAAGGAAGAAGAAACAAAGAAGAAGAAGAAACGGAGTAGAAGATGAAATCGAAGAGGAAAGAAAGAAGAAGAAGATGAAATTGAATTTGCAAGAAGAAGGAATTGAAACTGCATACAGGTTAATTGAATCAACAGGGAGACGAAATTGAAGTTGCATTCAAGTTTCTTTCGAAGTTTCTCAATCCTTCCATCCACGCTCACCGCACCATGTGAAAGTGGTGAGTTCTGGAAGATGAAAGAGTGACTTCACGAAACTCAGAGAAGGGAGAGTGTGTTTCTTATTCACATCTCAATCACCATTCCACTTGAAAAATGGGAATGCAAAACTATCCATACAAAATAATACTGTTGATATATATAGTCACTAATTACTCTACTGCTAACTAATTCTTCTTTCTTGTACAAAGTAACTAAGTCACTAATAAGTTTTGTAACCAACACTATACACATAAGCTCACTATACTAACTAACTAGTAGAAGTGTTAAGTCATGTAACATCTAGCGTGACATGCCTACCTTTGATCAATCACTTTTGGTCTGTTTTGCGAAAGGAAACAATCTTGTGTTTACCGGGTGAGTTTCTTTCTTTTGTAGTTATTTTTGTTGACATTTTTATCGGATAATTTTTTAAATAAATAAATTAAATACTTTCTTTACTAATATATGTAATTTGTCAGATATTTATTAATTTATGTAATATTTATTTTGTTTACCATACAAATGATATAAGTCTAAACTATAAACATTTTGCATAAACGAAATACGGATATACTTACGTGATTCCTAGGAGATTGGACTATTAAATGACTAAAAAGATGTTTGTAGCACATTTTAAAACTATATTGATTTAATTTTATTTTTCAATTATTATTTGTATTACATCGATCTTGATAATACTTTTCCATTTGACTATAATTACATAACTTTATATTTTATTTTTTTAATTGACTAGTAAAAATGACGATTGATATCTGTAGGGATGCGTACCCTCCTTCGTCCCATCCCCATTTAAGAAAATATCTCTCATTTTTGCTTTATTCTCGTCGTGGGTTTCTATATAATTGTCTCTACGAAGAAGGCAGATATCCGCAAGTATGAAGTATCCATGTATATTACCTTTAAAAAATTTTAAAAAAATATTAACATACAATCATAACATAATCTAATAAAATTAACATAATTTAACACAATTCAATCACAATGTAACATAATTTAACATACATATTAAAAGAAAATAAAATAAAAATAATTTCTAACATATAAAATAATATAACTTATCTTAGTAAGTGAGAATATTCTAATAAATTCTCATTTGCGAAGATTTAGAAGTCCTCACGAGATCGGTACCTCTACCTCCGTCTCCATTCTCATTTATTTACGGGAACGAGTCCCCATCTCCATGAAAATTTTATGAATCTTCATTTACCTTCTAGTCGCAACAAATTTTCGCACATATCTGCTTCGGCAGATTTTTTTTTCCATCCCTACCAACCACATTGTCATGGTAATTGTTACTTTGATTTCATATTTAAATTTTAAACGCAACAAACTAATAATAACATAATCATTAATAACTTCTATTTTTGCACACCCACTCACAAGCATAATCTCTATTCTTCGATTTATATCCCTCAATTTTCTTTCTTCATGCTTTTTTAACGACTGCACATTACACTGTTTTTTGATGTAATTTTTTCAGATTCAGCACTTCATATTGCAAGTGATACATATTTCAAATGTTCGTGATATGAAAAGTTCAAGTGTTATTTAGAAGACATTAGTTTATATTTTTAGAATATTTTAATTTAATTTGTTGTATTTTGATTTTGTTTATTTAATTACTAGATTGGGCCTTATGTTTGTGGGCTAAAGGTTTTCTATATTTTAACCTAATAAGAAGTTATAAATACCTCATAAACTAGGATAGACATAATACAGAATGATTTAGAGGTTTGAAAACTTCTTTTTTGGTTTCGTGATGAAACTATGATGTGGATAATTGAGGTTGAGGAGTCTCTCTTTTGTTACATCGGGGAATTGATTAGAAGGTTGAGGAGTCCCTTCGATTCAATTTATAAACTATGGCGTTGACAAGTTAGGTTGAAGAGTCCCTTTCTTGTTGCGTTAAGAAATTGGGTAGAAAGTAGAATGATTCTTTTTGTATTCAATTTCAACCTATCTTTTTTATTTTTATTTTAATGACAATTTATCTTTTCTATTCAATTTCAATTCTTGTCTTATTTATCCTTTTATTTCTTTATCATTTAGTATCAGAGCTCAGGTATTAGATTAATTCTTATTAATCTATATTTGTTTCTTTTATCATAAAAAAGAGTCCAATGTTTGTCGCGTCTTTCTTTATGTTCTTGTGTTCTTGTTTCTGTTTGTGTTTCATTATTGTTGATTTTATTGATTAAAAAAAAAAGCATATAGTGCAAAAAAAAAAGAAAAAAAATTCAAAAAGGGAGAGAAAAAAAACAATAAAAAAGAAATTATCTTCCTTGAAATTATTGTCCTTTTCATATACTATTTTTTCACCTATAAGATTCGAGGGCAAATCTTTTTTGAAGTGGAGGAGAATGATATATGCTTCAAATGTTCGTGATATAAAGAGTTCAAGTGTTATTTAGAAGATATTAGTTTATATTTTTAGAATGTTTTAATTTAATTTGATGTATTTGAATTTTTTTTATTTAATTACTAGATTGGTCCTTATGTTTGTGGGCTCAAATATAGATTAATAAGAATTAATCTAATACCTGAGCTCTAATACCAAATGATAAAGAAATAATAGAATAAACAAGAGAAGAATTGAAGTTGAATATAAAAGATAAATTATAATTGAAATAAAAACAAAAAGGATATATTGAAATTGAATATAAAGAGAATTACTCTACTTTTTACCCAATTCCTTGACGCAACAAGAAAAAGACTCCTCAACCTTCTACTCAATTCTCCAATGCAACAAGAGAGGGACTCTTTAACCTCAATTGTCCACATCATGGTTTCATCACGAAACCAAAAAAGGAGTTTTCAAATCTCTAAATCATGTTGTATTACGACTACCCTAGTTTATGAAGTATTTATAACCTCTTATTAGGTTAAAATATAGAAAACCCTGAGCTCACAAACATAAGGCACAATCTAGTAATTAAATAAACAAAATCAAAATACATCAAATCAAATTAAAACATTCTAAAAATATAAACTAATATCTTCTAAATAACACTTGAACTCTTCATATCACAAACATTTGAAGCATGTATTATTCTCCTCTTCTTCAAAAACAATTTGTCCTCGAATCTTGTAGGTGAAAAAATAGTATATAAAAGGACAATAATTACAAGAAAGATATTATTTTTTCTTTCCCTTTTTGTATTTCTTTTCTTTTTTTTGCACTGTATGTTTTTTTCAATTTTTTTAAACAATAAAATCAACAATAATGACAAAAAATAATGAAACGCAAACAGAAACAAGAACACAAGAACTTAAAGAAAGACGTGACAGACACTGAACTCTTTCTTTTATGATTAAAGAAGAATAAATATAGATTAATAAGAATTAATTTAATACCTGAGCTCTGATACTAAATGATAAAGAAATAAAAGATAAACAAGAAGATAAGGATTCGAACTGAATAAAAAAAGATACATTGAAATTGAATAGAAACAAAAAGGATAGATTGAAATTGAGTACAAAGAGAATCACTTTACTTTCTACCCAATTTTTTGACGCAACAAAAAAGAGACTCCTCAACCTAACTTGTCAACACCATAGTTTGGAAATTGAATCGAAGGGACTTCTCAACCTTCTACCCAATTCTCCGATGCAACAAGAGAGGGACTCCTTAACCTCAATTGTCCACACCATGGTTTCATCTACGAAACCAAAAAAAGGGGTTTTCAAACCTCTAAATCATTATGTATTATGACTACTCTAGTTTATGAGGTCCAATCTAGTAATTAAATAAACAAAATAAAAATACATCAAATTAAATTAAAATATTCTAAAAGTATAAACTAATATCTTCTAAATAACACTTGAACTCTTCATATCATGAATATTTGAAGCACGTATCATTTACGCCTCCTTAATTCTCTCATCTGACTAATCCAATCATCAATTATTGTCACTTATGATTTTAGATTTTTCCTTTTAACAATCTGAGCCTCCTATCCCTTCATCAAAAACAAATCAACCTCCAATAGCTGATCCAAAGATTCACCAATCTTCCTCCCTAATTACTTGGTTTTATATTACTTAGGCATACACTATAATTGTATCCATATCGACATAACAAATGTCCTCCCTCTCAATGTCCATCTCTTTATTCCATCTCTTAATATTTAGAATGAAATTTTTTAATAAGTGTAAAATTCGGTTAATTAATGACTAATTAACTCATAAATTAAAACTTATTCTAGAAAATTAAAAATGCAAATTTTATGGTTTAATATGATAGAGAAAATTAAAACGAGAATTTTGACACTAATTTTAAAGAATTCGACCCAAGATTAGGCCGAACCGGACGAACCGGGCCTGTATTGGGCCCAAGGCCCAACCAAGCCTTATTAAACAAAAAAGGACTCAGCACCCTCTCTCCTCTCTCAAACATAGAACATGCTGAAAGGGAAAAGGAAAAGCATGAAACCCTTGCCCTCATTCATTTCCAACTTCATTTGATCACAACTTTTGATCCGGAGCTCTGATTGCCGTACCGTTTGCGGCCACGCGACCCCAGTGTCGAGCTCTATAAATCCCATAACTTTGTTCTTGAGGTAAGCCACGTTTTTCTTCCAGTTTTCTCAGCCCTTGATTTTGAAATTCTTGGGTAAAAATGTTGAGATTTTGGCTTCTTTGATGTTATAGGATCCAATTAGCTTGAAGGAAAAGCTTAGTCTTACCTTTTTTATCTTTGGGTAAGGTAAGATTCTCCCTAAGTCAAATACTTGAAATTTTGTGATTTAGTGATTGATTTGTATGTGTGGGTGTATATTATGTATATTAGGCAATGTATGTGTGTACATTAGAGCTTGATTGAGGTCTTGGAAAGTGTGGAGTGGGCTTGTGGCACTGAAAATTGGTTGGTATGGTGTTGAGGCATTGAAAGTTGAGGGAAAGTGCAATTGGAAGTGTTCCGAGTTGAGCGGAGAATCGGCCAAGGTATGGTTTCGATTTCCTGTATATAAAATGTAATGTAATGTGAAAACTTAGGCTAGTGACCCTAGGATAGGATTTTAAAATGTTGATGTGGTTGTTGGATGATATGGATTAAGTTGCATATATGAATAATGGTTGATTGGTTGTGAGTGGTGCTAATTGTTGATAAAGCATGTAAGGTTATGAGTAATATGGATGATATGCCTAATTGTTGGTAAGATTGAGGTTCTTGTTGATGAGTATGAAGATTGTATGTGATATTGATATGTATATATATTGATTGATGAAATTGAACATTTATTTAGAAATTGAGGTGTGAAATGTTGATTATGAATTAAATTTATTGAATTGAGATTTGGTTAAAAGTGGAAGAATTGGTGGGTTGAGGAATGAATGGGAAGTTGAAATATGCTTGATGTGAATGGCTAAGTTTTGGTTGGTTTAAAAAGGTTTTGGAAGTTTTGTGTTTTGAAAATTGGAGGTTTTGCAAAGTTTGTGAAAATAATGGTTTTTGGCCCAACTTTGAAGGAGCATAACTTGGTCTCTAGACCCCCAATTTGTGTCAAATTTATTTAAAAATGAAATTGGGTCCGTGATATTTATGCCGTTCAAAGAATGGTGGGAAAATGTTTTAAAATGAGGAAGATATGCTCGATCGAAGTTTGGTGTGCAAGCTAAGCATTTCAGGACTTAGCAGCTTTTTCAGGTTTCTGCTAAGTTCGCGAGATGCATGCACGACGTGACCAATGGCTACTACCTTAAGGTTTCGCGTACGCATGGTGTGGGTCGCGTACGTGAGAATGGTATTTTTGAGGTTGTGTACGCGACCACCTGGCACGCGACGCGAGCAAACGATTCAGGTTGCTAAGTTCGCGTACGCAAGAAGGAACACGCGACACGAGCATATGCTATTGCCTATGCTCCTCGCGTATGCGAGCAAGAGGCTGCGTACACGAGCCCCTGTTTCTCAGCAACTATGCTTTCTGATTTTATGCATTCCACCAGCATTCAAAATCCTATTTTTTCGTGTTTAAAGCCTGATAGATGGTAGAGGGTTATGAAGCCTAGTGAGGGCTGTGAGAAAGGTAACTTGTGAAAGAAGTAAAAGAAAAATCTATGATGGATTATGATTGATTATAGCATGAGTTGCTGAAGAGAATGGTAGGAGTGCTGGGGATGATGTGAGCCGAATGGCTATATGTGATGATGGATTATGGCTGATTATGAATTATGATTATAAGCTGAATGGCTGAGATAAATGTTGATTTATAGCTGAGAATGAATGCATATATGCTGATTAATTGATATTGTGATTGTTGCACTTCCACCTATCTGAGATACGAGTTTCCCTGGGTGAAAGCAGTGGCTAGCCACCACGTGCTCCAAGTTGAGACTTGATACTCTGCTGACCCTATGTTGTAAGTGTGGCCAGACATTATGAAAGTTCAGAATGAGCTCGCCCCCTTGAATAAACACCAGTGTGGGTGTTGTGTATATATATATGTTGATAATTATGATTGAGTATAACTCGAGTTGGGGCTGCACGACATAGGGATAGTCCAATGGTTAGCTACCAGGACTTGTCGGGTAGGCTTTATAACTGACAGATGAGACTTATCAGCCACTAGGACAGGTATACAACATATGCATTATATGTAATTTGTTTGGAATGCCTAATTGACTGCATAATTACTTGCTATTTGTTTAACTGCTGTATTTGCTTCCTATTTGTGAATTTCTTTGCTTGATATAATTGTGTTTCCGATATCAAATTACTGGTGGTGGTTGGAAGTTTCAAATGATTTGGAAAGGAAATTTTTAGTTAGACTGAAGATCCTTAGTTAGTTGCCTATTTTCATTTCTCTTGGCTTAGTTATGTTTATATGCTTTAATTATGAATTGGGAGTCTAGGATTGCCTTTAGCTTTCCCATGACATTATATGTTAGATATTTGGGCACTGTTACCATGCTGAGAACCTCCAGTTCTCACCCATGTGGATTTTGTGGTTTTCAGATGCAGGACGTGAGGCTCCTCGTTGAGGCATGCTGGAGACTTCTATTTTAGCGAAGATCTTTAGCTCTCGGGACTTTATTTTGGTTTTATGTACTTGCTTAGATACTTATTATCTCCATTGTGTATATATACTGTATTGACTCCTCTTAGAGGTTATTTTGGAGACTCAGGTTTTGTAACTCTGTATTTTGGGTTTTTCCTATATATCTATATATGTATAACTATGTGCTCGGACCAGTTACCTTTGCGAACCGAGACCTGAGCTTTGCTAGCTGTATCTTGGTACTCTATTGTACATGTATCCGTGTCGGCTTACTTTATCTGCTTCGTTTACGTTATCGATCGGAGTGTTGCGCTTTTCAATTTAACGGTTTTGATTTACCCTTTTTTCTTCAAAGGCTCCTAGTTATAAACATTTTTCACACTACTATATATACTAAATTTTATTTTTAGAGGTCGTAATACCTCGCCACCTCTGTTTTATGACTTAAGCATAAGACTTTGTGTAGTACGGTGTTACAATAAGCGTGGCATTTTCTTTTTGATTTGGGTCATGTTTTGTTCCTTCTTGAAAAAGAATTGAAAGATATTGTCCCTATGATCTATAAATTACAAGCTATGAAGTTGTCCCTAAATAGCATTCATTGCAGGTTCAATTGTTCCAATGCTAAAACTTTTATCATCTAGTAGTCTTTCCACGATGCTTCTTCCACATTCCTCCATTCCTCCTCTCATGTTTGAATCATCGAAGAGAATCACTCCTTCCCATTGTAGTCGCTCTTTTTCATCCTCACTTGTAGCCTCTATCTCCCTATCTCCAATTATGATTGTACCAGATGGCAGAGATTTGGTCTCCTTGTTGATAGTAGAATAAGGATTCAAGGTGACACTTTGACTCACAACACTTAAAAACTCTAGCAGAACATTCAAACCCTAATGGCACAACCTCAAATTACTAACTAAGAACATTTGAATCTATATTCATTCAGCTTTTAATCTATTTGACACCAACGTTAGTCCAAGATGAGGCACAAAGAAATCATCTCTATAATTTTGTTTAAACTTTGGTCCTATTTTTATCAGAGTATTTGAAAATATTTCCGTTGGTAATGTAAATTTCTATTTGTAACTAAAATATAAGAATATGTCGATAAAATATGCCAAAAATTAAAAATTTTCTAATAGTACGATGCAATTTTAACACATCATTAGCCCCAGTCATGTGACTTGTGCTTGTTCACTAAGGCTGCATTTGTTTTGTGTATCACTTAAAATATAGTCACAGAGACATAGACACTAAAGATACAGACACAACAAGATATAAATTTTTTGACTTGTTTGTTATACAAGCACAAGACAGAACACACAAATCACAATCTTGTTGAAATAACAATATTACCCTTATTAGAAACTACTACCACCACGTCACAGCCACCATCTCAACCAAACAACCACCATTAACACTCTAAACTAAATAACCAATCTAACAAATGTCACCGACGAAAATTCAATCCAACAAAACCGATACAAAATCACTTTAACAAAACTTAACCAAAATACAAATAAATAAAAAAAAATTAAAATATACAAAAAAAGAGAACCAGAAGGCGCGAAAGAGAAGCTATGGTGAAGGAAGATGGTGACAGAGAGGAGAAACGGAGGAAGGTGGATCTGTAAATAGAATAGTAGGCAGAGCCGAATTGACAGATCGAAATGGAAAAAGGTGTGCGGATCTGGAAACATGTTAACAAGATATGAAGTAGAGGCAACTGTGACAAAGGGCGACGACAACGAAGGGACAATCATGAAGATTGAAAAAAAAAGAGAAGAAGGAGAAAATGGAGGAAGGAAAGGAGGAGTGACAACTACGGTTTGGGTGGAAGTATGGGAGGAGAGGTGGCAGTGGTCGGTGGCATGAAGGGAGGAGAAGTAGCGGCGATTTGGATGGAAGGAAAGGAGAAAGAGAGGAGGCGATAGGCTACTGGTAGGAAAGAAGGATATATGGCAGTGCTCTGAGGGCACAAAGGGAGGAGGAAATGCGACAGTGGGCTAGTGGTAGGGAGGGTTGAGAGGTAATAGTCACTACAGGAAAATTACCGAATACCGTCAGATTCACTATCAGATTTAGCGACAGACTAAGTCAGACAGTAAAAACTTCACCGCTAAATATTTAGAAGCCATTGTTTTTGTCCGCCTCTAATTACAAGTGGACATAAACTATTAATTGGCGAAACCTTAGAGGTTGTTATTATCAAAAAAATTTCACAGTAGCTTTATTTTTCGACGGTAAATGTGGCACTATAAATTAGGTTTTCACATATTTACTATCGTCGGAATTATCTCTCGATAAATCTGATGGTAATATATTATTTATTTACCAGCAGATTCAACTTATGGTAAATCCAACGATAAACTTTAATTTTTTTTTTCGAATGGTTATATAGCATACCTATTATAACTGAATATATTATCATTAATATGTCAAGAATTAATAGTGAAATCCCAATTGATAAAAATCTAATAGTATTTTTAATCAAAGATATATAAGTATAATCTAAAATAACAAATGTGTAGAAGAAAAAGTCAAACAGATAAACTACTAATATTATTAAACAAAGCAAAACTATGCCTTAATCAGTATGAGTCCTGATAATTGTCGTCATCGTCTCCCTGGTCCTGCTGAGTTGGCGGTCTAGGAGGTGGTGTTGGTGCTTATGCTGGTGTCTGAGCAGAGGATGATGAGCCCCCTCCAGCAGCGGCGCTGCCACCAGTGCGCATCTGCTGATAGTAGACTGCCATCTAATGTTGCATGCGCTGGATCTATTCCAACTCTTGCATCAGGGTCTCTGTCTCTGTATCGCGAGCATCTTTCTCTGCCATGTATGCGAGGAGCCCATTATACCTCTCCTCATCCAGAAGCAGTTGGTGACCTAGGTCTTGAAGGCTCCGTGTCAGACTATTAACATGCTCACACAAGCATAAATTAAAACAAACACACATTCAAGCAAACATCAAATCTTAGCTGTTCTAGTGTGCATCCCTTATTACTTCGCAATTTTTCAGCAAACAAGAGTTTTGAGAAGGTATCATTAGGAAACCTTCTCTTACTTTCGTCTTAAAATTAAAATTTTAACAATTTAATATGTTTAGAGATAGAAAATCAACCTCAATATTGCACGAGAAACCCACGTATATTATCAACACGAATAACCCACGGTTAAAGTTACACAATATTCAAACAAAAAAAATCATAAAATAGAAATAAAATAAGTAAAATGTAAAAATTAATAACTTTTGTAAAAACACTTATACAAATATTTTAGAAACATTTCTAAAATCTTATAAATATTAACTAATTAATCTAATTTGGAAACCCAAATTAATTTTAAATTTATTTAATTTACCTAAATTAAACTCTAAATTACTCTAATTTTAAATCTAAACTAAATCCTAAACTAATTTATCCAACTAATTACCCTAAATTACACCCTACCTAACGTAACATTATTTATTTTCTGATTGCACTAAATCAATGTAACAAATCTTAATCACACATTTCATTAAAAAATTAATCAAGAATTTAACAAAAAAATTAATAAAATCCTAAACAAAATTCAACTCTAAATTACTCTACCTTCAACTCTAAAGTAAACCCTCGACTAATTTATCCAACTAATTATCAAAACTTGCGTCCTACCTAACCTAACATTATTTAATTTCTAACTACACTAAATTAACATAAACCCTAATCATACGTTCATTAAAAAATTAATCAAGAATTTAATAAAAAATTAATAAAATCCTAAACAGATAAAAAAAATTTCAACTCTAAATTACTCTAATTTCAACTCTAAAGTAAATCCTAAACTAATTTATCAAACTAGTGACCATAAATTACACCCTACCTAATCTAATCTAATTTAGTTTCTAATTATACTAATTAAATTAATGTAGAAAATCCTAATTACACATTTCGTTAACAAAATTTAATCAAGAATTTAATAAAATACTTAATAAAATTCTAAACAAATAAAAAATTCTGAAGAAAAAAACTATAGAAAAATTATCTTTGATGGTGGTTGTAGGATGGTGGAAGCGTGGTGGTAACAGGAAGCGTTAGTGAAATGTACGGTGGTGGAGATAGGGTTTAGTAAATCCTAGTTGTAATATAACTAGCAACCAAAAGAAAAAATGGACAACAAACTTACCTCTGGTGTAGTATCGATGGACCTCAGCGGTAGTGACGGGGACTCGGTGATGACCTCTGACGACAAAGGACACCAACAACGACGGCAGAGGATTTCTATGGAGACTCTAGAAACAGCGACAGTGACATGCTGATCTACGATGATGACAGGGCTAAGTTGGTGGCGACGACAACTCTGGGTGGTGGTGCAACAACCTTCTTCAATGGAGGAGAGAGAGAGAGAGAGAGAGAGAGAGAGAGAGATAGAGAGAGAGAGAGAAGAGAGAAGAATAAAAGAGAGAGAGTGCGTTTGCAAAAGTTAGGGGGTGGTTTCGCGATTGAAATTTACCCCAAATTTACCGTTAGACTTACCAATAAAAAATCCAACGGTAAAGATTATGCGATTAGCAAAACGATCTGTTTCATTTATGTGTTACGGTCGGATTTATCCACTAGTATATTTGACAGTAACATTGGCGCCAAGCTTAATCAGATTTGCGCCCAAATTTACCTTTGAAATTACCGACGGATTAAGGAATCCAAAGGTATATTTTTAGTGTTGTTGCATTGAGAAAGTGAGAGTAATGTGTGAATGACGAACCCTGATTTCTTATCGTTGTTCATCTTCCACCTCTTTCATTCATCTCCTCATTGCCCCTCATTGCAACTCATCTCCTTGCCGCTGGAAGCAATGCCATTGTTGCTGCCTTCAACAAGCTCTGTGATTTGGTCACGCCTTCTCCGTCACTTCTAATAGATAATCTATTTCTTCTTCTTCTTTTGATTTTTTCTCTCACTTCATACTTTTAGATCTAATTTATACTCTAGTAGGAAGAAATAGAGAATGCTTGTTTACTGACTTATGCCACCGAATTAGATCTTCCTAAATGTTCGACGGCATCCTCGGTCAGAGATTCGTCGCAAAATGGTTTCGCACTTTGATTTCGCTGCTTCTGTTCTTTCTTCTTCATGCCTTTCATTTGTTGCGGTTATGCTGATTGTGATTTTCAATTTTCAATTTCTTATTTTATCTCCTTTTATTTTCTTATGTGAATCATTGATTAAATAGACAAAGAATCCAATCGATGTGATAAGGAGAAAAAGGACGGCGATAGAGAAATTTCTTAAGAGAGACATCGTTGATTTGCTTACAACAGTGTACTTGATTTCTTTTTTTCTGCTTTTGTTTCAGAAAATTTGTTAATTCCGTAAGCTAGATGAGATTCTTCGCAGGACTCAATCTATGAATTCATCAATGTACAACTTCAGAAGAACGTGCTAGTTTTAGTATTTCTTGATTCAACTATAATCAAAGGATTTTGAGACATTATTTTGTTTTTGAAATGGAAATTGATTTAGCTGAGAAAATGTTTCTATTTCTAAAATCTAAAGATATGAATGATGAAGGACTCTGATGTTAGTATTCTTGTTTAACTGGAGGTGGATTTTGGAAAGCTTTCTATAAAGTAGTGCAAAAAATTATCCGTATTATTTTTAATCTTGTACGCATAATGGTTATATAATTAGACACTGATGAGTTCATTACTCTGTAAATATTCCATGTTTTATGCTAACTGCTACTGCTTCTTTTGTTTAATTCTAGGTTTTGATTATTCTTCCTTGCTCGACTTATTTTAGGTCAGAAATTAGGGGTAAGGTTCATTAAATTCTTTTGCACTGGATTCTTCATCTTCACTGAATTCTTCTAATTCCTTTTGTATGATATGCATGACATTTTTCTTGTGAACGATTTGCTATATGAGTTCAATGTTATATTGATAATGGTAGTACCTTCAAGTTTTGCATTCTACTAATTTGTCATGTTTCCGCTGGTGCTTCGAGAGTAAAAAATCTAACTTCTAATGGTTCAGTTGGGATTTTATTTAATTTTATAGGTTTAGCTAATTTATAAAGTTGGTTTCTATATTAATTTATCTTATATGTAATTGTGAACATGTGCTAGCATTCTACTAATTTGACATTTTTCCCTGAAAATTGGTTGTAAAGTTTTCTTAGCTCGTTGATCTATGGCCACCGAATGGGAACACTATAATTTTTCAGTAAGTTGTTTTGTGCCCATCTCTTTAGCAGATATAATTGACATGATTTGTGTATTTTTTTTTTATATTCTCATTTTGTGCCTATGTTACTGATTTTGGCATTGTTTATTAATCATTGTTTATATTTTCATTTGTGCCCCTATAATTGGTTCAGAATCACTTTCTCTTATGCCTTGCAGTTCCAATACTTTCTCAATGATCCTTTGAATTATGATGTTAAATATTAGGTATGTACATAAGTTTTTATTATTTAAAGAGTAAATATCGTTTTTGTCCCTAACGTTTGGGGTAAGTCTCAAAGTTGTCCCTAACGTTTCAATCGTCCTATTTAAGTCCTTAACGTTTCAAAATTGACTCAATGTTGTCCCACCGTTAGTGATTCGTTAACAGAATTGATGGCGGGACAAAATTGAGACGATTTTGAAATGTTAGGGACTTAAATAGGACGAAAACGTTAGGAACAAAAATGATACATAAAAATAAATTTTAATTTAATTTTATCTTTCAATAATATTAATTTTTTACTGTACATAGTATTCAATTATTTTTTATTTACATCTAAATAAATTACACTTAATCACATTGCTTTCATTTTAAATAAATTTATTTTTTTATAATTTTAAAGAATTTTGATACATTAGAGACAAAAGGTATAATTTATATTTTTTGTATATATATTATTTTTTTCTGCAAGTTTATATACTAGTCATTCTACAAACATTTCATGATAACTAAAAATATTTAAGAGTAAAATTATAAAAAAAATAATTTATTTAAAATAAAAATAATATGATTAAGTGTAATTTACTTAGATGTGGTTAAAAAATAATTGAATACTATGTATAGTAAAAATTGATATTATTGAAGGATAAAATTAAAATTTATTTTTATGTATTATTTTTGTCCCCAACGTTTTCGTCCTATTTAAGTCCCTAACGTTTCAAAATCGTCTCAATTTTGTCCCACCGTCAATTCTGTTAACAAATCCCTAATAGCAGGACAACATTGAGTCAATTTTGAAACGTTAGAGACTTAAATAGGACAATTTAAACGTTAGGGACAACTTTGGGACTTACCCTAAACATTGGGGACAAAAATGATAATTTACTCTTAGAGTTTTAATTATCTCTATTTAGTCTTTAAATTTTATAAACGTGTTTCATATTAATCTTTGAGATGATTTTCAGTATAAAAATATTAATGAAGCATTGATATAGATAGTCACATGTCACGCTGGAACTAATAAAATGATGCAATTTTGGTTTTGACATTTAAATAACTCAAAAATGACGTCGTATCACTTGTTTTGTTAAGTAAAATTTTAATAAATACCACTTACGACGGTTTTAGATTATTTGAGTGCCAAAATCGAAACGATATTAGTTTACATAATATAGTATGGCATCTGGTTGTCCACAACAGCGTTTCATTTGTTAATGTTTATATGTTGAAAATTATTTCAAGAACTAACATAAGTCATGTTCGCAAAATTTATAAATGCAATTAAAATTTTAGAGACTAAATTAAAATCTTCATATAAGTTGAGAGACTAAATTGAATATTATATCTATTGATAATTAAATTAATTTTTTTGAGCAATAATCAATCAATATTTTTTCTTTTCATTTCTAAACTTTTGTTTATTTGATCATTATTAGTTAAAAAATTAACTGTCCAGCAAAACTGATAATTAATTTAGTCCCCATGAAATTGTATAATATAATTTATCCAATTGTAGATTTAAATCTCATTAATATTTATGCCTAAAAAAAAATAAAATATACATATAGTTTAATGCCTAT
>NC_029789.2:112373766-112379232 GCF_000816755.2 Arachis ipaensis
CAAGTTTATATACTAGTCATTCTACAAACATTTCATGATAACTAAAAATTTTTAAGAGTAAAATTATAAAAAAAATAATTTATTTAAAATGAAAGTAATATGATTAAGTGTAATTTACTTAGATGTGATTAAAAAATAATTAAATACTATGTATAGTAAAAAATTGATATTATTGAAAGATAAAATTAAAATTTATTTCTATGTATCATTTTTGTCCCAACGTTTTCGTCTTATTTAAGTCCCTAACGTTTCAAAATCGTCTCAATTTTGTCCTGCCGTCAATTCTGTTAACGGATCCCTAACGGCAGGACAACATTGAGTCAGTTTTGAAACGTTAGGGACTTAAATAGGACGATTGAAACGTTAGGAACAACTTTGGGACTTACCCCAAACGTTGGGGACAAAAACGATACTTTATTCTTATTTATAAAACTATTATTATTCTTTATTCCTTAGTTTTTATTTATAAACTTAAACATATCTCAATTGAATGTTTCAGATTAATGCACATCCATTCCTTGTGCTTGATCTTCTACAAGCATATTCTAGAGGGTTGGTTAACGATAAATTTTGATTATAAGTGAGTTTAGTTTAATGTAAAATTTTTTAGCTTAAGTTAGTTTACTATTTTGGGTGGTGCTTGTAAATAAAAAAATATATAAACTAAAGAAAAATAATAACTGTGAATGGCCCAAAAGAACAACTAGTATTTTATCTTATGTCACATTAAACTTGAACCTCTGCCATATTTTAACAACTATTTGAGTTTTTAATGTGATGGTTAGGAAGTAGCCTATTGTGATTAATTTACTTAATTAAGGTTAATATTATGATTGTATAATTAGTGATGTGTAAACCTCAATTTAAAACGATGGCTAAGAATCACTTTTCTTATTAGGAATATGTGAATATAATGAAGGACATAGGATTCAATGCATATAGGTTCTCATTCTCATGGAGCAAGATACTACCAGGTAAGAATATTATATGCTTGAACTCTTGAAATTTTATTGTCATGTTAGATTTAATTACCACTTAATTTGTATTCTTAATCTTATGATTTGCAAGTAATTTAGTCGTTGCTAATTGTACTGTTATCATTAGGTAAAAACTTAGCTAGAGGAATAAATAAAGATGGCATCCAATATTTCAAACCTCATTAACGAGCTTCTTTCAAATGGTTTGAAATTCATAATCTCCTATGTTTTCCATCGAAATTCATCAATTTTGTGTTCTATGTTAAGGCTTTAGTGGCTTTGTGATAGGAATACACCCTTTGTAACTATTTTTCATTGAGATTTGCCTCAAAGCCTTAAAGATGCATATAGTGGCTTTTTGAATTCACACATTGTGTAAGGATATGCTTACGTAACCCAGCAAACCCATCAAGCTAAATTACCTTGTTCATAAAGATTGATGTAGATATGTAGCAAATTATAATGTTACACTACCAGAAATGCGGTGGTTAGCCACGAAAAAAACTGTGGCTAAAACCAAGAAAATCCGTGACGATTAAACCTTAACAACGAATACATATTCGTGGCTAACAAGGGCGACGCCTTTTCAGTTAGCCACGGTTTTGACCTGTTAGCCACACTTTTGTGACCCATGGAGGCATTTGAATAGCCACGGTTTTTACATTATTGCCCACACTCTAAACCGTGGCTAAATGACAACAATGTAACTAACATGTATAATTTTGCCACAATTTTTTCCGTAGCTAATAGTGGCAGGCTAGACTTTTTTGCCACATTTTTTCTGTGACTAAACATTGTTGGGTTGTTTAGCCATGGTTTTTTCTGTGGCAAAAAAAACATGTACAAAAAACATTTGGCAGGCCGGATTTTTTTTTCACGCTTTTTTCCATGGCCAATATTAATGGGCTATTTACCAACACATAGATCCGTAGCTAATTTTTTTTATTAATTAAAAAAAAACTCTCAGCCATAATTACCAATTGAATATTTTTTTTAAATTGTTATTGCATATATTTATTTCTATATATATACTAACATGTTAAAAATATTGTATAATAATAAAAACCATCAATGCAACGATAATAACTATTAAAACAAAAAAATACCAAACTAAGTAATAACGGTAAATCATATGTATTTTTCATATATATAGTAAAGAAATAACAAAAACCAAGTTCTGTAATTCTGTACAACAAAAAATAAAAGTATCTCTAATAACAGTGTAAACTAGATATAAATTAAGATTAAAATAAACATGACATGAGGTGCATCAATCCGACTGAATGTGTGGCACAGAATCAGAGAAGGTAGGTACTTCATCACCATACTTATGTTGTAGAAATCTGTGGAGAGTTGTCACTTGATCTTTAGCTTCTTGAAGTTGCCTCTCTAAATCTGCAACATACTGTTGCGATGCACTGCTAGAACCTTCGCATATTGCCCCTCCAAAGATGCACTTTGACTTACCAAAACCACTGGGACATGCAGCATTACTAAGACCACGTACTCACTTACCATTCTCAGGACCACAAGCTTTTCCAATTACATCATCTGGATTAGCTAAGACTTTTGAATGAATACCTTCAGTGGCAGTACGCTCTTGATCTTCACGCAAATGCTCTGCTATTTTTTCTACAAACAAATGCACATTGCATTGGAGTAGAGTATTGACATAATTAAGGCATATAAAAAAATATACAGCCATATAAAAAAATTTCAAACACTCAGCTAATCGTTGCCCTTCCCCGCTTTCATAACTCCCATCTTTCTTTAGCAGAGTTGATACAATAACCTCGCTTCGACATACAGGCCTTCCCAATTTTTTTCCTAATACAATAAATAGAATATTAAAGGTAATCACAAATTTAATTAAAATCGCTAATTTTATAGAAATAGTATAACAATACTAGGCTCAATAATAAAAAAATAATACCATCTGAGTTACTCTTCTAGCTTTGCTTTTACTTCCACTGGCATGTGAAACTATAAGTTTCTCATGATTTTTGGTGCTTTGCAAACATTGTTTCTATGATTTTTAAGAACAAGAAACTAGTAAATAAATGTTACTAGATATCCATAATAAATATTCAATAAAAAAAGCATGTATATTAAAAAAATAAAGGAGCAAAATAAAGGAGAACTAATTGGAACAAATTAAAGGAGCACATGATTTCAAGACAATGGACTGGAAAATAAAGTAACTAGATTTAGTCACATATTGTTATTTCGGTAAAGCTAAACCAAAAAATGAAAATGAAAACTGAAAAGAACAATCTATCATTTAATGTTAAAAGACACTGCTGCTCAAGATATAGACCAAGACATAAACAACAACATTAGGGATTAGGTAACCATTTCAGCTGAAATCAGTTCCGGACTCCAAGATGACAACACCTCTTAATTTGCTTAAAAAGATATTAAAAAAGCTACAATGCAACATGTATTTTATTTTATAGGAGCATTCGGATAACAAAATTTGACACCAATACTATTTCCTAGTTGCTCGAAAAGAGAAGTTAGAGTTTGAATAAATCTACCTTTGACCTTCACAAGCAGCAGCTCATTCTCATCTCTCTTATTCTTAGGTGCAGTAGGTTCTGGTAGATCAACACCACTTTGATTTAACATCTCCGTCTCTGAAAATTTATCCCCATCATCATTGAGACTTGTTTGTTCCAAACCATCTTCCGAACTCAAGTTTATGTCTTCACTTTGTCTTCGTAGCTCTTCAAGGATTGATTGTCTGAAAATATTACGTTTATGCTTCATAATATACTAAATGCCTGCGACACAAAGTCATAGAGAGCGTAAAAAGAATCCAGAGAAAAAAGTCAAATAAAATAGTGAGATAAAATAGTTCATATAATTGAAATACAATAAGTCAAACAACATAAAAAGAGTTTCATAAATGATTATACATTTAACTAAATTAAACATTACTAAGCATAATACCAATACAACATATTCAGTAAGTCAATCATAGAGCATATTTAACAAGTCAAACTTCAATTCAGATTCAGAATATTTCCAAAGTTTCATCATTAATAATTGAAAGAAATCACTCATGTCCAACCATACTAAATCAATGATTTCCTGCTTAAAAACTGGTAAATATATATTTGGTTCGGTCGCATAATGTTCCTCTGACCTTTTATAATCTCTTAAGTTTTAAACCCAAATATGAACATCAAGAGTAACAAATCATACAACTAGATTCAAGAACATATGATCCATGAGGAGTGCCACAAGATAATGCCTATCTTATGAGCAATGTGAATAAAGTTAACTATGTAAGTGGTACTGAAAATTACAATTTGTGCCCCAGGAATGATAAATTATTTAAGGTCTTCCTAGTCAAGGTTTGAGTAGTTTGCCGTGATCATGCAAGAGAAATAACAACAATATATAATAAAACCAAAGCTTAAATCAATAATTCGAGGGATGAAAGGTAATTTCTGCAGTAAATACAAATTTCTGAAAATATGAACAATTATATCCACTTTCACAGTAACTAGTTTATTAGCAGTAAATTTTATACCCTTTTTGGATTAGCATTCATTTTATATAAGTAAATTGAAAAGCCCCACATGGAAAAAATACCCGTCAATGTAGTAATGAGGACTACGATTCCATTATGTGTTAGTGATATCAATCTATTGGATCAAAACGTCACACATAAAATGCATCATGTTAGAGAGAAAATTACTGTATTAGGGATTCAAGTGCTAGGTTGTGGCTAGTCTTGTGCCGAACTTGGACTTGCAATTGATGCTATGTACGAAGCTGGCAATCAAAGGATAATTCCTTACAACATCAAACCAAATAATATAGACACATGCCCATTTTAAAATCCTCATCTAATCCCTTCTTTTTTTTTTCTAAAATAGAGACATACCAAATAAAATAAAAATTTACAAAGGATCAAATTTGGAAAAAAACCTGGAGACATTGATGTTGTTGACGACAACGACGTTGAGCAGTGTGACCGAGTAAGAGCTGCGACCTGTGAGCGCGAAGCACGACTATGAAGGTCGTCTGAAGTGCGAGGTCGGAGGCTGCCGGAGGTGCAAGGTCTGGGATCGGAGGAGGCGGCCACAGGTAGGAGGTATAGCAACATCAGCGAGTGAGAGCTGTGACCTGTGCGCGCGTATCACAAGCGTGGATGTTGCCAGAGGCGCGAGATCGGAGGCTAGCGAGGGTGCGAGGTCTGAGCCCGAAGAGATGGCTACATGCAGAGGCGGATTAGGGCCGGCGAGTGGGAGTTGGAATGAGATCCGAAACTGAAAAATAAAAGAGGGGGGTTTGATTAAAGTTTGGGGTTTTGGTGCAGATTAAAGACATGATTTGAATTAAGCTTGGTCTTTTTGGCGCAAATTCTTAAATTAAAATAAAATGATGAGTTTAGTTTCTTTGTGTATTTATAAAAAATTATTAGTGCATACATTTTTAGGAAAATTGAATTGATATTTATAATTATAATACTTTTTCT
>NC_029789.2:112379656-112384834 GCF_000816755.2 Arachis ipaensis
AATATAAGATAATTACATATTTTAAAAATTAAATTTTATCTAATTTTTACTAACAAATTAAAAAAGATAAGATTATAGCATTGGTACCTAAAAGATAAATTCTAGAGAATTAGTACCTAAAAGATAAATATTTAAAAAATCACATCTAAATTTACTTTTCAGTTATTTGAATTAAGTTGTGCTTTTAAATCTTTATTTCACATTTTAATCGATAGATTTTGGAATTGAGTCTTAGAAACAAAAAAAAGTACTTTTTTCTAAGTTATATATAACTGAGGTTATTTTAGGAAAAAGAAACTTCACTTTAGAATAATAAATAAAAATTGCTTTTAAGTTTGGTGCTAAAAATTTCGTTTATCTTATTATAGATGTTAATTTAAATTTTGTTTAGTAAAGTAGCTATAATTTTTAATTTAGAGTAAAATTTAATTTCAAATCAATTTATATTCCATCTGTAAGTTAATTATATACATGTATTTATTTTTTATCAGTGAGTCATCAGAATAAAATAAATTTTGCAAGTTCTTTGTTATTTGTATTTCTTACCCTTTTATTCTTTATTATTTATTTATGGTGGAGTTCAATTTTGATTCTGTTTAAGGTGCATACTCAAGAATACAGACACAAGAGTCACAACAATTATCACCAAACTATTGAAAGAGAATTTAATGCTACAATAATGATCCATCATATATATTAAAAAAATATAACTGACATAAAAAGTGATTTTTAGTAGATAAGTAGTTTATAAAATTAGTTTCTTTTTGTACTCTTTTGTACTCTTCTTATAATTTTAACATATATAACATGGATCATTATTACTGTAGCATTGAATTCTCTTGTAGCTGTACTCTCAAGTATGCATCTCTAACAGAATTAAAATTTAACTCCACCATAAATAAATAGTAAAGAATAAAAGGGTAAGAAATACAAACATAATCACCATAAATAAATAGGAAAGAATAAATTGTATTTGGTCAGAAAAAGAATATCGACAGGAAAAATGTGCATGGTAAAAATGAAAGAAAGAGTAAAATTGAAAATCATAATCCGCATCTAATTTTTATACCGCTAATGAACAACATAACCACACTACGAAATTATTATTTAATCAAGAAGCGAAAAATTAACAACTTTAGTAGAAAGTATGAAAATTGTAAATCATAAACTGCATCTAAAATTAGATAATTAACATACCTTATTAATTTTCAGGCACTGGGAAAGAGGAAGAAGAAACCAACTATTGGAAAACTGAAAAAAAAAAAACCTGCACCCTGATATTTATTTGAGGTTAAGGTTTAAATTTGAGAAAAATATGAACTCCATAAAAATATTTTGAAAGGGTTAGAGGAAAACACCAAATTAAATGTGGAATTGGAAGTGGACATTATTCCGTTTTGTCATGGTGATCATTGGGTCTATAGCAAATGAGAAAACCTATCTCAAGTTGGTCACGGACAAACAAAAACATTGAAAAACTCCGCAAAATTTGGCCACAGAGATACAATACGTTGCAATTGGTTACCACGGTCATTGAGCTTTGCCATTGTTTATCATTTGTGGGTACCTACCCATTGGTAACTCCCGTGTTTCTGGTAGTGTTAAGTGATATTAATAATGGTTAAAAAAATATTTAGCATGAATAAGTACAATTTATACTTTTTATTATGCTCACAAATTATTCTTTTGTTGTAGGGATTAGATCAAGAGAATGAAATTTTATCACCAAAAAAATTGAAAAGTAAGTCTTCTGAAGCGAACAACAAAGAACCATGATCTCGTATGATAAATATTATGTATTAAGAACCATATGTTTAGAAGATATGTAATTATGTATAATTGAAAAACCATGCAATGTTTGACGCTTTATTTACTAGTTATGACTTTTGATTTTCAATGATTATGTATGCATTAAAAATAATATATTATGATGTTGGTTTATGAAATTTTTGGTTATTACGAAATTTTAAAGTTTTAAATTCCAAAAATGCCATTTCAAACCAAAAAATTATTTAATACTGTCAAAACGACTTTTAAAAGAGCAAAAAATTGCCATTATAATCAAGTGAAAATGACAATTTTAATCAGGTATAAACCGCCATTTTTAAATAAAGAGAATGCCATTATTTTCTTACAAAAGCGGCGGTTAAAAATCGCCATTTCAAAGGCATAATATAAATTGCCATTTTTTAAGGTAAAAACAGCAGTTAAAACCTCCATTTTAAATAAAGAAAAATGCCATTATATTTCGGAAAAAGGTGGTTTTAGACTGCCATTTTAACCCATCAAAAAATTGTCGTTTTATCTGGTTAAAATGGTGTTTCAAACCGCCATATTAAACGTGACAAAACTGTCATATTAACTTTGGTAATTGTGGCAATTTTATGAAAATCGCCGCAATAAACAGAATGATGCTCTAGATTATGGTAGTTTAAACTGCCATAATATCTCAAAAATTGCCGTTTTAACCATAACTTTTTGTAGTCGAAGGAGAATGAGAAAGGGGAAGAATATGAAGAATAGTTTTAGGTGTATAAATTTAAAATGAGAGTATAATTAAAAATAAATATTAAAACTAGTGTTTATATGACGATATCTTCATATTAGTATTCTAACCCTCAGTACCTTCTTGTCTTTTTGTATCTATCAAAATTATGTGTCTCATTAAATAAACAATGAACGTGTATTATGGTGTTTGTGTTTTAGGTAAACACACCCACCAACCAAATTCACTGTAAGATCATTTCGCCAATTTAAGACAATTACGAGCACTACAAGAAATTACCGTAATAGTGACCGATTTTTGGGTGGTCGCTAAAACCTTGGTCGCTAATAAGAAAATAGCGACCAACTTCGGTCGCTAAATGTTAGCGACCAATTTGTGAACAAGGCCACCAAACCCTCACCAAAGGGTATCACTCACTAAATTGGTCGCTAACAAAATCGGTCGCTAAATGGTGACCAGAATTTCTGTCGCTAAATTGGTCGCTAAATGGCGACCTACTTTTCAGTCACTAAATTGGTCACTAATTTGCGACTAGTATTTCGGTCTCTAATTTGCGATCGATATTTCAGCCGCTAAATTAGTTGCTAATTTGTGACCAACGTTTTAGTCTCTAATTCGGTCGCTAAGTGGGAACCTGTATTTTAGCAACCAAGCATTTTAGTGACCAAACTTCTGTGGCTGATCCTAATTTTTTAATTATCAATTTTTTACTAAATTTTTACATCTAGGCCATCAAATATTGAAAAAGCATCAACACAAAACCTATACCTTAACACATAAAAGCCAACCCATAATAGAGATATCTCAAATAACATAACACACTTTAACAATAACCAAAATAACTCATCAATTCAATATCATAGGCAACAACAATAATAAGTAAACAATACTCTCAAATTACTAATTACATCATTTAAAGTTATTAACTAACTAATAGCACAATTACAATGACATATCACTCTTCAGACGTACATTCACTATCTTCATCCTCTCCTATATTTCTTTCTCCACCTTCTAGTTGAGGAATTAAAATTTTAAAATTAAGCTTTTTCATCATTTGTTAAAGCAAACGGTTATTGACACAAGTAGAAAATGGTTTAATACAGACAGATTTAGTCTTTATTATAGACAGATTCTTAGTTACCGACGAAATTACCGATGGATTTTGTCCCTCTGTAAAAGCCTCGTCAGAAATTATTTACCGACGGATTTTTTTCCGTCGGAAAATTACCGACGGATTTTTACCAGTTACCGACGGATTTTCCCTCTGTAAATTCTCCATCCATTTCCCAAAGTCAACGAGCTTTCCAACAGATTTTTCGTCAGTAATTATAGACGGATTTTTTGACGGATTTTCCATCTGTAATTACAGACAGATTTTCTGACAGATTTTCTGTCTGTAATTTGAACCTTGGAAAATCATGTCACACTCTGATTACAGACAGAAAATTTGTCTGTAAATTTGTCAGTAAGGTAAAATAAATTTTTTTCCAATTACAAAATAAACTTGTTTTCATATAAAATAAATATAAATTTAATACAAATTTTTATCTAAAAAAATTCATTGTATTATCAAACTAAAAGAAAAGTACTATAAACAAGCAAGTCAATATAATTCAAAACATAAACAAGGTGTATTGATCATCAACTATAATTCCTAGTATATTGTTCAACCATACTAAAACTATCAACTATAGTCTTCAGTGTCATCTTCATCCTCATCATCATCATAGTCCTCATCCGAAGACATTGAGGGTGGCGGTGGTAGTGGAATTGCACTAGAACTACTTGACGATCTAACCTTTTCATAATAGCTAACATAAGACATTGAGTAACACGCTGAAAAAGCTCTTCATTGAGATTATAAATCTATTCTCGCAAATCAGGAACAGAATTTTGATTTCTAGGTGCTCTTCCAAATATAAATCTAAGATTGACTTACACAGGAGTTTACTCTGGATGCTTCCCACTTCCTGTCCATCAACTACAACAAATAAAGATAATGTCAAAGCCTCAAATGTATAACTAAAATACAAATCATATGATGATTTATTAAAAGTTCTTAAAAGTTCTTAAAAGAAACCTCTAAACAAAGACAAACCTCAACCATTATCTGTTATATTTATACTTGCCATTTTCTGTTGATAATAAGAAATATGCTTTATAGGTTTGATGGAGAGGTTCTACATGATCAAATTGTCAACCTCAAAATATAAAATATGATGTATTATTATAGGGAACTCCGTAAGTTAGACTAAGCACTAATTAAAGAAAGAAGCAATCAGAAATAACAGATGCATGAGTTCTCAACTGAATCTTCCGAATTAATGTTCAAAAGACCTGAATTCTCATCATCCACATAGTTCATCAAGCATAAGAGAAATAAGTATGCACTACATTATAATTCTATAAGTTAAGAAGATGGAGATAATAGAGACATGGACAGGGATAAAGATATCTTACTTGATGTGCGGAGAGCATAGCCCTTCTCTCTTGAGAGGTTAATCACAGATCCTTTTGGTATTTTGATTTCATCTTTGAATTGTGCAGTGAACCTGCACCACAGCTTGATAATAACTAATTACAATATGCAACAAAAATTCCCCCCACCTAGTTGGTCCGAAATTATATATAATGCTCTCAACTTTAATAAGATTTTTGAAGTTTTGAAG
>NC_029789.2:112384891-112386015 GCF_000816755.2 Arachis ipaensis
GCTTAGTTTCAACAATTTGGAAGTGAATCTAGAATTTCATGACAAGTTTAACATTAGTACACATTATGAATGATGACCACTTCTCAGGATAATAGGATATGAAGAACAAGAATGCTTTACCTTTGAAGCAATTCCTTATTATCCGATCCATAGAATAACCGTTTTCTCATCCCTATCTGCAGAGTCATAGAATATGAACAGAAAATGGTTTATCCATAGCTTTTCTCATCTGCAGAGTCATAGAATATGAACAGAAAATTCACATAATCTTAAGATGACAGTTAATCAACAATGAGCTGTTCATAGAGTAACAGGTTACAGTTATGTATTTCGTTGCAAGATATCAAGAAGAATTTAAGAAACAAAGCATTTCCAACTCTTATTTCTGCTCTTAAAGTAATGAAAAATACTTCAAAGTTGCAGAGGATAACCTTTCTTAATGTTTCACAAGTGGCAACAACCAACCAGTCCGGCCAAACAGCTAGAGCAACTAAATTTAAAAGGCCAATAAAAGGTGTAGAGTATATAGCTATAGTCACCCCAGCAACAGTAAGAATGCACCCCTGTATTACAATAAAGAAAACTATCATCCTCCAAGTTGTGATCCATCTTTTTTATCTACTAAACAATTAATTTGTGCTAGAATATTCGTATTTAATATAATTAAAAGAGTAATGCTATACATCTAAGTTTTTTTTATGAACTAAATTCAATCAAGTTAAATAATAAAATGAGTCTCCAAGGTGTCCGAATGAAAAAGGTCAACAACTGCTTCTGGAATTCTCACTAAGAAGGAACAAAGATAGATTACTTGATTATTCCCATTAAAAAAATACTTAAGCACCAGAAAGCAACTAACTAAATCAAATTCTGCAGGAACAAATTCTAACAGAAGAAATCAAAGTGCTAAACTAAAAGGTTGTGTGGCGCAGCAATGGTCAATAATCTTTCTCTAAAAAATTTATAACAAGATGTCTTATAACTATGTAAGCGAGAAAACTGGATTAGTTTTTAAGTTTTTTAGTTCATGAAAACTGTATATTGAATCAATGATAACCTTTATTATCAAACTAGAGTCCTAAATTACAGAGTTCTTTAGAAATTGAGAGATATGTTGGTTTGTA
>NC_029789.2:112386080-112397179 GCF_000816755.2 Arachis ipaensis
GGGGAAAAAAAAGAGAGAGAGAGAGAGAGAGAGAGAGAGAGAGAGATAGAGAGAGAGGATCAGAACTAGATTGAGGAAAAAGATCAGTAATTGAATTCTTAATCTTCCTTTTAATATTCATATCAGGTGAGCTTCCAGTGAAGGCAAACTTGTATAACTGCCTAAACCGAACCTAACTACCACCAGCTAACTAACAACTCTCTCTTAACAGATTCTTTTCATCTCTTCTCTTTCATTGATTGCTCTTTCCTTGACACTAAATACTTCAAGTGAGTGAAAATTTTGGAATACCTTAGACATGAAATGTGGAAAGGAGTGACATCTATTTCTGTATAAGGAGATTATAATTTATTTTCATGTAAGCGCAGTCTTTATTACAACATTTCAACTTATATGCAGTTATGCAGTATTCTTCCATAGTTATAGGTATCATTTTATGTCTGTCATTTTTTTTTTTGCATTGTTTGAAATTTTATAGAAGATTTCTCATCCCTATCTGCATGTTTGTGTTTAAATTAGATAAACTATATTCCCAGGTATACACTAAAGCCTTTTCAGAGTTCTATACTTCTATTTTTCTTCGTATAAAACTTGAATATTGTTGGAGACTTAGTTTACTCTGATGATCTCTAACTGTGAATTGAACTATGAAGCATCAAGAATAATATGGACAATTAGCAATGTATAATAGAAAATTTGAAATTAAAAAAATCATTGTTTTAGAATACTTCCTTAGAAAACCAAGTAGTATAAGATCAATCAAGGACACAAATATTTAGCATCAAATAACTAATAACAAGAAGCAGAAACTCAGAGAATTTTTTATTTTCATTTTTTTCAGTTCTATGTTAAAAATTGTTCAGCAACCAAAAATTGGAAAAGGATACAAATCATCTTCGTTGAAGCTAGAATCCGGCACAGGAGCAAAAGTTTAAATCAAATTGAATTTATTTCCAAACTCAAAATCCAAATTAAATTGAATTCAGAATCACATCAGCATTCAAAAATTAAATAAATAATTTAATTCCAAACTCTGTACATAAATTCAGTTCAGAATCTTAAAAATTAATTGGAAAAAAAGATGAAATTGAAGAAGCATTGGCTTACCGAAGAGATGGCGAGATGATAAAGTGAGCTCGGAGAGTGTGAGAGAGAGTGAGCTCGCGATGAGAGTTTGAGATAGAGTTACCTAAAATCAGAGAAGAGAAGGGGCAACAGCCAAAAACGGCGAGGAGTAAAGAATCAGAAATGACGCACGGCGAGGAGGGGAGGAACCCTTCGCGACGGCGACACCACGAGCTCAACTCAGAACTTCGTGCAATGGTGATGAGAGGAGGAACAATACAAAGAGGGCCGAGTAGAGCTTCCCCAGATGACGAAGGCACCCACGGTTTATCCCCGCCGGCGGCGACAGCACCTTCTACCGGAGGAGAAGAGTTCGACGACAACTTTGAAGAGGGATGAGGGCTGCTGGCAACGTTCGAAGAAAGTTTAGGTCTGGAGTGTGAATGGAGCTCGATAGGGTGGTGATAAAATTAGGGTTAACTCTATATTTCTGACGGAAAATTTTAAATTACAGACAGATTTTCCGTCTGTAACCATTTTCCATGAAAACAAGTTAATTTTACTGACAAAATTATCGACGGATTCTGTTTTCCATCTGCAGTTTATGCTAATTCATTTTTTTGCTTTTCGACAAAAAAATCCCTCTAAAATTTCGTCTGTATTTTCGTGGGATAAAATCCGTCGAAAATATCCGTCTGTAATAACTAGTTTTCTAGTAGCGAGTTCAAGTCCTTTTTTTGTCTTTTCCAGCCTAGTTTTCAAGTCATCGTTCTCTTCTTGTATTTTCTTCTTTATTTCTTCATGTTCTGACCTTCACAACCAATCGGATGACAGAGGACTGGAGCCATGATAACTAGGTATTTTCTCAACTATAGTGGATTCAATTCCAAGTCGATAAATTCTTCCCTTTTTAACTTCGGCTATTTCACACCACACATCCTTCTCATTTGGTGCATTACTTGTAAAACCCAGAAATTTTGGAAAATTTTATTATGAGCCAATTTCAAATTTATTTATTTATTAGATATTTTATTTTCAGAAATTATTTTATTGAAAATAAATTAAATCGGTTTTGATAATTAAAATATAAATTTTACTTAATTTTTGATTAGAATTACCAAATCCTAATTAACCCAAATATACAATTAAACCCTAACCTCCCTAATACTAACAACACCGCCACCACCCCACAAAACCCTCAGCCAATCACCAATTCACCAAAACAAAAAAAAATAGAGAAAAAGAAAGAAGAGGGAGAACGGAGAAGGGACAGAGAGGGGAGGGGAAAACTGAGAAGAAAAGTGGGAAGAGAGGAAGAACACGATGGCGCGTAGAGGGTCTTGCCACCGCCGTCGCCGCTAGTCCAGCCGCGTGCGAGAGAGAAGGTTCGCAAATGAAAGGCGCAGCGGGGCGGAAGAGGACCCACGCCCTATCGTCGCCGTTCACGGGGGCCACGAGCCGCGTCGCTATCGCTGAGGAATAAAGGAGCACGAGCTTCTGCCACCACTGTTGTCGGCGATGTCTCGAAGAGGAGAGAGAAAGATCGGGCAGAGGGAGAACGATTCGCGCCGCCAGCTACGTCCGCAGGAGGAATCGCCGCCGTTTGTGCCTCCCGTCGCTGTCAGCTTTGCGCCGAGCTCCCATGGCCGTCGCCGCGAAGCCTTCACCGTCCTTGCCACTGGAGCTGGTCACCGGAAGAGAGGAGGTGACGGTGGTGGGAGTTGCCGTTACTATTCTATCTCTGCTCGTTGAAGGATACTAGAAAATGCTGTTGCAGTTGCCGGACGACGCTCCTACCATTCCAAACCCCATCTGGTTCTAGTTTTGGTACTGGCCCAATTTGCTTAGGTTGGTTTCGGTTCTTCTGAGTGCTGGAATTGCCGCCGCTGCTCCGTTTCCACAGGTCCCCTAATTACAGTAAGTTATTCCTCGTTCTGAACACTTATAGTTGTCATTTTGTTATAAGTTATTGAGGAATTTATGGTGGTATTTGTTTGATAATTGAGTTTCGGTTATTATATGTGGGATTAGAATTGCTGTGCTTGCCAGGAGTTGTCACTGAAGCTGTTGGGCCCGCCGTGGTTGCACCCAGGTTGCTGCTGCGTCGCCGGAGACCACGGCTAAAGCCTCTGTCTTCTTGGGTTTCTATTGTTGCGAGTTACTTAGTTATACGTCGTCGCCAAAACCGGGCCAGATTTACTGGTAACTGTTTCTTCCTTTCTTGAATTTGTTCCACTTCTATTTTGTTCAACTATTCTTATTATTATTGGTGTCTCTACTGTCTTAATCACTCGGAGTGTTGTTACTGCCACCCTTGTTTGGAACTACTGAATGTTGTTGTCTCCGGTAGCACTATTCTTCCTATTTTGATTTCAAATCCTTTAATTCTAAAATTTATAATGTATCTGCCTTTATCCTACTGCTATTTGGTTTCCTTGTGCTACCCTTACTCTAATTACAGAAGTATGTTTCCATTTTAGCCACTGTCGATTTATCTATTGCAAAGTCATAATTGATAATGGAGCTGCAAAGATCGTTGCTGCTGCCATAAATTGGGGATAAAGGGGATTATTGAGTTAAATTCTGCGATTGAGACATCGAGGTAGGGGTTTTTCTTGAAATCTATTTTACATTACAGAATTATGATAAATAGATATTGAAGCAAAAAGATATACTTCTGTGATTATATTTGTCTTGTGGATGTGATGGTTTGTTGGATTGGATTATTGGGTGCTTGATTGCGTGAGTGGTGTATGGTTGTTGGTAAAAAGCGGTTTGAAATGTTATTTACTTGATTATTGTGAAAGGTGGATTTTCTTGGTTTTAGAGTTTTCTTTTATAGCATAAATGAATCGATTTTGGAAATAATTTGAGATATGAAAATAAATTGATTCTGGGAGCGGTTTGATTTTGAGTTGGTCTGATTTTATAAATGATTTAATATTTGAGCTGATTTGATTTTAAAAAGAGTTTTATTGTTGGAATTTATTTGATTTGAAAATAAACTGATATTGGAACTGGTTCAACTCTAGAAAATGTTTGAGATTTGGAAATAGTTGAGAAAAGGTTTGAGAAATGTTTGGATGGGACCCGAAAAGGGTGGCAGTGTCTGAGTTTTAGAGGAGATGCTGCCGAAATTTTATAAAATTGGAAGTTTTATTTGAAGTAATTACTTAAAAAGATTTGTTTTTAAACATTATATGTTTTAAGATTGATTTATTTATCAAAGAAAGAATTATGTTTTGAATTGGGATTGTTAATGGATGGAATAGAAAGAAGAATGATGAGGATTTTCTTTGAAATATGGTTTTTGAATGAATTTAGAAACGAGATTTGGATTGATGAATGATGATGATGTTGAGAATGATGAGAATGTTGAGATATGGATTGAGAATGTTGAAATATGATCTTTGAATTATTCATTTGGATTATGAATTTGAATTATCTGAGATACGAGGTTCCCTGGATAAAGTACCATGGCTTGCCACCACTTGTACCAGGTTGAAAACTTGATACTCTGTTGACCCTACGACGTAAGTGTGACCGGGCACTATATAAATTCCCGGGAATGTTACCCCCATTGAGCAATATTGATTATTTGAGAAAAGCTATGCATAAACTCTTGGGGATGCACGTCGGGGGATAGTCTAAGGACAATTCAGACTTGTCGGGTTGGCTGGATAACCGACAGATGAGCCTCATCAGCCATAGGACAGACATGCATCATATGCATCTGTATGCTTTGCTTGGGTTTGAACTTGTTTTGGTTTGCCTAATTGCTAAACTGTTCTTAACTGCTACCTGAACTATTTGTTGTAACTGCTACCTACTTGTGCTTTCCTTGTCTGTCTTGCCTGTGTTTGTCCTGGCGTGCTACATTTGAGAATGAACTTTGGTGCTAAATTAATGATTGTGTTATTTGATTGCGTGGTTGATGTCTGATTTGAGATTTTCTTATAAGAAAGGAAAGGTTTTGGATTTCTGAAATATTAAAAATTGTTTCTTTGGAAAGGTTTTGAATGATTTCCTATTGGTTTTTAAAAGATTCATAAGGCAATGATAATCACTGAGCTTGAAAATAGTTTTCTTATTAGATATCTTCTTATGACAACTTTGAAACTCCGTGGTGAGACCGTGTGGTTAGGTTCTCACCCCCTACAGCTTTACCTTTTCAGGAACCAGATGAAGAGGCATTAAGAAGAGTTATACTACGTTTGGTTTATATGCTGATGTGTTAATTAGATTATTTTCTTCCCTCGTCTTTGTTATTACAAGTTTGTAAGAGGGATAGGAGTTGTATGTTTTATTTGTATAATATATTATGAGATATTATGTAAGAAGTCTTGTATATGAATCTATGCCTGCTTGTATTTTTCTTAAGATAAAGTATTTATTTCCTGGTTTTCAAAGAAATCAGCGATACAGTGTCGGGTCACAGGCTCCTATTTTAATATTTAATATGTAAAGTAGTTGTAATACTTCTTGCTATCAGAGTAGCTGAAAGAACTGAAGAAGATTGATGGTTTAGAGGTTATAGTAAACTCTCGTTGCAAGTATAGTTACTAAACCAAGCAATCAACCTTTCTTTCAAACGTTTTTAGTTGTCACAAGTAACAAACCCCTAAATAAATTGATAACCGAAGTATTCAAACCTCGGGTCATCTTCTCAAGGAACTGCAGGGAAGTATGTTCTTATTATTGGTTATGGAGATTGTAAATTGGGGTTTTGAGAATGAGGAGTGAATAGTTTAATTAGCAAATAAAGTAAATGAAGAACAAGCAATTTAAATGGCAAGTAAAATAAATAAATGACTGTAAATAAACTTTTGGCAATGTATGAGAATTTGGAGCCTATCCTAGTTACCCTTATCAATGATGATGAGAATTGAATCTTAATTCCACTTTGTTAACCTTTACTAAGATAAAGGAAGGTCAAGAGATTAATTAGTTTGATCTTCGGATCCTATTTATTTCCTAAGAAAAGATTGGAATTATAGAAGTTCAATTTAATTAACAAAGATAACAATTATCAATCATGTTTGAGTTTGATAACTCCTGAGTTACTAATTTCTTAACCAAGACCAAAAGGAGAAAAGTAAATCTACTGGAATAAAAATGTCTTCAGATGGGAATAACCATAATGTAAATAAAAGAAAGCAATAATAAACTGAAATACTTCAAATAACATTAATTCAAAGAGTAATCTGTAACATGGTAGAATTCATAAATTAAATTGCAAAAGTAAATAAAAGGGAATATTGAACCTGATAAAGAGATAATCCTGAAAGCAAATACAATCCTAATTCTAAATCCTAATCCTAAAGAGAGGAGAGAACCTCTCTCTAAACTAAATCTAAATCATGAAAACTAACAAAAGTGGAGACTCTCCTTGAATGGATGCATTCCCCCACTTCATAACCTCTGGCCTATGCCTTCTGGACTTGGATTTGGGCCAAAAAGGGCTTCAGAATTCGCTGGGAGCATTTTCTGCAATTTCTGGTGCGTGGCCTCTGTCACGCGTCCGCGTGGGTCACGCGGTCACGTCAGTCATGCGATTGCGTCATATGTGTTTCGCTCGAGGCGTGCGATAGCGTCAGTCATGCGTTCGCGTCGCGCTCTCTTCGCACTGGCATGCGACCGCGTCGTCCATGCGATCGCGTGACTGCCAGTTTCTTCACAAACTCCGTTTTATGCTTTCCTTCCATTTTTGTATGTTTCCTTTCCATCCTTTGAGTCATTCCTGCCTTAGAAGATCTGAAACTACTCAACACACTAATCACGGCATCGAATGGAAATAAAGGTAATTAAAATAATTAATTTTAAAGCATAGGAAACATGTTTTTCACATACATCACATAATAAGGAAGGGAAAGTAAAACCATGCAGTTAATATGAATAAGTGGGTGAAGGATTGAATAAATCACTCAGATTAAGCACAAAATATATCATAAAATATGGGTATCTAATCTAAATGCAACTACCTAAATGAATGATGCATCATGCAATTCTAATTTTTATTCACTTGAATATAAAGCTTGCATGTAGTTGAATTAATTCACATTCTCAAGGAGTCATATATATATATAACCAAGCCTTAGATAGTGATAAAGTGCCTTTACAATTGAGATGGGAGAGAAAAAACATTTTATAAATTTGCAAGACAATTAATAATTTAAGCAGAGATATATGTAAATGAGCTATTGAACCCTCACTGGATTTTGTGTTTACTCTCTAGTCACTCAGTGTTTATTGGGTTAATCACTCTATTCTTCTTTTTATTCTTACTTTCTATAACTTTGTTCTTCATCTAACTAATCAACAATTATAGAATATAAACATACCAAAAATCACGAGGTCTTGAATTAAGGTTGTAATAGGGCCAAGGTAAAGGTAAGGGTATATGTATAAGGCTAAGTGAGCTAATAAGTGAATCCTTAATTAGTCTAAGATCTCACCTAACATACATACTTTCTAAAGCAAAGCTTCTTTACCTATTTTTCCATATTTTCCCACTTTTGATGTTACATGCTCATGCCTTAATGTTTAGTATTTTTATCCCATGTGCATTGCTTTATTTCACATTTGGGGAATTCTTTTGTGTCCCCTTTATTCAACTACAAAAAAATAACACTTTTTTTTATATATATGCAGTATGCAGAATGTAATGATTAATATGAATGCGATGCAAAACTCCAAGTTCAATATAATAAAATGAAATAAGACTTGAAAACAAATAAAACTAAATAAAAAAAATTGAAAAAGGAACGATCATACCATGGTAGGTTGTCTGCCACCTAGAACTTTTAGTTAAAGTCCTTAAGCTGGACATTGGATGAGCTTCCTGTTATGGCGGCTTATGCTTAAATTCATCCAGAAATCTCCACCAATGCTTGGAATGCCAATAGCCTCCGGGGACCCAAACTAGGCATGTGAAGCTTCTGAGCAGCTTCAAATAGATTTATAGAGATGCTTTCGTTCCTCTGAATCTCTGCTTTCCCACTGTCTTCATCCAATCAGTCCTACTCTTTTCCATGGCAAACTTTCTGTAAGGGCATCACCGTTGTCAATGGCTACAACCCATTCTCTCTGTGAAAATGGTCCAAATGCTCTGTCACGGCATGGCTAATCATCTGGAGGTTCTCGATCATACTGGAATAGGATTTACTATCCTTTTGCGTCTGTCACTACGCCCAGCACTCGCGAGTTTGAAGTTCGTCACAGCCATCCCTTCCCAGATCCTACTCGGAATACCACAGACAAGGTTTAGACTTTCCGGATCTCAGGAATGGCCATCCATGGGTTCTAACTTGTACCACGAGGATTCTAATATCTCGGACTCGGTCCCCTGTATTAGATATCCAAGAGATATTCATTCTAGCTTGTTTGCATGTAGAACGGAAGTGTTTATCAGGCATGCGTTCATAAGTGAGAATGATGATGAGCGTCACATAATCATCACATTCATCATGTTCTTGGGTGCGAATGGATATCTTAGAAGCGGAATAAGTTGAATTGAATAGAAAACAGTAGTACTTTGCATTAAATCATGAGGAACAGCAGAGCTCCACACCTTAATCTATGGAGTGTAGAAACTCTACCGTTGAAAATACATAAGAGATGAAGGTTCAGGCATGGCCGAATGGCCAGCCTCCAATGTCTAAGGACTAAACGTTCCAAAGATGTCAAATACAATAGTAAAAAGTCCTATTTATACTAAACTAGCTACTAGGGTTTCCAGAAGTAAGTAATTGATGCATAAATCCACTTCCGGGGCCCACTTGGTGTGTGTTTGGGCTGAGCTTGAAGTTTACACGTGCAGAGGCTTCTTCTGGAGTTGAACACCAAGTTGTAACGTGTCTTTGGCGTTCAACTCTGGTTCGTGACGTGTTTCTGGCGTTTAACTCCAGACTGCAGCGTAGAACTGGCGTTCAACTCCCTTTTGCGTCATCTAAACTCGGCCAAAGTATGGACTATTATATATTTCTGGAAAGCCCTGAATGTCTACTTTCCAACGCAATTGGAAGCACGCCATTTTGAGTTCTGTAGCTCCAGAAAATCCACTTTGAGTGCAGGGAGGTCAGAATCCAACAGCATCAGCAGTCCTTCTTCAACCTCTGAATCTGATTTTTGCTCAAGTCCCTCAATTTCAGCCAGAAAATACCTGAAATCACAGAAAAACACACAAACTCATAGTAAAGTCCAGAAATATAAATTTAACATAAAAACTAATAAAAACATCCCTAAAAGTAACTAGACTAGGGACAGCTTGGTTTAGCCGCTTAGGCCAAGATTTTATTCCTTTAGGCCCTCCTATCCACTGATGCTCAAAACCTTGGGATCCTTTTTATTACCCTTGCCTTTTGGTTTTAAGGGCTATTGGCTTTTTGCTCTTGCCTTTTGGTTTTAAGAGCTTTTGGCTTTTTCTGCTTGCTTTTTCTTTTTCTATTTATTTTTTTTTCACCATTTTTTTTCTGCAAGCTTTGTTCTTTGCTGCTTTTTCTTGCTTCAAGAATCATTTTTATGATTTTTCAGATTATCAAATAACATGTCTCCTTGTCATCATTCTTTCAAGAGCCAACATATTTAACATTCTTAAACAACAACTTCAAAAGACATATGCACTGTTCAAGCATTCATTCAGAAAACAAAGAGTATTGTCACCACATCAATATAATTAAACTAAGTTCAAGGATAAATTCGAAACTCATGTACTTCTTGTTCTTTTGAATTAAAACATTTTTTCATTTAAGAGAGGTGATGGATTCATATTCACTACTTTAAGGCATAGACACTTAAATACTAATGATCATATAGTGAAGACACAAACATAGATAAACATTTAACATAAGAAAACGAAAAACAGAAAGTTTAAGAACAAGGAATGAGTCCACCTTAGTGATGGTGGCGTTTTCTCCTTGAGGAACCAATGATGTCCTTGAGCTCTTCTATGTCTCTTCCTTGTCTCTGTTGCTTGATCCCTAGTGATTTTGGTGCTACTATCCTTAGTTGCTCCCAATAATTGTGTGGGGAAAAATGTATCCCCTGAGGTATCTCAGGGATCTCTTGATTTGCAGCCAAATGTTCTACCACTGAGCTATAGATCCTTTACATGAATCTCTCCATCTCCCATGACTTGGAGGTGGAAGCTTTTGTCTTCCCTTTTCTCTTCTCTCTTTTTTTTTTTTGAGGTTTCTCTTGCCTTAGGTGCCATCAATGGTTATGGAAAAGCAAAATAAGCAATGCTTTTACCACACCAAACTTAGAATGTTGCTCGCCCTCGAGCAGGAGAAGAAAGAATAGATGAAGAAGAAGATGTGGAAGAAACTAGGATTATGAGGAGGGAAGGTGGGGATCCTGTGGGATCCACAGATCCTGAGATGATCCTGTGAGATTCACAGATCTTGAGGTGTCAAGGATTTACATCCCTGCACCAATTAGGCATGTAAAATGCCTTTGCATGCAATTCTGGCGTTTAAACGCCGAATTGATGCTTGTTCTGGGCGTTCAACGCCCAGATGCAGCATATTTCTGGCGTTGAACATCAGCTTCATGCTTGTTTCTGGCATTCAGCGCCAGCTCCATGCTCTGTTCTGGCATTGAACGCCAGCCAGATGCTCCTTACTGGTGTTTGAACGCCAGTGAACTCCTCCTCTAGGGTGTGCTGTTTTTAATGCTGTTTTTTATTTTTCTTCAATTTTTTCAGTTATTTTTGTGACTCCACATGATCATGAACCTATGAAGACATATAACTAATAAAAATATAATTAAATAAAAATTGGGTTGCCTCCCAACAAGCGCTTCTTTAATGTCAATAGCTTGACAGTGGGCTCTCGTGGAGCCTCACAGATGTTCAGAGCATTGTTGAGACTCCCCAACACCAAACTTAAAGTTTGGATACGGGAGTTCAACACCAAACTTAGAGTTTGGTTGTGGCCTCCCAACACCAAACTTAGAGTTTGACTGTGGGGGCTCTGGTTGACTCTGTTTTGAGAGAAGCTTACTGTGCCTCTTTTCCATGTTTACAGAAGGATGTC
>NC_029789.2:112397207-112408937 GCF_000816755.2 Arachis ipaensis
TGTCCACATCAATCACAGCTCTTGCTGTGGCTAGGAAGGGTCTTCCAAGGATGATGGATTCATCCTCATCCTTCCCAGTATCTAGGATTATGAAATCAGTAGGGATGTAAAGGCCTTCAACCTTTACTAATATGTCTTCTACTTGTCCATAAGCCTGTTTTCTGGAATTGTCTGCCATCTATAATGAGATTTTAGCAGCTTGTACCTCAAAGATTCCCAGTTTTTCCATTACAGAGAGTGGCATGAGGTTTATCCCTGACCTAAGGTCACATAGAGCCTTCTCAAAGGTCATGGTGCCTATGGCACAAGGTATTAGGAACTTTCCAGGATCCTGTTTCTTCTGAGGCAATCTCAGTTGATCCAATGCATTTAGTTCATTGGTGAACAGGGGAGGTTCATCTCCCCAAGTTTTATTACCAAATAAATTGGCATTCAGCTTCATGATTGCACCAAGGAACTTGGCAACTTGCTCTTCAGTAACATCCTCATTCTCTTCAGAAGAAGAATACTCATCAGAGCTCATGAAGGGTGTAAGGAGGTTTAATGGAATCTCTATGGTCTCTAGATGAGCCTGAGAGTCCTTTGGTTCCTCAGAGGGAAACTCCTTATTGATCACTGGACGTACCAGGAGGCCTTCCTCCTTGGGATTCACGTCCTTCTCCTCTCTTGTGGGTTCGGCCATGATGGTCAATTCAATGGCCTTGCACTCTCCTTTTGGATTCTCTTCTGTATTGCTTGGGAGAGTACTAGGAGGGGTTTCAGTGATTCTTTTACTCAGCTGTCCCACTTGTGCTTCCAAATTTCTAATTGAGGACCTTGTTTCATTCATGAAACTCACAGTGGACTTAGATAGATCAGAGACTAAGTTTGCTAAATTAGAAGTATTTTGTTCAGAGTTCTCTGTCTGTTGCTGAGTGGATGATGGAAAAGGTTTACTATTGTTAAATCTATTTCTTCCACCATTATTAAAGCCTTGTTGAGGCTTTTGTTGATCCTTCCATGAGAAATTTGGGGGATTTCTCCATGAGGGGTTATAGGTGTTTCCATAGGGTTCACCCATGTAATTTACCTCTGCTATTGCAGGGTTCTCAGGATCATAAGCCTCTTCTTCAGCAGATGCCTCTTGAGTACTGTTGGATGCAGCTTGCATTCCATTCAGACTCTGAGAAATCATATTGACTTGCTGAGTTAATATTTTATTCTAAGCTAATATGGCATTCAGAGTATCAATTTCAAGAACTCCCTTCTTCATAGGCGTCCCATTACTCACAGGATTCCTCTCAGAATTGTACATGAACTGGTTATTAGCAACCATGTCAATGAGTTCTTGAGCTTCTGCAGGCGTTTTGTTTAGGTGAATGGATCCACCTGCAGAAGTATCCAATGACATATTAGCTAATTCAAACAGACCATCATAGAATATATCCAGGATGGTCCATTCTGAAAGCATGTCAGAAGGACACTTTTTGGTCAGTTGCTTATATCTCTCCCAAGCTTCATAGAGGGATTCACCTTCCTTCTGTCTGAAGGTTTGAACATCCACTCTAAGCTTGCTCAGCTTTTGAGGAGAAAAGAACTTAGCTAAGAAAGCTGTGACCAGCTTATCCCAAGAGTTCAGGCTATCCTTAGGTTGAGAGTCCAACCATATTCTAGCTCTGTCTCTTACAACAAACGGGAAAAGCATGAGCCTGTAGACTTCAGGATCTACTCCATTAGTCTTAACAGTATCACAGATCTGCAAGAATTCAGTTAAGAACTGAAAGGGATCTTCAGATGGAAGTCCATGAAACTTGCAGTTTTGTTGCATCAGAGAAACTAATTGAGGTTTAAGCTCAAAATTGTTTGCTCCAATGGTAGGGATGGAGATGCTTCTTCCATGTACATTGGAATTAGGTGCAGTAAAGTCACCAAGTATCCTCCTTGCATTATTATTATTTTCGGCTACCATCTCCTCTTCCTGTTCGAAAATTTCTGTAAGGTTATCTCTGGATTGTTGTATTTTAGCTTCTCTTAGTTTTCTTTTCAAAGTCCTTTCAGGTTCAGGGTCTGCTTCAACAAGAATATTCTTGTCCTTGCTCCTACTCATATGAAAAAGAGGGAACAGAAAAATAATAATAATAGAGATCCTTTTTGCCCAAGTATAGAGGTTCCCTTATGTGAGTAGAAGAAAAGAAGAAGAGAAAATCTGAACTCAGAGAGAGAGGGTTCGGATTTTTGGTGAGTGGGGGAGAGATGTTAGTAGATGAATAAATAAATAGTAGGAGATGAGAGAGAAAGAGGATTTTCGAAAATAATTTTTAAAAAAGAGTTAGTGATTTTCGAAAATAGTTTTTGAAAAAGGTTAGTAATTTTCAAAAATTAAAATAATTAGTTAATTAAGAAGAGATTTTGAAAAAGAGGAAAGATATTTTCAAAAATTAGAGAGAGAGAGTTAGTTAGGTAGTTTTGAACAAGATGAGAAACAACCAAAAAGTCAATTAGTTAGTTGAAACAAATTTTGAAAATCAATTTTGAAAAGATAAGAAGTTAAGAAGTTAGAAAAGATATTTGAAAAAGATAAGATAAGAAGATATTTTTGAAAAGATATGATTGAAATTAGTTTTGAAAAAGATTTGATTCTTAAAATCACAATTAATGACTTGATTCACAAGAAATCACAAGATATGATTCTAGAACTTAAAGTTTGAATCTTTCTTAACAAGCAAGTAACAAACTTGAAATTTTTGAATCAAAACATTAATTGATGATGTGATTTTCGAAAATTATGATATAAAAGTGAGAAAAAGATTTTTGAAAAATATTTTTAAAATTTTCGAAAATAAATAAGAAAAATGAAAAAGATTTGATTTTTGAAAAAGATTTTGAAAAAGATAAGATTTTTAAATTGAAAATTTGACTTGACTCATAAGAAACAACTAAATTTTAAAATTTTTGAAAAAGTCAATCCAAATTTTCGAAATTTATGAGAGAAAAAAGGAAAGATATTTTTTTGATTTTTGAATTTTTAATGATGAAAGAGAAAAACATGAAAAAGACTCAATGCATGAAAATTTTGGATCAAAACAATGAATGCATGCAAGAATGCTATGAATGTCAAGATGAACACCAAGAACACTTTGAAGATCATGATGAACATCAAGAACATATTTTTGAAAATTTTTATATGCAAAGAAAACATGCAAGACACCAAACTTAGAAATCTTTCATGTTCAGACACTATGAATGCAAAAATGCACATGAAAAACAAGAAAAGACACAAAACAAGAAAACATCAAGATCAAACAAGAAGACTGACCAAGAACAACTTGAAGATCATGAAGAACACTATGAATGCATGATTTTTCGAAAAATGCAAAATGAATATGCAATTGACACCAAACTTGAAATTGACTCAAGACTCAAACAAGAAACACAAAATATTTTTTATTTTTATGATTTTATGATTTTTTTTTGGATTTTTCGAAAATTAATGTGAAAAAGAAAAATAAGGATTCCAAAATTTTTAATATGAATTCCAGGAATCTTGTGCTCTTTAATCTAAAGCTCCAATATGAGGGTTAGACATGGCTTAATAGCCAGTCAAGCTTTAGCATGTAAATCAGGTGGATCAGGAACAGCAGCAGGTGGATTAGCAACCACTAGCTTGCTCTTGATAATATTGGGTTGGAAGCCCCAGTCCAAATAAATTTAGACATGGCTTTACAGCCAGCCAGGCTTCAACATGCTTCATGAAACACTAGAATTCATTCTTAAAAATTCTGAAGAACATAATAAAATTTTTTTTGAAAGATTTTTGAAAAATTTTTTTGAAATTTTTTTTTTGAAAACAAAATAAGAAGAAAATTACCCAATCTGAGCAACACGATGAACCGTCAGTTGTCCAAACTCAAACAATCCCCGGCAACGGCGCCAAAAACTTGGTATGCGAAATTGTTACTCTGAGGTTGTAAAATTTATTGTTCGTTCTCTCCCTGGTAATGGCGCCAATAACTGGTGCACCATACCATGGTCCAATCATAACTTCACAACTTCGCACAACTAACCAGCAAGTACACTGGGTCGTCCAAGTAATAAAACCTTACGTGAGTAGGGGTCGATCCCACGGAGATTGTTGGTATGAAGCAAGCTATGGTCACCTTGTAAATCTCAGTCAGGCGGATATCAAATGGTTATGGAGTTTTCGAATAATAATAATAAATAAACAGAAAATAAAGATAGAAATACTTATGTAATTCATTGGTGAGAATTTCAGATAAGCGTATAGAGATGCTTTCGTTCCTCTGAATCTCTGCTTTCCCACTGTCTTCATCCAATCAGTCCTACTCCTTTCCATGGCAAGCTTTCTGTAAGGGCATCACCGTTGTCAATGGCTACATCCCATCCTCTCTGTGAAAATGGTCCAAATGTTCTGTCACAGCATGGCTAATCATCTGGAGGTTCTCGATCATACTGGAATAGGATTTACTATCCTTTTGCGTCTGTCACTACGCCTAGCACTCGCGAGTTTGAAGTTCTTCACAGCCATCCCTTCCCAGATCCTACTCGGAATACCATAGACAAGGTTTAGACTTTTTGGATCTCAGGAATGGCCATCCATGGTTCTAACTTATACCACAAGGATTCTAATATCTCGGACTCGGTCCCCTGTATTAGATATCCAAGAGATATTCATTCTAGCTTGTTTGCATGTAGAACGAAAGTGTTTGTCAGGCACGCGTTCATAAGTGAGAATGATGATGAGCGTCACATAATCATCACATTCATCATGTTCTTGGGTGCGAATGGATATCTTAGAAGCGGAATAAGTTGAATTGAATAGAAAAAAGCAGCAGCAACACTGCAATGAGAAAGAAGAGAAGCTGAAGGGGGGATTTGAGAGACGGAGGGTTCAGAGGGGAGGGAGACGCCGTCCTCCTTGTCGCCAGAACCGCGAGGAGCTTCGTCGCCATAACCGTGCCGTCGCCTCTACCCAATCGTGGCTCTGCCAACCACCACCTCGTTCCGTCGCCTGAGGAGAATCGCAACGGCGAGAGGGAGAGCTCGTGCGCGAAGGGAGCGAGCAGGGGAGAGGAAGGAGGCACTGTTTGGCCACCGCACCTCGCCGCCGTCGATGGAGATCTGGGAGTCGCCGTCAATCATCATTAAGCCGCTCGAACCCAGGACTGCGGGCGTAAGGGATGCGATGTAGGAGCCCGACACGAGAAAGAGGGAGCGCGCGTGCTCGCGCGAGGGGAAGGCGACGCTGCTGTCATCGCCGTTGCTGAGCTGCCGTCGCCGTTCCTCCAGAACCGCCACTGCTGGGTCGCTGTGAAGAAGGGGTCCGCTGCTGCAACGCCGCTGCTACTGTGGCTGTCGCGGTGTTCATCGCGTCCCTAGTCATCGCCGGCTGTTCTGATGATGTCAAGGGGTTCAGGCCGCCGCCGGTGTCGCTGCCGGAGAAAGGAGCTGCATCTTTGTGATTCTGACCGCCGGGGATGGTTCTATGACTTCCGGGACCGCCGCCGGAGCTTTTGGCCATTTCTGTCGCTTGAGACCTTGCTGCCGTCGCCGGAAAAAGTATGCCGGTAAGGGTTTAGAATTTGATTTTCGTTTCTTATGAGATTCTGGAGTTTTATTGTTGCGGCATGTTGGTTTCAGTCACCGTTGCCAAAGTCGGGTCGCCGCAAGCGCTGGAGGTGGCTGCCGGGGCCACCGCCGAACTGGTTCAGAGACCACTGCTGTTTCGGTTCAGCCGCTCTTTCTTTAGTTCGGTAAGCGTTTCGATTTGAAAGCCCTTTAGTTACCGTTCTGTTATCATACGCTGAGGTTTGTGGCGTTAATTGCTATAAGATTGAGTTTCGGTTGTTGTATGTTGTGATTAGAGTAGTTGAGACTGTTGCGAAAGTGGCTTGGAGCTGAGGTTTTGGTTGCCGCCAGTTCAGTTTGAGACAGAAAGGACTTGATGAGGCATTTGGGTTATGAATTTGCATTTTGAGGTAGGGGCGCTTTCCGAAACTATAGTTTATTATTGGAATTATTACATAGGGGTACTGATGTGAGGATGTGTATTTGGTGATTGTATCAGTCCTATGTATTATTTGATTGTTTTGTATGATTATGGGTGTTTGTTTGACTGGACTGTTGTGTGGTTTTGTGAAACGAAATGCTTTTGAAGTTAATTCTTTTAAAGCTTTGAGATCGGGTTGAATTCGTTGGAAAATGATTTGAATTGAATGGATTTTTTTTTTGAGAATGTGTAATATAGAATGCACTCTTGATTTCAGCCTGGCTGGCTTTAAATGAGCTGGTTTTTGATAAATGACTGTTGCTGAACCATTTCTTTAAAGCTTTAGAAATGAGTGTATTCGGCTGATAAGACTTGATACTCTGTTGACCCTATGTCGTAAGTGTGGCCGGGCACTGTGAAAGGCCCCGATGAGCTCGCCCCCGTAAATATTCACCAGTGAGGGTGATGGATATGGATCATGATTATGATCAAGTTTATGATGAGTATAACCCGAGTTGGGGATGCGCAACAGAGGGACAGTCCAATGGTTAGCTACCAGGACTTGTCGGGTTGGCTCTATAACCGACAGATGATATCATCAGCCACTAGGGACAGGCATGCATCATATGCATTTGTGTGACATTGGTTGGGTGTGCATATTATACTTGGTTTGCCTATGTGATTAATTGCTAACTGTTCTACTTGTAATAACTGTTTGTTTGTGCTTGAACTTCCTGTTTGTGTTTGCATCTGGGACTCTGTTGGATTGTGGTGATTGGTTGTTGGTTGGATTGTTTGGGCCTAGGGCCGTGGTTGGAAAGAGATGAACGGATGGTTGATTTTGGTTTTTGTGTTTCTGGTTTGGAATAAAATTATGAAAGGCTATTTTGGTTCCGCATAGATAAACCGTTTTGAAAGGCTTTTGAGTTTTGAGAATTGAACGGCTCTTCTTTCCGAAAAGATTTCCGACTTTATTTTCATTGTAAACCGTTGTTTTTGAAAAGAGGCATAAGACAGTTATGAATCACTGGTGCGGTTATCTTCACGTATCCTATTACAGTAATTACCAAAAACCCTCTACTGAGAACCCTTTCGAGGATGATGTTCTCACCCCCCTACATTTTTCCCCTTTCAGGTTATGGGCGCAGAAGTCACGAGAAGTTTATTTAGTTGTTGAAATGCTCTGTATTGTTTTAGACTATTATTTGTACCCTCGCCTTTATCTTGAGATATTCTGTAAGAGGGATAGGAATTGTATTGTCTAATGCTTGTAATATCATTTATATGTATGTATATATATATATATATGGATGTACTCTTTATGAGTTTTGTAAGTTGTATGGTATCTATGGATGTATGTTATCGGATGAAAATATTTTGGGAGCGGTATTGCGGTTTAAAGATTTAAACATGCTCATATTTTAGTATTAAATAATGTAAAAGTCATCGTAATGTCCGAGCTATCAAAGGCGCGCAGCCGGAAGCGTGAGCTTTGGTAGTTAGGGTGTTACAATATGGTATCAGAGCAGTCCTTCCTGTAGAGCCTGAGGAATGGACCGACTATGCTTCAATTGCATACTCTGAGCGTTTGTCATGTATTAGGTCTTGTCGAATGACGAGAATTAGAGCTTTATGCACATGACGGTCTATTGATTAACGCTGTTAGTCTTGCATTGCATAATTCCTGATATTAAGTTTGGCCAGCTTAATACTAGTGGATTATGTATATGAAGGCACTGATGGGTTATCATAGATGTTATACGAGTTTTGAGTAAAGCGAATCACGGATTTTGGGAACGCTAGAAACTATTTCTCGAGGCTATTCAGTTGTGTGTCTTGAATTCTGTTCGAGTCGATCTGTTCTTTCGTATCCTAACTTGAAGTTCTTGGTTGTTAATCCTTTTGAAAAGTAGTTTGATTTTTCAACTTTATTCCTCTATTCATATCCATTCTTGTTTGATCTTAATTGCATAGGCTTGTTTGGAATCTTTGTTATATCTATCTTCCTCTGTTTGAGTTCTTCTTGATTCACGTGTTCCTTGATGTAGCCTTGAACTTGTCTTAATGTGCTGTGACTTTTAACTCCGGGTTCCAAGTTCATTCTTAGAGAACTTGTTGATTCAGTTTTCTTCTTATTTGACAGTGATTACAGCTAATTTTGAGATTTTTATGAAAATTGCTGTTGAATAGATACATATTTATCTACATATGAAACCTTGAAGATTTCTTATACAGTTTAACAACTATTTATTTCTAATACCTCACCTGTACTTTTACTGGTTTACGGAACCGCATTTACTTCAAATACAATTTGACTTTCTAGTAATTTTACTATGGTTCCAATGCACATCTTCATTTGATTACGTATTTGGATATTTTTCAAAATTTTGAAAAGAAGGGATTTACCACTTTTGTCTCGGTTGAGTTTCGTTTGATAAGCTTTACTTAACTTATTTTGAATTAAGTTTGGTTTAGCATACTACATGGTTTACGCCATTGTTCTTTTGAAAATGTTGGACTCATAGCTTTCTTCTTATGAACGGACTGGTTCCTTCTTAAGCTTTTCACCTCTATGAATGTCATATGTGATTCTGTTTCTAACTAATCTTTTACATCTTGTGAACATTACCGTTGATCTTGGTTTGTCCCCTCTTGTGAATCTCATCCTTATGTGGGTCAGTTTGATTCGTTTCAAGTTTATGCCTTGTTTATTCTCCCATTATCTCTACAAGAGTTTTTAGTCAAAGATTTATCATTGAGAAATTACAAATGACTGAGTTGTCTTTTTCTATAACTTTTGTATTCTTTTGGATCAATTTAAAACTTGTTTGATGTTTCATGTCTAATGGCTCTTGTTTGAACTACTTTAATTTAAGATCCTTTCTAGTATGGCTTGACTCCTTTTTAGTACATCTTAAACTTCTTGAATGTTCTTCTGAGATGGTGATTTTAAGAACACTTTTGGAGTCTTGCTTTGAATCTTTTAAAGAAGTTTTGAACTCTTTTGTATGAAGTTTTAAACGGAATTTATTTTTCAGTTGTTTGATTGAGATTGAAACCATTATTCAATTTTGGCGAAGTTAATTTAAAGTTGGCATGCGCTATTCTAAATGAGGTTTTGGAAAGCTTCCTTGCTTAGTGGAAACTGGTTTGTTTGTAACGCACCACTTATTTCCTTACCAGATTGTAAGCAAATCTTTGCCTCAGGATTTCCTTTCTAAAAAGAGTTTAACTTTCTCTTTCGTCCTTGCTATAAATGTTATACACGCTTGTTTGAATATGGATTTTGGGAATTTTGAACAAGCATTTGATTTCTCTTCCGAGTTTTATGATTGCTTTTGGTTAAGTTGTGCACCTAATTATCTTTCTAAAATATTTGAGGAGATATTTTAGCCCTTAGCCAAACTTGTGTGCACCTTGTTTTTAAAATTTTGCATGATCTATTTCAACATAAAATTGTATTACAGCAAAGCCACGTTATTGCTTTTGTTATTCTCTTGGGGAATGTTTGTTACTTAACTTTTCTTCTAAATTGCGAAGTAATTTTTCCGCAAGTTTTCGATTCTTCGTGGACAATGCATTCGGAAGTATTTTTAATCATGCTCTTGAGTTCTGTGAGCTTTGTCTTGGGTTGAAATCTTCTCTACTGCAAACCTCATGCTACTTCGACTCAGCTTGAATTTGTTTCAAAATAATGCGCTGAATTTTCTTCTTATTGATCCTATTGGATTTCTTTGATTCAAGGGTCATCTTTGAGGTTATCAATTGAAGTGTGTCTAGTAAACTTCATTGCTTGAGTATCCTTGGTCATCTGGGATTGGATACATCATCTCAAATCTATTATTGCTATCCTTGATATTTGACTCTCCTTTCTAAATCTTATATCCTTCTGAGTAGACTCAAGAATTGTTTCGATATCACGTGCGACTTGTAGACGTAGTAACGTGATGCGTTAGTTCTTTAAGATGTGATATGTGTATACGGAAGCTGTAGCGGTAGGTGTGCAACGTTATGAGTTGTGGGTGTTTTGTTCCTTGCGAACGGGTTTGCAGTTTTTAAGCTTATGATCGGCTAAGAGATTGTAAAATGATTGGTGGAGTTGGGAAATTGAAGTTCTGAAGTGGGAACAAGATTTGCGAGCGAACGTTATGCCGCTGTTTAAATACTGACATGCCTTGTAGCCTTTTTCCACACTAATTATCACCTTGCTTTGTGAACGCCTATCTTGATTTGCACCCTATTTTGGCACCTCAAGTTTTGTAAAGCTTTGAGATCATATGACCTTGTGCATTGAGCCTATCTTGTAACGTTTGCTTTGCAATCACACTCCTACCTTTGCACCCTTATGCATACGACCATCCAAGTATTTGTAAAACTGTATATATGTTTATATGTTGAGATATTTTGCTTCTTCCTTAAATGTGTTCAAGAATAAACTGTTATGAAACTTCTTTCGTTTTGTATCAATTTTCGAGGGCGAAAATTGTTTTTAAGGTGGGTAGAATGTAAGACCTAGATCTTCTGAAAAAGGGCTATCATTAGCTAATTTCAAATTCAGTGTTTCTGTAGCTTTAATTTCAGAAATTTCTCTATTAAGGAAAATTAAGGCAAGTTTTGATTTATTGAAATTGAGACGAGTTATGATCTTTATCCAATTTTATAATTGTTGGGTTATTTTCTATATTTAAATTATTTGAGAGACGGAGGGTTCAGAGGGGAGGGAGACGCCGTCCTCCTTGTCGCCAGAACTGCGAGGAGCTTCGTCGCCATAACCGTGCCGTCGCCCCTACCCAATCGTGGCTCTGCCAACCACCACCTCGTTCTGTCGCCTGAGGAGAATCGCAACGGCGAGAGGGAGAGCTCGTGCGCGAAGGGAGCGCGCAGGGGAGAGGAAGGAGGCGCTGTTTGGCCACCGCACCTCGCCGCCGTCGATGGAGATCTGGGAGTCGCCGTCAATCATCATTAAGCCGCGTCGAACCCAGGACTGCGGGCGTGAGGGATGCGATGTAGGAGCCCGACACGAGAAAGAGGGAGCGCGCGTGCTCGCGCGAGGGGAAGGCGACGCTGCTGTCATCGCCGTTGCTGAGCTGCCGTCGCCGTTCCTCCAGAACCGCCACTGCTGGGTCGCTGTGAAGAAGGGGTCCGCTGCTGCAACGCCGCTGCTACTGTGGCTGTCGCGGTGTTCATCGCGTCCCTGGTCATCGCCGGCTGTTCTGATGATGTCAAGGGGTTCAGGCCGCCGCCGGTGTCGCTGCCGGAGAAGGGAGCTGCATCTCTGTGATTCTGACCGCCGGGGATGGTTCTATGACTTCCGGGACCGCCGCCGGAGCTTTTGGCCATTTCTGTCGCTTGAGACCTTGCTGCCGTCGCCAGAAAAAGTATGCCGGTAAGGATTTCGAATTTGATTTTCGTTTCTTATGAGATTCTGGAGTTTTATTGTTGCGGCATGTTGGTTTCAGTCACCGTTGCCGGAGTCGGGTCGCCGCAGCCGCTGGAGGTGGCTGCCGGGGCCACCGCCGAACTGGTTCAGAGACCACTGCTGTTTCGGTTCAGCCGCTCTTTCTTTAGTATTCTAATCTAATATGATTTGTTTGAATTCATTGCATTGATATTACTATTTTTTGTATCTCTTACTAACTTAAGCATTGGAGATATCCAATTAACCATTGTTTTGTAGGTTTATGAGTTGATCTTGAGGTAGATTGAAAAATTTGAAGATTATAAACAATGGAGGATCAACAAAT
>NC_029789.2:112410146-112410309 GCF_000816755.2 Arachis ipaensis
GTTGAAAGATCAACCAACATTCAACGTTGAGGAATGAAGAGTTGAAAGCAACACAACAACAACAAGAAACTCAAGTCCACATCATTTGAAGACAAGTATAGTGTCTTAGGACTTAGGTAACTTCTTGTTAAGAACCAATTGCTAAATCTCTCAACACACACTC
>NC_029789.2:112413996-112427814 GCF_000816755.2 Arachis ipaensis
TATTTCACTTATTTAGGGGGAATTATGCATGCTTGTTATATATATAAAAAGAGGAAATCAAATTCTTTTTGAAAGGGGGAAATATCTATTTTCATTGTTTTATGCATGCTTCTATGACACATTTCAAAATCCTTTCTTTTTGATAATGTCAAAAGGGGGAAGAAAAGTTTGAGGATATTTTGAAGTTTTGAACTTTTGAAAAAGAAGAAGTTTGAGGATTTGAAAAGAAGAAATAAGTTTGCGAAACAATAATTTCAAAAAAGACTTCCGCTAAGCAAAAACTTTTGATATCTAAATCGTTTTCTTTGATAAACGCCCTTTAAGGGAACAAATGCACATATTTAGGGGGAACTCCTGCAAAATTTTTTTGTGAAGTCTTCTCCAAAGCTTTCTATAAAACAAAGTGCATTATTGTTGCTTTCAAAATCATTTATAAATGCATATCCTCAAAATTGGTTTGTCATTATCAAAAAGGGGGAAATTGTAAATCATGTTGCTTGTATGCGAAGTTTGTATTCGTAGGTTTTGATGAATGACAAACCAACAAACGACATGAAAGACAAACCAACAAACAACTTGAATGAACAAGCATGTTGAAAGATCAACCAACATTCAACGTTGAGGAATGAAGAGTTGAAAGCAACACAACAACAACAAGAAACTCAAGTCCACAACATTTGAAGACAAGTATAGTGTCTTAGGACTTAGGTAAATTCTTGTTAAGAACCAATTGCTAAATCTCTCAACACACACACACAAAATGTTTTGATGCACATCTTGCAATTCAATGCTAGCCAAGATTGTAAAAGGTTTTGCGCGAGCACCTTGAAGCTTGGCAATAGTGGAACTTCTCAATAGCGATTGAGAAAGAAAGTGGACGTAGGACAAGGATTGTGCCGAACCACTCTAAATAGCGTTTGCATCTCTCCAAACTCATCTCTTCAATATTATTGTCTTTTACCTTTGAGCAAATAAATTGTGATCGAAAAGTAGCTTCGTAAGTACTTAAGGAATAGCTTAAGTCCGATTGGTGAAAAGCTTGATCAATTTATTTGAGTTGGTGTCTATTGGAAAGTAAAAGCTCCTTATAAATGCTTAGCAATTGAGTTAAGCTCTTGGAAAAATACTAGTACAATAACACTTTTGTATATTGTCTTTAACTTTCGCAAAAAGATACATTGTTGTTGCAATACTCAATTCACCCCCCCCCCCTCTTGAGTAATTGTGCATAGGTTCTACACATTTTTCCCCTTTCAGGTTATGGGCGCAGAAGTCACGAGAAGTTTATTTAGTTGTTGAGATGCTCTGTATTGTTTTAGACTATTATTTGTACCCTCGCCTTTATCTTGAGATATTTTGTAAGAGGGATAGGAATTGTATTGTCTAATGCTTGTAATATCATTTATATGTATGTATATATATATATATATATGGATGTACTCTTTATGAGTTTTGTAAGTTGTATGGTATCTATGGATGTATGTTATCGGATGAAAATATTTTGGGAGCGGTATTGCGGTTTAAAGATTTAAACAGGCTCATATTTTAGTATTAAATAATGTAAAAGTCATCGTATTGTCCGAGCTATCAAAGGCGCGCAGCCGGAAGCGTGAGCTTTGGTAGTTAGGGTGTTACATCCACACCTTAATCTATGGAGTGTAGAAACTCTACCGTTGAAAATACATAAGAGATGAAGGTTCAGGCACGGCCGAATGGCCAGCCTCCAATGTCTAAGGATAAACGTTCCAAAGATGTCAAATACAATAGTAAAAAGTCCTATTTATACTAAACTAGCTACTAAGGTTTACAGAAGTAAGTAATTGATGCATAAATCCACTTCCGGGACCCACTTGGTGTGTGCTTGGACTGAGCTTGAAGTTTACACGTGTAGAGGCTTCTTCTGGAGTTGAACGCCAAGTTGTAACGTGTTTTTGGCGTTCAACTCTGGTTCGTGACGTGTTTCTGGCGTTTAACTCCAGACTGCAGCGTAGAACTGGCGTTCAACGCCCTTTTGCATCGTTTAAACTCGGCCAAAGTATAGACTATTATATATTGCTGGAAAGCTCTGGATGTCTACTTTTCAACGCAATTGGAAGCGCGCCATTTCGAGTTCTGTAGCTCCAGAAAATCCACTTTGAGTGCAGGGAGGTCAGAATCCAACAGCATCAGCAGTCCTTCTTCTACCTCTGAATCTGATTTTTGCTCAAGTCCCTCAATTTCAGCCAGAAAATACCTGAAATCACAGAAAAACACACAAACTCATAGTAAAGTCTAGAAATGTGAATTTAACATAAAAACTAATAAAAACATCCGTAAAAGTAACTAGACCCTACTAAAAACATACTAAAAACAATGCCAAAAAGTGTATAAATTATCTGCTCATCAGTCATGCGGTCGCATCATTCGGAGTTTTCCTTGGCACGCGGTCGCATCAGTCATACGACCGCCTCATATGTGTTTTGCTTGAGGCGCGCGATAGCGTCAGTCACGCGTTCGCGTCGCGCTCTCTTCGCACTGGCATGCGGCCGCGTCGTCCATGCGATCGCGTGGCTGCCAGTTTCTTCACAAACTCCGTTTTATGCTTTCCTTCCATTTTTGTATGTTTCCTTTCCATCCTTTGAGTCATTCATACCTTAAAAGATCTGAAACTACTCAATACACTAATCACGGCATCGAATGAAAATAAAGGTAATTAAAATAATTAATTTTAAAGCATAGGAAACATGTTTTTCACATACATCACATAATAAGGAAGGAAAAGTAAAACCATACAGTTAATATGAATAAGTGGGTGAAGGATTGAATAAATCACTCAGATTAAGCACAAAATATATCATAAAATATGGGTTTATCAGTAGCGCAGCCGGAAACGTGACTTCTGATAGTGAGGGTGTTACATTATGGTATCAGAGCGGTCTTTCTTGTAGAGCCTGAGGAATGGACTGACTATGCTTCAATTGCATACTCTAAGCGTCTGTCATGTAATAGGTCTCGTTCAGATAGCGAGAATTAAAGTTTTATGCACATGACTGCCTAATGATTAACGCTATTAGCTTACCGTTGCATATCTGTTGATATTAAGTTTGTCCAACTTAATATTGGTGGCTTATGTGAACGGAAAAATTAATAGGTTATTGTAGGCGAAGAGGAATTGATAAGTAATGGGTAATGCGAGTCATGTGGTTTGCAGATGTTAGAGTCCGATTTTCGTGCTTGGTTTCAATTTATGATTCTTGTTTACGTCGCTTAGGTTGGCGAATCATTTTTTTTTACTATCCTCATTGAAATTCCTTGACTCGAATTCCTTTCTTGAATCATGATTTGACCATTTTTCGACCATATTTTATTATTTATCCATAATCTTGTTTGACTGTATTCCTGAGAATTTGCTTGAGACTCTCAAAACATATCTATCCTTATTATTGACTATGTTCTTCTTCATGAAAACCTGTTCTCATTGATCTGATCTTAAACTTGTTTTGGCGTAATATATGATTCCTAAGTCTTGAGCGATTTGAACATTGAAAGTTAAGGTTCGAATTAAGCTAATTATGTAACTTGATTCTTTTGTATCATATTTAATGTATACTTTGATTTGATCATATTCTTGATTATCTCTTAGATTTTCGATATTATAGCTTCTAACCTTGATTTCTTCTTCGTAATCTGTGTATCTCCTTGACGTAACACCTTTTCAAATTTTTTATGAGATCACTCTTAATTTAGCATATACTTTCTTACATGGATTAAAGAATTTCTTTATATGGTTTAAATCTATTTATCTGCAATACTCCATCTATTTTTTTTATAGACATGTGAAAACAATTTCTATTTTGGATTTTCTTCGATGACTAGAATTTGATTTACTTCCAATTTTATTACAATTTTTATACATATTCTCATGAGATTTTGCATCTAAGTATTTTTTCAAGATTTTTGAGAATTCACTCTTAATTTAGCATATACTTTTCTACATGGATTAAAGAATTTCTTTATATGGTTTAAATCTATTTATCTGCAATACTTCATCTATTTTTCTATAGACATGTGAAAACAATTTCTATTTTAGATTTTCTTCATTGACTAGAACTTGATTTACTTCCAATTTTATCACAATTTTTATACATATTCTTATGAGATTTTGCATCTAAGTATTTTTCCAAGATTTTTGAGAAAATATTTCTGCTCATAGCTTGATTAAGTTCTATTTTATAAATTTTGCTTATCTAATTTTAATTTGAGTTGTTTGATGCAATACCTTTTATATTTCTTTTGAAAAAGTGAATTCATTCCTCTTTGAGTTTATCCATTCTTTGTGGACGCTACCATTGATTTTTAGTATTCTTTTCAACCGAGCTTAGATTCGGTTCAAAAGAGTGCACCGTTCTTCCTTTTGATTGTTCCTTTCGAAATTCTTAGATTCAAATTCCTTCCTAGGATTACAACTTGAATTCCTACCAACCTCGTATTTATTTTTATGTAAATTCTTATTTTATTATGTAAAATGTCTTTCAAAGTTTTCGAGAAAATATTTTATCCTTAGCCTAACTAATTTTTATTTTACAAATCTTGCATAATCTAATTCGACTTGAATCTGTTTTAACAAGACGCAATATTTATGTTTTTATTGACTCTCTTGAACTTCGTAAATAATTGCCCTGTTTTCCTTTATAATTTCTATTGGAGTTCTTTAAAATCAAAATTTCTTTCTATTTGTATTTTAATTCTTCTTTCTGGCATACTTCATAACTTTTTACCATTCTTGTTTACTGGTGACTTGAACCATTCTTTCATATACTGGTGAACTTTATGCTCCTCTGATGTGGTTTCAGCTTATTTTGATCTAAATTTACTGCTATCCTTTTCTTGTTCCTTATAGAATTCCTAGATTCAATATTTCTTGTTAAGATGTGAAATGACTCTTTTTGGAACGTTTTCTCGTGTACGTACATCGTTGCTTAGTTGTAATTCTACGCCTCCTTCTAAATTCATGTGAATCTTATCTTTGTCGCTTATTCTTCTCTTACCGAGAATTGCATCTCTTTGAACATACTTACGCTTATCTTTTTGAAAATTGTTTTGGTACGGCAAGAATCCTTAAATATTTGAAATTAGTAAGTGCTCTTTTTAATTAGATGGTATTGGCATATGCGTTCTAATCATGTCGTGTAATTTGAAGTTTCATTTATCCTTTTCATTTTCTTGAGATGTAGTTTATATTTCTTTATTTCACAATTTGTAACTTACACATATCTTGATTTGTCTACGTTTTCGAATATGGTAAGAACTCTGGTAACACAGTTGTTGACCTCATATTTCTCCACGAGCTAAAGAACCCTTATAATAATCTGAAGTTGTTCTGCTATGTGCGTCGCTATTGTCTTTAATCATTCCATTTCTATAAAATCTCATACTTCTTCGACTCATTTTGAAATTTGTTACAAACTAACGTGTTGTTTTTCTTCTTATTGATCTTATCGAATTTCTTCAAGAGTTATCCTTGTAATTGTCAATTGATTCCTTTCTGGCAATTTTCATTACTTATGTGTCCTCGTTTACTTATAATTTCATTCATTCTTTTAAATTCCTATGAGTACTATCCTTGTCACTTGTCATTCTTTTCTAAAATCTTATGTCCTTATGCGTGATTTGAGATTTATTTTAATGTCCCGTGCGATCTTAGATATGACAAATAATACATTAGTTCTTAGGACACGGTTAGTGAATGCGAAAGGTAAAGTTGGTACATGTGCGATGCCATAGGATGCTATGGAGCTTTGTTTTACGTGAAAGAATTTTGTTAATGTTAGGTCAGGAACTAGTAAGATTTGCAAAGTATTTGACAAAGTTGAGACCCTCAGATGAGTTGTTCGATGAAGTACAGTTGAGAATGGTAGAGATAAGTTATGTTGAAGTTTGAATAGTTGAATATCTGAAGTTGGTGCGACATCAGTGTGCGAATATTAAGTACGTCATTTTAAACCCAAACTGTTTTATAACCTTTCGCCGCCTTGCTTTACCATTACATGTTTGAACCATGTCATCATTTGTATCAAGCTTGCTTTGTAATTTCTATCTTGTAGTTACAATCCTACCCTTATATCTTTATGCTATATGATAATCAAAGTATTTGAAACTATATAAATATGAATGCTAAGGTTCTTTGCTTTTACACAAAGTGTTAAAACTGTAATGTATTTTGTAATATACTAATTTTCGAGGACGAAAATTTTTATAAGTGGGGTAGGGTGTAAGACCCAGAAATTTTGAAAAATTTTATTATGAGCCAATTTCAAATTTATTTATTTATTAGAGATTTTATTTTCATAAATTATTTCATTGAAAATAAATTAAATCAGTTTTGATAATTAAAATATAAATTTTACTTAATTTATTTAAATACTAACAGCACCGCTACCACCCCCCAAAACCCTCAGCCATTCACCCATTCACCAAAAAAAAAAAAAGAGAAAAAGAAAGAAGAGGGAGAACGGAGAAGGGACAGAGAGGGGAGGGGGAAACTGAGAAGAAAAGTGGGAAGAGAGGAAGAACGCGATGGCGCGCAGAGGGTCTTGCCACCGCCATCGCCGCTAGTTCAGCCGCGTGCGAGAGAGAAGGTTCGCAGATGAAAGGCGCAGCGGGACGGAAGAGGACCCACGCCCTATCGTCGCCGTTCACGAGGGCCACGAGCCGCGTCGCTATCGCTGAGGAAGGAAGGAGCACGAGCTTCCGCCACCACCGTCGCCGACGATGTCGCAAAGAGGAGAGAGAGAGATCGGGCAGAGAGAGAACGATTCGCGCCGCCAGCTACGTCCGCAGGAGGAATCGCCGCCGTTTGTGCCTCCCGTCGCTGTCAGCTTTGCGCCGAGCTCCCATGGCCGTCGCCACCGAAGCATTCACCGTCCTTGCCGCTGGAGTTGGTCACCGGAAGAGAGGAGGTGACGGTGGTGGGAGTTGTCGTTACTATTCTATCTCTGCTCATTGAAGGATACTAGAAAATGCTGTTGCAGTTGCCGGACCACCGCTACCACCCCCCAAAACCCTCAGCCATTCACCCATTCACCAAAAAAAAAAAAAGAGAAAAAGAAAGAAGAGGGAGAACGGAGAAGGGACAGAGAGGGGAGGGGAAAACTGAGAAGAAAAGTGGGAAGAGAGGAAGAACACGATGGCGCGTAGAGGGTCTTGCCACCGCCGTCGCCGCTAGTCCAGCCGCGTGCGAGAGAGAAGGTTCGCAAATGAAAGGCGCAGCGGGGCGGAAGAGGACCCACGCCCTATCGTCGCCGTTCACGGGGGCCACGAGCCGCGTCGCTATCGCTGAGGAAGGAAGGAGCACGAGCTTCCGCCACCACCGTCGCCGACGATGTCGCAAAGAGGAGAGAGAGAGATCGGGCAGAGAGAGAACGATTCGCGCCGCCAGCTACGTCCGCAGGAGGAATCGCCGCCGTTTGTGCCTCCCGTCGCTGTCAGCTTTGCGCCGAGCTCCCATGGCCGTCGCCACCGAAGCATTCACCGTCCTTGCCGCTGGAGTTGGTCACCGGAAGAGAGGAGGTGACGGTGGTGGGAGTTGCCGTTACTATTCTATCTCTGCTCGTTGAAGGATACTAGAAAATGCTGTTGCAGTTGCCGGACGACGCTCCTACCATTCCAAACCCCATCTGGTTCTAGTTTTGGTACTGGCCCAATTTGCTTAGGTTGGTTTCGGTTCTTCTGAGTGCTGGAATTGCCGCCGCTGCTCTGTTTCCATAGGTCCCCTAATTATAGTAAGTTATTCCTCATTCTGAACACCCATAGTTGTCGTTTTGTTATAATTTATTGAGGAATTTATGGTGGTATTTGTTTGATAATTGAGTTTCGGTTATTATATGTGGGATTAGAATTGCTGTGCTTGCCGGGAGTTGTCACTGAAGTTGTTGGGCCCGCCGTGGTTGCACCCAGGTTGTTGCTGCGTCGTCGGAGACCACGGCTAAAGCCTCTGTCTTCTTGGGTTTCTATTGTCGCGAGTTACTTAGTTATACGTCGTCGCCGAAACCGGGCCAGATTTACTGGTAACTGTTTCTTCCTTTCTTGAATTTGTTCCACTTCTATTTTGTTCCGCTATTCTTATTATTGTTGGTGTCTCTACTGTCTTAATCGCTCGGAGTGATGTTACTGCCGCCCTTGTTTGGAACTACTGAATGTTGTTGTCTCCGGTAGCACTATTCTTCCTATTTTGATTTCAAATCCTTTAATTCTAAAATTTATAATGTTTTTGCCTTTATCCTACTGCTATTTGGTTTCCTTGTGCTACCCTTACTTTAATTACAGAAGTATGTTTCCATTTTAGCCACTGTTGATTTATCTATTGCAAAGTCATAATTGATAATGGAGCTGCTAAGATCGTTGCTGCTGCCATAAATTGGGGATAAAGGGGATTATTGAGTTAAATTCTACGATTGAGACATCGAGGTAGGGGTTTTTTCTTGAAATCTATTTTACATTACAGAGTTGTGATAAATAGATATTGAAGCAAAAAGATATACTTCTGTGATTATATTTTTCTTGTGGATGTGATGGTTTGTTGGATTGGATTATTGGGTGCTTAATTATGTGAGTGGTGTATGGTTGTTGGTAAAAAGCGGTTTGAAATGTTATTTACTTGATTATTGTGAAAGGTGGATTTTCTTGGTTTTAGAGTTTTATTTGATAACATAAATGAATTGATTTTGGAAATAATTTGAGATATGAAAATAAATTGATTCTGGGAGCGGTTTGATTTTGAGTTGGTCTGATTTTATAAATGATTTAATATTTGAGCTGATTTGATTTTAAAAAGAGTTTTGTTGTTGGAATTTATTTGATTTGAAAATAAACTGATATTGGAATTGGTTCAACTCTAGAAAATGTTTGAGATTTGGAAATGGTTGAGAAAAGGTTTGAGAAATGTTTGGATGGGACCCAAAAAGGATGGCAGTGTCTGAGTTTTAGAGGAGATGCTGCCGAAATTTTATAAAATTGGAAGTTTTATTTGAAGTAATTACTTAAAAAGATTTGTTTTTAAACATTATATGTTTTAAGATTGATTTATTTATCAAAGAAAGAATTATGTTTTGAATTGGGATTGTTAATGGATGGAATGGAAAGAAGAATGATGAGGATTTTCTTTGAAATATGGTATTTGAATGAATTTGGAAACGAGATTTGGATTGATGAATGATGATGATGTTGAGAATGATGAAAATGTTGATAATGATGAGAATGTTGAGATATGGATTGAGAATGTTGAAATATGATCTTTGAATTATTCATTTGGCTTATGAATTTGAATTATCTGAGATACGAGGTTCCCTGGATAAAGTACCATGGCTTGCCACCACTTGTACCAGGTTGAAAACTCAATACTCTATTGACCCTACGACGTAAGTGTACCGGGAACTATATAAATTCCCGGGAATGTTATCCCCATTGAGCAATATTGATTATTTGAGAAAAGCTATGCATAAACTCTTGGGGATGCACGTCGGGGGACAGTCTAAGGACAATTCAGACTTGTCGGGTTGGCTGGATAACCGACAGATGAGCCTCATCAACCATAGGATAGGCATGCATCATATGCATCTGTATGCTTTGCTTGGGTTTGAACTTGTTTTGGTTTGCCTAATTGCTAAACTGTTCTTAACTGCTACTTGAACTATTTGTTGTAACTGCTACCTACTTGTGCTTTCCTTGTCTGTCTTGCCTGTGTTTGTCCTGGCATGCTACATTTGAGAATAAACTTTGGTGCTAAATTAATGTTTGTGTTATTTGATTGCGTGGTTGATGTCTGATTTGAGATTTTCTTATAATAAAGGAAAGGTTTCGGATTTCTGAAATATTAAACATTGTTTCTTCGAAAAGGTTTTGAACGATTACGTATTGGTTTTTAAAAGATTCATAAGGCAATGATAATCATTAAGCTTGAAATCAGTTTTCTTATTAGATATCTTCTTATGACAACTTTGAAACTCCGTGGTGAAACCGTGTGGTTAGGTTCTCACCCCCCTACAGCTTTACCTTTTCAGGAACCAGATGAAGAGGCATTAAGAAGAGTTATACTGTGTTTGGTTTATATACTGATGTGTTAATTAGATTATTTTCTTCCCTTGTCTTTGTTATTACAAGTTTGTAAGAGGGATAGGAGTTGTATGTTTTATTTGTATAATATATTATGAGATATTATGTAAGGAGTCTTGTATATGAATCTATGCCTGCTTGTATTTTTCTTAAGATAAAGTATTTATTTTCTGGTTTTCAAAGAAATCAGCGATACAGTGTCGGGTCACAGGCTCTTATTTTAATATTTAATATGTAAAGTAATCGTAATACTTCTTGCTATCAGAGTAGCGTAGCCGGAAACGTGACTTCTGATAGTGAGGGTGTTACATTACTTCCTTCTTCAGACGTTTTTTGTGTAGCCTGTTCTATAGCATTCTTAAATTCATCCTGCTAATATCAAAATCAGATCAATTATTACATGAGAAAATAAAAAGAATAAGAATCACCATTATGCAAACAAAAACCACGTACCTCATACATCATATAATATGATATATAAGCACAATGTTATCTTCTTTTTTTTTTTTCACTAACAACGGTACTAGCTAGTGAAACCATACATGTAGAAAATTAAAGTATATGTTAAATACTTCTTTGAAAACTAAAAATAAAGGATGTTAAGTAACAAAAACAGAAATAAACCCAAAACTTCACTATCATAAGTTTAATAAAATGATGATATAAGGGAGATAATAATTTAATAAGTACCAAAAATAGAACGAGAAAAAAAGTAGAATATGAAAAAAGAAATGGAGAACAGATTATGCATAATTCTAGACTAACTGGTTTACTTGTTATCATCATACAATAAAAAATGTATCAGCAGGATCACACATTGCATTAAGCCATTAACTTCAATAACCAGCCTTTTAACTTGCAAGGAGTTCAATCATCATATGTATCTTAGCTTATAAATACAAAAAGGAATTCATCACACACTGTAACAACAATCTCAATAAGAGAATGCAAAGAAGCCTGTCTAGTGGAGAACAGAAATAGATAATAATAATAATATGCATATAGAAATGACAGGATCAGCATAGAATTAACCATATATCTAGTGTACTATTCTCTTTTCATTAAAATATACACAAAATGAAATGGCATGTCAACATTGTTTATTTATCTTTTCTTCTTATAAAAAACAAGAATAAAAATTATCTTCTAGCTTGGAGAGGGTTTCCTATTTACTTCAGTGAAAGTTTTTAAGAAGTCAATATTGCTACTCTTTATTTTTGATATGTCAATCCCTGGTTTATGTAAAAACTTATTCCTTAGGTCAAGGTTACTAGTGCGATGCTATTGATATGCAGGATCCTCTTATACCTAATGCACGTGATTATATATTCAATAATATAGTTAAGATACATATGTAGAATCCTCCTATCAAATGCAATATTGTTTAATACATACAGGGAGAGATATATATTTTGATTAAGATAGACTCACCTCAACATGTTTTGATTTCTTATCCACCCATGTCTCATCTTTATGTTTATGGGTCTTCGCAAACAATTCTAACTGTGTTGAAGTCCTCTTTAATGATTTTTTCTACCAAACATATAAATTAAAAAAAAACCTATGAGTATCAACTACCAATTGAAGTATATAAAATTATAACATAAAAGATCTAAGTTTTTCTATAACATCATCATATTAGCTTTGTGTTGGGTAATGGAAATTGAGCCAATAGTATAAAGAGCTGCTCCAAACCCGCTGCAATCTTATGCTTGATTTAACTTGCCTTGTGCACTCTTTTTGTAACACCCTACCATACAGAATCTTATGCTTAAGTCATAATTCAGAGATGGCAAGGCATTACGACCTCTAAAATAAAAATTTAGTACGTATAGTAGTATGAATGATGTTTATTACTAGGAGCCTTTGAAGAAAAAGGGGTAAACAAAAATCGTAACTCGAAAAGCGCAACACTCTGAATTCTTCAGTCTAACTAATACTTCCCTTTCCAATTCCTTCAGACCTCCCAACCACCAGCAGGAGTATAATATAGCAAACACAGTTATATCAGACAAGAGATTTACAAATAGGAACAGATAAGGCATCTAGACAATTAGCAAGTAATATGCAGTCAAATAGGCAATCTCAAACAATTCATATAGTATGCATATGATGAATGCCTGTCCCTAGGGGCTGATGATATCATCTGTCGGTTATAGAGCCAACCCGACAAGTCCTGGTAGCTAACCATTGGACTGTCCCTCTGTCGCGCATCCCCAACTCGAGTTATACTCATCATAAACTTGATCATAATCATGATCCATATCCATCACCCTCACTGGTGAATATTTACGAGGGCGAGCTCATCCGGGCCTTTCACAGTGCCCGGCCATACTTACGACATAGGGTCACAAGAGCTTCGAGTCTCAACCTGGAGCACGTGGTGGCTAGCCACTGCTTCCTCCCAGGGAAACCCTCATCTCTGATGGTGGAAGTGCAAACATTCACAATTCATTCAACAGCATATATGCATTTATACTTAGCCATAATCATGGCTCCGCCGTAACATGGCAATAATCTAGCCATCCGGCTCACGGTTAAATCCATAACCAGCCAATTCATTAACAATTACGGCCCTTCGGCCCATAGCACAACAAGCACTTCCACCGCCATCCTCCGCATCTCACATAATCATCTTTGATCCTCATTGATCATTCATCTTTTCCTTGCTTCACTCGCAAGTTACTACATTTACTAGCCCCTTGCCTCATTGCGAGGCATATTATAATGATTTAAGACATAAGTGGTGAGATCGGAGGCTTAGAAGTATGAAATTTGGCTTTTAAAACTCAAAAATCAACTTTGGGATGAAAACAGGGCCACGCGTACGCGCACTCCACGCGCAAGCGTGGATGGCCACAAAACTCATCGATGCGCAAGCGTCATACGCGCGGACGCGCGGGTTGAAAAATAGCCAAACGACGCGCGAGCGTCAACCACGCGTACACGTGGGTGCTCTTGCGCCCCAGGCACAAAACTGGCACAACTCTCGGGAAAATGGCTGGGCATTTGGTGCAGCGCATCGGCGCGCCCGCGCACACCATGCGCACGCGTGGATGGTGCTTTCTTGAAGAACGGCGCGTACGCGCCAAGTGCGCCAACGCGCGGAGGGTCATTCTGCTAAAAATTTTCTAAGTTAAAAGCTGCAGAATTCACAAATTCAACCCCCAATCTTCCGACGGACATAACTTTCTCATTTTAAATCGTTTTTCACCTGTTCTTTGAACGGCATGGACATCCCGGATCCAATTTCATTTCTAAACAGGTTTGGCACAAATCAGAGATCTGTAGTCCAAGTTATGTCCCGTCAAAGTATGCCCAAAAACCATGTTTTCATACAAAATCATAAAGTGCCATTTTCAAAACAAGCCACTTTCAACTCTTTTAAAAATCAATCAAAACATGCCAATTTCATCCCTTTTATTTGAAATCAATCAAAATGTACCAAAATCAACTTCAAGCCATCCTCAACTCACACATTGACATTTTACCAAATTTTCCAAAATCACCATCCAACCCTTTTAACACTTCTCAATCAAATGGCTAAAGGACAAACACAATATCATGTCATACATCCTCCCTCAACCCAATTTCCAATAATACCATTTCTAATCAACCATCATTATACATAATCAACATCATACTCACCATCAACATGGTATCACCCATCAATTCAACCTCAATCATCCATCAAGCATATATCACAACATGCATTTCTCGTATATTACA
>NC_029789.2:112429188-112443527 GCF_000816755.2 Arachis ipaensis
CAATTCAATGCCTATCTTAGGGTCTCTAGCCTAAGTATTTCCTACCACATTACATATTAGATACGAGAAACCGAAATCATACCTTAGCCGATTTCCCAAGCTCAACCGGACAAACCACTTACCACTTGTCCACAAGCTCTCAAGGTCTCAACACCTCCAAGAACAGATTTTATCACACAAAACCCTCTCCCAAGCTTTCCCCAATCAAGCCAGATTTTATCACACAAAACCCTCTCCCAAGCTTTCCAAAATCACCAATCAAGCTCCAACTTTCACATATACACAACCTAAGCCACAATCATCATACCCATACACAACATCTCAATACCCAAACATCATAGAACAACAAATTACACTAGGGTTGAGAATCTTACCACACCCAAGGTCCAAGGAGACAAGATTAACCTTCTCCTTCAAGAGAGTTGGGTCCTATAACATCAAAGAGCCCAAAATCTCAACATTTCATCCATGAAACTCGAAAACAAGGGCTGGAATTTCGAAGAGCAAAACATGGCTTACCTTAAGATTGATTGTATGACTTTTGTAGAGCTCTCCGCGGTGAACGCGTGGCCGCAAACGGTGCGGCGATCGGAGCTCTAGATCAAAAGTTATGGTAGTTTGAAGATCAACCAAGGGAGAGAACTTGAGAGAGTGTTCTTCCCTTCCTCTCCACCATTTCAGCATGTGTTTGTGTGTTGTGAGGAGAGAAACTGCTGAAAACTAGGATTTTGGTTTAGTTTAGTTGGGCCAAGGGCCCACTTTGGGTCCGGTTGGCCCGGTTTGGCCCGTTCGGTCCAATCTTGGTCCGATTTCTATAAAATTGGTACCGAAATTCTCGTCTCAAACTCCTCTATCACATTTAGCTATAAAAATAATATTTTTGGCTTTCTAGAATAAATTCTCATTTATGGGTTAATTAGCCGTTAATTAACCGGGTCTTACACTTTTGTAGAAACCCAACATCAGTATCCCAATAAGCATCAAGAGCATCCCACATAAATTCTCCTATCCATTGAGGTTTGACACGATTTGCACGGACTTTTCCCAATAAGTTTTTTTAGTAAAGCAGCACCTCGCTTCTTAAAATTTTTTTGAACCCAATGAAGATCTGGAGGAATAAACTAATATTTGCTCTGAATAATCAATATAAGTATGAATAGTTGTAAGTTGATATATATTAAAATTTTCAAACTTAGAACTAATTCTTAATCTACGAAGGTTAAATGTTTCTCTAAAACCTACTTCGAACTTTTCCCACCAAAATTTCCTAGTAGCATGTGGTATTTTTTCCACGAAGGCCATGGCTAAGAGTAATGTCCGAAATCGCATGAGTCGCGCACGATTGGTGAACGTAAAAATCTGTAGATGTTACTTAATATCAATCGGAATGCAAATATAAGAGATTAACTTCAAAAAATAAAAATGTTAAAACATACCCAATCTCCTGCCAAGTACAATTTTAGCTTCCTTTGACTTGTCTCAACATTTGAAGATGTGTGAGTAGATAACATTCCAATTTGATTGCCTTCATTTTCAACTTCATTGCTGGGTACTTGCTCTCTTTGATCTGCATTGGTTGAGCATTTTTAAAGGTACCTGGATTGGGAGTTAATGATGGAAGTGTATTGGCTGTAGCAGATGGAATAATAGTAAAATTGCATATCATTGGTTCTTCTAAACTTTCAGCAAGTCGTGTCAGTTTCACCTTTTTTATTTTACTATTGGATGTCGTCTTTTGCTTTTCTTTTCTTTTGTCACTATCAGACATCTGCAATTAAATTAAAAATTAGTTAGCATGTATATATGTAAAGAAAATATCCAAATAAGACAATAATCAAGTACCAATCACATAGTCTAATAATAAGCAACTATTATCTTTTAAAAAATGTTAAAGGAAAAATCACATGAATGACATAGACTAATAATCATCACTATCACTATCATTGTAATCAATATTGTTTTGATTCTCATTATTGTTATCTTCATTATCATCAAGTAATGTATCCATCTGATCATCTTCACATTCATATTCAGAATCATTGTCAAACTCAAACTCCCCATTATCTATGTAAACTACATTTACTTCATCCACTTAAACTTCTTCGTATGTACCAACCTCGGCCCTTAAACTTCCTAATGGTTCATCATTTCCTACAAGTTCTTCAGGTGTTGTTTCATCTTGATATGCCTGTTCTAGTGTATATTGATCATCAACTATGCGTCTTGATTTCGTTCTAATAACAACCCACCAATTGGTCTTGATTTTCAAAAATTGCTTCCATGCTTCCCCTCCGATGGGTGACATAGTACTCCTGGTTCCCTCTATTGTGCACGGTGCCAACTCATATGTAGAGCAGAACTCAAAGAAGCATATAATCATTTTAACGTAGGAATAAGAGGCAAATAGTGCATCCTTTTCATAGGAATCTTCTTGTGTCTTCCATTCATTATTTTTGCATCATACCGTGGTGCACCACAAAACTTACGTTCCTTTAAATTTTTGCAATCTTCAGCATAGAACAACATGCAACCATTAACGTAAAAATCAATCTTTACTGAAGTTAACCCGAGTTTATAAACTATATTTTTAGTTTCATAGAAGTTTTTCGGGATTACACTATCTTTCGGGTGGGTCTCTCTCATGAGTTGAAGCAGTTGATCGATAGATCGTTGAGAATATTTCTTTCAGATTTATTTATCATTAATCTAACAGTAAATGAAAGTTCAATGTGGTTTTCACATCTTGGCTATAAAGGCTTTTTTTGATGCATGCAACAAGTCATAGAAATTTTTACCATCAGCATTTGGAGACTCCTCGTCCTCAGAATCACCATGGCCTTTAAACTCAAATCTAGTAAAAGCTTCATAAATCTGCTCCTCCATCCTATTAGGGATCTCACATAAGGTTGGGTTATTTTCTCCATGACTTGTCCAAAGCCAATAATCAGAAACAAATCCTTTCCTATATAGATAGATTATTACATCTTCAGACTTCATATATACTTTATTTTTACACCTAGAACAAGGGCATCTAATTTGTCCATTTGACAAATCTATTGATCTCTCAGCAAAAGAAATAAATTCTTCTACCCCTTTTGTAAATTCACTAGTTAAACATTTTCGACCATGTCTAAATCTATTGTACATCCAATTACGACTCTGACTCATATTCATAACCTATTCCATTAGTAATAGTGCATTTTAATTAAATGCATGGACAAATCACATTTTAAGAACTACAATAAAACATCAATTGATAAATAATTAAATAAATAAAAATAAAGTACCTTAACTCATTGGACACCCTCACACAATTACAAAGCTTAAAAATAGAATAAAAGCTACACAATCAACTTCAAACCTGAAGAAAAGGATAAAATAAAACACCTAGTTAAATTTTAAAAATATCAATTCTCAAAATGATTATCAATGTGGAACAGAAGGATTAGTTACTATAACTTAACGAGAAAGGGGATGAATTCTATTTTAACCTACATCATGCCAACAAGAAATCCTTACCCTTCTTGGAAGCCCAAAAGGTCTAGCCAGTGAGTGAGAAAACCACAGCAGATGTCAAAATTAAGACATGAAAAAAATCAGATAAACCATAACAGCAACAACCTACAGTGCTGCTGCTGCAAAAAAAAAACAATTAATGGTTCTTGGAAGAATGGCACTGAACTTTCTGTGTTGGCACAGAAAATTCCAACGGTCAAGCTAATACTTGAGTAATGGGATCAAAACTGCAAACAACACATTCAAATTCATTTGCATCAAGTTTGGCATGTATATATTAAGAGAACCATACACAAGACTATACTACTCAACAAGGTCACTTCATCGTCACAAAATCATTTTACAACAGCAAATCACAAACAATTTAATTCATAATTACATATTCAATGAGAACAGGGCTATGGGACTAAGGTTGACTCCTTCAACTTAACTACAAAAATTTCCTATAAACAGAAAATAATTTGCTATACTTGATAGTTCAAATTTGAGTGATGCATTGTGTATATTATCCCTATTTATTTAACTGGACATAAAACGACATTACTCCCATAATTAATTGCATAGCCCAAATTAACAACATTACTTTGTAGCATGAATTCTTTTCACAAAAAAATATATAACCAACAAAAAGATTAACATGTAAAAAATGAAATTAGCTAGTGATAGAGATTTCATTCTTAGAAAAGTGTTGCCAAATTGCTTATAGAAAGCAGAAACTAGAGAGATTATATAAAAATTAGCTAGTCCCTTAGTTGCATAGTCCCTAATTAAAGCTATATCCATATCAATCTAGTTACTTTGTAGCATGAATTCTTTGTTTAAATGATTTAAGGATCAAAATATATAATCAACAACACACACAAGAATGTAGCATATTCACATTAAACAAAAAGAATGTAGCATATTCTTTGTTAATGTAACACCCTCACTATTAGAATGTCACGCTTCTGGCTGCACCACTCTGATACCATATTGTAACGACCCAACTTCTAGTACGTCATGATCATACTAAAAGTAAGGCATTAATAACCTGTTTTCCTTATTAACTATTTAATATTGAGCATTTAGTTCGATATCGGTTTCAATCTTTAAGAAAATGCCAGAAGATTTTGTTTTCAATTCATTAAAAATCATATATCAAAGATCACCACGTAATGATAATCACATAATTACTAATAATAATAAATCTTATACAAGTAAATCAAATTAAAACTCATATACAACACATATCCCTCTGTATAAAATAAAAATCTTAATCAACAAGCGAGGGAATTCTATGAAAGTAACTTAACTCATAAATAAAGTTAATAATCGCCCGCAGCTTCAAACTGAGTCTTCGAACCTGTGTCACTGAAAGGGTGGAGGATTTTGGGGTGAGAACAAACCACACGTTCTCAGTAGGGACGGGAATACCATCAAAGCAAAGAAATACTTGCAAATTGAATTAATTTCATTATAAAATAGTTTATCCTTGAAATAATCGTTTGGAAAGACTTTATGGAGGAAACATAATTTTAAAAAATCATAAAAAAGTTTTATTTAGTTTACAATTTAGTAAGGCAATTGGTTTAAAGAAATGTAAAGGACCAAGGACGTGCCTAGGGACTTCCTATTCAACTTACCTCGCTCATTCCTATCCAAACAATACATACATTAGAATACTCAGGCAACACTTAATCCACCTGCCTCAACCTTCATTACCACATACCAGAAATCACCTTCATCACGCCTCCACCAAAAATGGTCTCTCAGATAAACATACACGTACAAGACAAACAAAGAAATCACAGATAGGATTCAGGTACAGCAAGTAAAACAAGTAGCAGATAAACATGGTTAAGAAATTAGACAAACTAAAATAAATACACACTCAATCAAAACATACAAATTTATATGATGCATGCATGTCCTATGGCTGATGAGTCTCATCTGTCGGTTATATAGCCAACCCGACATGTTCTGGCAGTTAACCATTGGATAGTCCCTCTGTGCGCGCATCCCCAAGCTCAATAATATTCCATGGACCCTGTTTTAATCTCATTGAGTTAAACAAAAAATTTCCATATTCTCATATTGGAAGCTAAATTCCCTAAAACCAGCAACTTCACATTTACAACGATAAATTAAAAATAAACTAAACATAAATCAACATGTAAAGATAGAAAAAAAAGAATGCTAATAGAAAAATTATTTATGCACTGTAAGAACAGCTTCAAACCAGTGTCTAACGGAAAAAATAAAAAACAAATTCACTGAAAAAAACCATCAATGAAAAACCCACACTCTTGCAATGGACAAAATCATCAACAATATATCAAAAACAAGTTAATCACCCAAAATCAACAGAAAGAAGAATTAAGGAAGAGAAAGCAACGGATCAACAAGCAAATTCAACGAAGCACATCGCTAAAACCCCTAACCAGAGCAAAAAAAAAAACCAAACCTAACAGAATAGATCAGAATCAGCGATTAGGAAGTTACCTGCTTGAAGATAATGATTAGAAGGTTACCTGCTTGAAGATGACGAAGACAGTGCTAACATATCAAAAGATAAAAATGGCGCCAAGATCTCAACAACGAAGGCGACGACACCGAGACTGCAGAAGAAGACGGTGACGAGATCTCAAGAGACAGCCGAGACCGTAGAAGATGACGTCGATGGGACCTCAGGAGATAGCGGCGAGATGCAGAAGATGGCGGCGAAGAAGACAACAATGGAGCTCGGAGACGACAATGGTATCTGATTAGAGAAGATGAGAATGGAGTGGGTGAGTTAGGGTTTGTAAGGGTAATTCAGACAATATCTTTTTTTTAATTAGCGACCGATTTTGCGACTGATTAGTTTATAAAATCGGTCGCTAACTTAAAAATTATCAACCGATTTAGTGACCACAACTTTAGCGACCGAATTAGCAACCAACCAAGTTTCATTCTATTTACCTATCAATCGGTTGCAAAATCGATCGCTAATTAAAAAATAGCAATCAATTTTGTGACTCAGAATCCCAAGGATATTCCTTCCTTTGTTTTGGTTGCTAATTCGGTCGCTAAATTAAAAAATAGCTACCGATTTTAGCGACCGTTTTTATTCTAGTTGTATAAAACTAATCGGTCGCTAATTCGGTGGCTATTAGTGACTGATTCTGTTAGTCACTAAAATTAGTCGCTAACTTAACAATTAGCAACTGATTTAGCGACTAGTACTTTAGCAACCGAATTAGTGATGACCAAACAGTTGATCACCCTATTTCACTATCATTTGCATAATCGGTGGCTAAAATAAAAAAATAGCGACTGGTTTTGTGACCAACAGTTCCAAAGACATTACTTTCTGTTTTGGTTGCTAATTCGGTCGCTAAATGAAAAATTAGCGATCGATTTTAGTTACCAACTTTATTCTGGTTGTATTAAAATTTAAAACCTTATCAGTCGCAAATTGGGTTGCTATTAGTGACCGATTTTGTAGGTCGCTAAAATCGATTGCTGAATGTAATTTAGCGACCAATATTTTTTTGTCCTAAAAATTCTATATCGGTCGCTAAATCGGTTACTATTAGTAATTAGCTTTTTCAGTCACTAAAATTGATTGCTATTCTAATACTTTCTTGTAGTGGAATTGATCTCATAAAGCAAAAAATTACATCTCAAAAATTGGTATCGTTTTCCTTATTTTTTGGACGAATAAAATTTTATTTGTGAAAAAAGTCGTGTCCTTAATTGTATAATATTTTTGGCTGCGTTTGTTTGCAGAGATAGGACACTGAGACAGGGACACTAAAACACAAAATCGTGTTTGGCAGAGAAGACATAGACAGAAACAATGTGTTCAGAGACACTGAATTAGTGTATTTTGTGTCCATCCTAACAGGAAGGACACGGAGACACTAATAAGGGATACAACTTATTTTTTATTTTTTCTTTCATTATTCTTGTTAATTTTTTATAATTATATTTTTCATTGTTATATTTTTCATCTCAAATTTTTTGAATGAAAAAATGAGAATAAATTGAATTTTTATAATTTGTTCTAGTTTATCACCAAATAGAATACAAGAATACAAAATTTTATGTCTCTGTGTATTAGTGTCTTGTCCTGTCCTGTTCTCAATGTCTTGTCCTGTCCTGTTATTAGAAACAAACGCAGCCTTTAGGATGCTCTAGATCATGCTGATAAAGAAAGAGACCAAATGTCATCCGAGAACCAAAACTAATCCAAAAATTAGCATATGAGTTTGACCATTTTAATGTTGTGTTATGCGGCAGAAGTTGTGGTGATCCGCTTCCAATTAAATTAAATTATTAACTAATACTTAGCTACTACGTAAGGCTCAAACCAAGTCAGTGTCACAAAACATACAACACATGAACATTTTATCGTTACCTGCACCATAAGTATGGTTGATGTTGAAGTTAGATGAGGAATAATGAGCATTATGTCACCATAAAGTAACCGCCGAAACCCTCCCAATACATTTGATTTGGCTCATACATTCAATTATTGAATTATAAAATTGGGTATGTTCCACGCAATAGCCATTTGTTAACCTACGACATGAACATATATATTCTTCCACCTTGGATATTAGTTCAGAAGAAATTTACATAGTCCTGCTTTCTCGGTCCCAAAACATTGTCCACCAACGATGTACGTTCTTTTTCACTAGCATGTGATTGGAATGAAAAAGAAACAAAAATAATTGATTATTAGATTTGTATGAGATGTATGAGAGGTAATAGTTAAAGGATGAGCTCAAGTGCAAAATAGAATTTAATTGCTATAAAAGTATTGTGTAATTGCATCGAAAACAATAAATTATTAGTTTTAAAGACTTTCATGTTATTAAATAATTGTGAAAAAATTAAATCCTTTTAAATTTGAAATTTATTAATTTATAAGTTACATAATTTCAAATCATATTAAATCGATTCAACTAAAACCAACTTAAACTTTAGCTATTCTTAAAAAAAATACAAATATAAAGAAAAAAAAAATGTTATTCCCAGTCACACTACGTGATTCCATTTTTTGATTAACCTACGATTCCTTCATCTATATATACATGAACCTCAAATCCATTTATTTGTAAGCCACAACTTACAAGTCAATTTCATCATACACACAAATCAAGTCCCAACCAATTCAGAATCTATTCAAAACTGCTTTGTCCAAAGCCCTGTATACTGATACAGTGATACATATCATGGAGATACAGTTACAGTTTGATGATGATACTTTCTACGCTGAGATTAGAAAGCAGATTCTGTTGTTGACATCTGAAGATAACGAAGACTTGGCGGAAACAAGACTTTTCGGTTCGGTTGGTGTTGCCAAGGGCGGTTCAACCAGATCAGTTTATTACAAGAGTGACTCGCAAAGACCAAGTAATTTTTGCTCATGGGAGACAGGAAGCACTGCTGGTTCACCCCCTGAGTGGGTAGTGAACCTGTGGAAGAGTCGGAAAGGGACCGGGGTCTTCATTCCCCAAGCTGTTGCGTACAGCAAAAACCCAAGACAAGGTACTGACTCATATGCCGTTTTGTAACAGTGTTTTGAAACCTGAGATGACATAAGTTTGAACTTGGTTTTATTCTGATTTGACCTCCGATCATGTTTTCAAATAAAATAAGTAAATTATAGACTTGAAATGAGTAAAAAATAGAACAGTGTTGTATTTCACTCCTATGTAATTTTTAGTTGGCACTAACTTTATCCGGTCTCTGATATCAAGAACTCACTAATTCAATTCTGAAGAAAATTCATATACAGAAATCAATTTTACATAAAGACAATTGCACTTGAATGTCCCTCTTCAATTCTAGCCTTAGTTACAGTTGAGGTTTTTTTGCTTCTTCCAGGAAGTATAATTAATGGAGATTGAACCCATTGCTCTTTCACGCTACATTGGTTCAATTCCATGCTATTTAGTTTCAAATCAAGGAACTTCTTATATTTCCAAACATGCTTTTTTTTTTTTTGTTCATGTAAACACGCTTTAAAATGTCAACGTTATGATCATTTTGGAATCAAACTAGTGGTGGTCCCATTGTGAAAACAGAGATTATTGATGGGGATACTAAAGTCTTATGTGTATATATCAGGGACAATGAATAGCAGAAGACGAGTTTATGGATCAGTGATGAATAAGGACAGAAGAATCTAGACTCTTTCGAGTTTCATGTTGAGGATTACAGCTTGCTAACAAATAAAAGATAATAGGGATATTTGTTTAATATTATTAAGGGAAATTATTTCACCTGACAAAAAAATTGTTGGTAAAATGGTGAAGATAGAGAAACTATGTCATTTGAACTATAGCTCATTGGAACGAACCTTTGTTTGTGGTATAATGACTTCTATAAATGTAATATTCCACAATGACTATCTATATCTATTTAAAGTACCAATAATATACAGAAATTCGCAATAGTTAAAAGCTAGTTCAAATCCAACATTGAGGCCATTATCATCTCTAAGTAAATTAGATCTGCGCCAACTAATAATAATAAACGTTTCTTCCCGGTACGTCTGATTATTAAGCACGTTCTAAACTTGAGAGTCGCTGCAACTCATCATTGAGTTCCTATTAGAATAGAAATGGAAAATTAGCAGGAGTGTATATCGTAACTTATCCTCAAAACTTTGACTCAAGCAGTTTACCCTCAAAATTCTAAAATGTGCAATGTAATATTTTAATAATGCAAAAAAAAAAAAGGGAATTTCGATTCAGTTTTTTTCCCGAAATTATCTTATGATGTATTTTTTTTATAATGCAATTAACCGTAATTAGAAGCATACAATGTTTAAAGGATAAATTGCACATACAGGGGAGTAAATAGCAATTTACCATTGGTCTGAAGCTAACATAGAAGGGTCCTATATATGAAGGAAGTTCTACATACATACATACATACATACATACATATATGTATATCAATAGATAGATATTGAATATCAGTCACTACTCTCTAGGGCGCGCTAACCATAATGAGTTGAGAGCTCTTAGTCTTGAAATGTAATCATTCATTACAAGGAGGGCTCGTGCAATTTGTCGTGTGGTCAAAATTCGTTGCAACTGCTGCAGCATTTCTTGCTTCAATACATCAGCCTAAGAAACATAGTATACTCAGAAATTTAGGATGTATATAAATATAAAGGTAATTTGGTGTGCTTGGTCGTAGTGAAAAAGAAAATTTAAGGGATTTGAAGGACTCATATTCATCGTTGAATTTTACTCAGCAAAATCTAAGAATCCTTGAACGTATTCTCGTTACTTATCCACTCAAATTATTACGCGCTCTTAAAAAAAGGCGCCACAGGTATTCTACTCCTAAGTTAAGAGTTTTGAGTTGGCGGACGTTCTTTTATTAATTACGATATGTGACTATATGCATACTTTCTCCAGGAGCAAGCAAATCACTTGTCCCAACAATATCTACCTGTTAAACTATAATTGTTGGGACACGAATGATTAGATATGACAATCCATATCCGAGACATCTAAAGACAGGAACAGGAACGAGAGCAAAATCTATCCGTGCAATAGGGATATGGATTAAAGTTTGTAAACTTCAAAACTATTTTGCTAGGGAATCAATTAAGGTCTAGTACAAAACATAATAAAAATTATAAAAAAATAATAATATGCACGAGAGAATTAGAATGAACAATGAAAGACAGAATTGAACGTAAAAGTTAGAATTTTTAGTTTTAGGTAAACGTAGGTTAGAGGATAGAATTATTTTCGTATTTAGAGAAAAAAAAAACAAGCAAAAAGGTGAAGCTTTCAAAAAGATTAAACGTATCCTTGATACTCTAAACGCTAAACCAAACATACTCTATATCTCCTATTTTATAGAGATATATAATCAAATGATATATATTAAACTAAAATGGTAAAAGAAAATAGTTATTACACAACAAGACTCAAATATCGAACTTTTTATTTTTAATATTAAAGTGATAGAGGTGTTTTTTTAAAATGTGGATTGCTGGGGTGTTATACTCAAATGTTGAATCGTTTAACTAGAGAAGCAGAAATCGGATCGTCCGATTTATTAGAAGTACAAAAATTGAACCGTCCGATTTCTAGAGGTACACAAATCGGACCATCCGATTTGTAGAGGTACAGAAATCGGACCATCCGATTTTTGAGAGGTACAGAAATCGGACCGTCCGATTTGTGTTTAAAAAAATTAAAAATTTTGAAGTACAGAAATCGATTTGTATACTTTCCACAGTTTTAAAAAACACCAAAAATTACAATGTTAGTGTATATCACCACTTCTACTTCTATAACAAAAAAAATTAGCCTCAAATATCAACCAAATTTTTTCATAAAGAAATAGATATATTTAAAAATTGAAAAGCATTTCAATTAGAAATTATTAAATTTTAAAAATGTATTACATACTTAATTTAACACTTATTTCTCTTCAAAAATACCAAAAATTAAAAAATCCTATCTTCAAAAGCAAAATGTGACTTCTATTACTAGTTAAGGGTGTTCATATTCAAATCGATCCAAATTAAGCTGCTCATCTAATCCAATTTAAACTGAAAACTGACTAAAATTGCACTAATTTAAATTTGTTTCGATTCTATTTTTTGTAAACTCATGGATCGGATCGAATTTTGGATCTACTTTTCAAAACCGATCCAATCTAATCCAAACCGTATAATATTATTATTTTATTATTATATTTACAATTTTAAATTTTTAAGACATTATTAAAAATTGTTATGTCATTGTTTGTTATTTAAAATTTGATGTTAAGACTTATTATATATATTTAATTTTTTTAATTTACAAAACCGCAAATCCAATCCAATTCAAACTATACTGCAAATAAAATTAGTGTTCAAATCGAATGTTACTCAAAATCGATCTAAACTGCACCCTAATAGTGGTTAGTATTTTTAGCACACTATTAAATGAAGCGTGGTAGATCAAATTAGGTCAAATACTATGCGGAAAAATGTTATGCAAGTATATTACTGTGAAATGTGAATGAATATAAAGTAAACTAGAAGTAATTTTGGTAATTTGAACGGGCCTAATTAGTTGATTTATGCCAGACAATACACTGCACAATCTAAAATCCTTCCTTCCATTTAGTTCCCAATATATTATGAGTTAAAAAGGAAACAGTACTACATCTGCTCACTGATAAATTATAACTGTGACTCTTCAAATGTTTAACAGTTATTAGTGGATGGACGTAGTGTTCTGTGTTTATACTTAAATTTAGTTCTCATTGTCAATATATTGAATCTTACCTGATGAAGGAAACTCTCCAGATTGGCAATCTTACCCATTGCAATAGCCATTTGGCTCATATAATCGGCAACATTTCCGGCACCGGTGGGTCCTAGGGCGGCCGAGGAAAGTGTGTCCGAAAGAGATTGTTGCAACGCCTCCATACCTTGATTCAAAGCATCCTCTGCCTGATGAGAAGACTGCTGAAGATTACAAATCCCCAACAACTGCTGTTCTGTTAAGGGCTCGAGGTGGTTCTTAACTATCTGCATCTCGAAACACGCAAAGAAAGCATCAATGGAATATTCTAGACACCCAAATTGCTCTTCAAAAAATGTTAGATCGGCCACTTTAGTCTCCAATAAATTTTTATAAGACTAATTAGTCCTCTTTAAACAGAAGTAATTTTCCAAAATATTATAGTGAATAAAAATTTGTTGGAGACAAAAATGTCCAATTTAAAATATCTTGAAGATCAATCTAAATGTTTATTCTTCAATTTATTTGCAAACGAAATACAAATACATTGTTGTAAACCAATTTACCTTGAGAAGTTCAGACGACCGGAATCCGCCGAGCCACATCAGCCACCTTTCGGCAGGTGTCTTCCACATCCCATAGAGCATGTGAAAGACATCAGCCTTTGCTCCTATGCTCTTTAACCGAAATAATTCGTCATAATGTGCCATGACACCATCAACAAGAAGATGCAGTTCATTATCTCCCATTTGAGAATTTAAGGCTGATCTAAGGTCATTTAGCAAATGTTGATGCTCATCAACCCACCGGCCATACTCCATATCAAATGCTAAGGCCCCTAAATTTCAAATAAAATAAAAATCATTAGTCACGAATTCCCTACTATAAATTACATCACTTAGTAATAAAGTATGAAATTCATCAGACAAATGTTCGGTGAAAAAAGTTACAGATTAGAAGCAACTTTTAACACTATTTTAAGATCGTTTTCATGAGCACATTTGAATAGTAGAAGTACATGTACGATCATTTATGTATGATATTGAGATCATCACTATAACAAAGATGATTTGTACTATGAGATTCTTAAAATTAAATGATTAATCATAACACACAAATTACAATCTATGTCCCATGGCGATATAGCTTATGTGCTCAACTCTGAAATAATCAATAATAGTAAGCTAAGTTCACGTGAATTTATATGTTGCAAATGCATTAGTGTCTGCGTTTTTATTTTCAGTGTTCATTGAATTTAGAATTTTGTGAAAAGTGAAAACAAATACTAAAAGTAATAAAATTATATTTTCTGTTTTTATCTTTTATTTTTTTTCATAAAATTATAAAAATAAAAAAACTCAACATGAAAATACAAACCAGTATCATCATATTTTGTTTACTGACTTTTGGAGTTAAGCACAAATACGAAAAATGAAAAAAGTGAGGGTACAAAAATGTACTTTACACTAATTCTTTTTAGGATATAGTTGCGGAAGTTATCAAAAGGAGTTATACGTGGAAAATTTATATTAAAAACTAAATATTTAAATATTTCAAAGTATTTATTATAAAAAAATTATAAAAACT